>NC_057405.1:34078014-34427167 GCF_019320065.1 Cervus canadensis | reverse complement strand
GATCCATGCCACGCCCTCTGTAAGGTGCTGGGTGTGCAGAGATGAGGAGGAGCTGGTGTTCACCAGGCTCAAACTGGGTCTTGCCACAAAGGAGAAGCTGTTGGCTCGTGTGGCTGAAACATCAAGGGGCTCATCTGCCTGGCTCCAAAGCCCATGTTCTTAAAAAACCTCCGAGGGACTTCCCTGGTGGTCCAGAGGCTAAGACTCCATGCTCCCAATGCAGGGGGCCTGGGTTCCATCCCTGGTCAGGGAACTAGATCCCACATGCCGCGCAACTGAGAGCTTGCATGCTGGAACTAAAGATCCCACATGCACCAGCTGAGACCCGGGAGAGCCAGACAAATAAACAGTTAAAAACAGCTACTTAAACAATTACGGTGTCACTTACATATAGTGAAATGCGCAGGTCCAAAGTGTGTGGACTGATCAGTCTTGACCAAGGCATGCGCTTGTGTAACACACAGCTGTCGAGGTACAGAGCATTTCCATTATCCCAGGACGTTCCCCTCCTCTCCTATGAGGCCTTCCTCCCCCAAACCTGCCATCCCAGGGGCCACCACCGTTCCCATTTCTTTCACCATAGATTAGCTTTGCGTCTTCTGGAATTTCATGAGAGTGGAACCACACCGAATGTACTCTTTTTTTTGGCGTCTGCCTTCTTTGGCTCAGTGTCAAGTTCAGTGCTTAGCTTTGAACGTGGCTTATCATAGCACGTGTCACTAGTTCGCTTGTTTTCATTGCTGAGTGGTATTCCGTGGTGGGCTTCCCTGGGGGCTCAGCGAGAAAGACTCTGTCTGCTAATGCAGGAGATGGAGGTTCGATCCCTGGGTCGGGGAGATCCCCTGGAGAAGTCGATGGCAACCCACTGTAGTGTTCTTGCCTGGGAAGTCTCATGGACGGAAGAGGAGCCAGGCGGGCTATAGTCCACGGGGGTCTCAAAGAGTTGGACACGACTTAGCAGCTAAACAGCAACAAACAGGTATTCCACTGTGTGGACGCGCCACATCTGGTTGCTCCTTACCCTTGTTGATGGCCGTTCGGGTGTTTGTTCCCTGTGAGGGGCTTCTGTGGATAAAGCTGCCGGCGGTGGGTGGTCTGCAGGGGTGGGCTTGGCTTTCATGGCCCTCTTGTTGCTGACTCAGATCCTATTCTTGGTACCCCCCAGATCTGGACTCCCAGTCTCGCTGAGTCCCCTCAGGCACCCTTGGGATGGAGCTCTCGGTAATTTCTCTGTCCTCTGCTCATACCCTTATTATGGCTCACGCCCCACGTTCTTCCCCCTCAGGGCCTCCCATTTATTTTCAAGAGCTTCCTTTTGAAGTAAGGAAAAAGGGAACCTCATCATTTCTCCTTTCATTTCTGCTGAAACAGTTTTAATCCTCTTTCACACAATGTGGATTCTTCTGATGTATGGGGCAGAGTCTTGGATGGGAAAGAATGGGCAGAGAAGGCAACCGAAACATAGCCTCCTATTTCGAGAGCGTCTGTTGTGGCCTTTACACATTGTGGGGTGGGTTTGGAGGCAAATGCTTTCTCTCTCACTTCAGGCTACTGGTCAAGTCATTGAATATTTATAAAGCACCTACTGTGTGCCAAACGCTTTGTTGACTCCTGGACCCTGAATGCTTAAAAGATATGCTTTCTTCTCGGGGGGGTAGAGTGGTAGCTCTTGGCTTTAATTTCATCGGGACGGGAATGAAAAGTCTTTGGGGGAAAAGAAAAAAAATTAGCTGTCAGCCATAATAGTAGTTTGTGCGTTCATCAGTCCACTCTTTTATGCATCATGAAACAAACATTTATTGAGTGACTGCTTTGAGGAAAGCCTTCTACTGGATCTTGGGGCTATGGCTTTGATCATGACTGGTAAGATCTCTGTCTCCATGCATGTTTTTTACTTTTTAATTTTTTTTTTAAGATTTTTTTTTGGATGCAGACAATGCTTTTTAAAAGCCTTTATTGAATTTGTTACAATATTGTTTCTGTTTTATGTTTTGGTGTTTCAGCCACAAGGCATATGGGAGCTTAGCTCCCCGACCAGGGATCAAACCCACAACCCCCAGCATTGGAAGGTGAAGTCTTAGCCACTGAATCTCCGGGAAGCCCCTTTCATGCGCTTTAAATATCAGTGACTGAGAGAGGCAGTGAATGATAAATACGTATGGAATGAGAGGCAGTGGTTAAGGAAGGGCGGACAAGTCAAGCGGTGAGGGTTCCAGAGCAGTGGGGGCAGCTCTGGGGAAGTGACGTCCGGGGCTGAGTCCACTCACGATCAGAGAGCTGAGCCAGAACCTTTCTCCAGAGTCTGTCCCTGGTGCTCTTTTTCTGCGACTCAGGGGTTCACTGTGCGGAGCCGTGGTCGCCCTCATCCCGCTCTCCCTGGCTCCTGCCCCGCCTGCATTCTCCTGAGTCCAGCCCATCGCCTGGACCAGCCCCGGTGCAGCCGCTGCAGCTCCCCAGGCTGGAGAATTCTGCCCTGAGACACCTGCACGGCTTGACCATTGACTTGTTTTTAGGTCTTGGCTCAGACATCACCTTCATGGTGAAGTCCTTCCGGGTCGCCCTCTTTAAAGGTACAGCCACCCCATCCGTGCTCTGGGACCGCCCATCCTCTGTCCTGGGTCCTTTCCCTCTTGGCTTTTGATCACCTTTTGACAAACTGCAGATTTTGATCATCTGGGATGCGGGGAGGGAGCGGTTACCAGAATCCTAGGGAGAGTGCAGTAGAGACAGAGGGCTGTCTGGGGAGAACCCTGACCTCAGGCTGAGGGGCTGAGGGACCAGGGCTCCTGGTGAACGTGCGGTCTCCTCACTCCTCCCTAGGCTTCCCATTGGCCAGGCCCGGTCAGAGGATGGAGGCGGGCACTTGTTGGCCTCTAAGGGCCCAAAGAAAGGTGGAAAGTTGATCTGGAGGGGGTGGACTTCAAACTCTTGTTTGAAGCCCTGAGCTTTTACTAAAGAGTTGTTGGCGGTCACAGTGGGCAAGGAGTAACCCAGTGGGCTGGACCTTGGTCAGGCTGGCAGCATTTCCACCAGGATGTGTGGGGAGAATTACAAGGCCTGAATCTGAACTTCAGCTTTCCCCTGACCAGGTGGGTGATTTTGGATAAATCATCATGCCCTCAGAGTGCAGATCCTCATTTGTTAAAAATCCTTGCTTGAAGTATCACCCTCAATGGTGAAAAAGTATCATCCTCAATGGTGAAAAATTGAAAGCATTTCCCCTGAAATCAGGAACAAGACAAGGATGCCCACTCTCACCACTACTATTCAACATAGTGTTGGAAGTTTTGGCCACAGCAATCAGAGCAGAAAAAGAAGTAAAAGGAATCCAGATAGGAAAAGAAGAAGTGAAACTCTCACTGTTTGCAGATGACATGATCCTCTACATAGAAAACCCTAAAGACTCTACCAGAAAATTACTAGAGCTAATCAATGAATATAGTAAAGTTGCAGGATATAAAATTAACACACAGAAATCCCTTGCATTCCTATATACTAACAATGAAAAAACAGAAAGAGAAATTGAGGAAACAATACCATTCACCATTGCAACAAAAAGAATAAAATACTTAGGAGTATATCTACCTAAAGAAACAAAGGACCTATACATAGAAAACTATAAAACACTGATGAAAGAAATCAAAGAGAACACAAACAGATGGAGAAACATACCGTGTTCATGGATTGGAAGAATCAATATTGTCAAAATGGCTATTCTACCCAAAGCAGTCTATAGATTCAATGCAATCCCTATCAAGTTACCAACGGTATTTTTCACAGAACTAGACCAAAGAATTTCACAATTTGTATGGAAATACAAAAAACCTCGAATAGCCAAAGTAATCTTGAGAAAGAAGAATGGAACTGGAGGAATCAACCTGCCTGACTTCAGACTCTACTACAAAGCCACAGTCATCAAGACAGTATGGTACTGGCACAAAGACAGAAATATAGATCAATGGAACAGAATAGAAAGCCCAGAGATAAATCCACGAACCTATGGACACCTTATCTTTGACAAAGGAGGCAAGGATATACAATGGAAAAAAAGACAACCTCTTTAACAAGTGGTGCTGGGAAAACTGGTCAACCACTTGTTAAAGAATGAAACTAGAACACTTTCTAACACCATACACAAAAATAAACTCAAAATGGATTAAAGATCTAAATGTAAGACCAGAAACTATAAAACTCCTAGAGGAGAACATAGGCAAACACTCTCTGACATAAATCACAGCAGATCTTCTATGACCCACCTCCCAGAATAATTGGAAATAAAAGCAAAAATAAACAATGGGACCTATGAAAACTTAAAGCTTTTGCACTAACAAAGGAAACTATAAGCAAGGTGAAAAGACAGCCTCAGATTGGGAGAAAATAATAGCAAATGAAGAAACAGACAAAGGATTATCTCAAAAATATACAAGCAACTCCTGAAGCTCAATTCCAGAAAAATAAATGACCCAATTCAAAAATGGGCCAAAGAACTAATCAGACATTTCTCCAAAGAAGACATACAGATGGCTAACAAACACATGAAAAGATGCTCAACATCACTCATTATTAGAGAAATGCAAATCAAAACCACAATGAGGTACCATTACTCGCCAGTCAGGATGGCTGCTATCCAAAAGTCTACAAGCAATAAAATGCTGGAGAGGGTGTGGAGAAAAGGGAACCCTCTTACACTGTTGGTGGGAATGCAAACTAGTACAGCCACTATGGAGAACAGTGTGGAGATTTCTTAAAAAACTGGAAATAGAACTGCCATATGACCCAGCAATCCCACTTCTGGGCATACACACTGAGGAAACCAGATCTGAAAGAGACACATGCACCCCAATGTTCATCGCAGCACTGTTTATAATAGCCAGGACATGGAAGCAACCTAGATGCCCATCAGCAGATGAATGGATAAGGAAGCTGTGGTACATATACACCATGGAATATTACTCAGCCGTTAAAAAGAATTCATTTGAATCAGTCCTAATGAGATGGATGAAACTGGAGCCCCTTATACAGAGTGAAGTAAGCCAGAAAGATAAAGAACTTTATAGCATACTAACACATATATATGGAATTTAGAAAGATGGTAACGATAACCCTATACGCAAAACAGAAAAAGAGACACAGAAATACAGAACAGACTTTTGAACTTTGTGGGAGAATGTGAGGGTGGGATATTTCAAAAGAACAGCATGTATACTATCTATGGTGAAACAGATCACCAGCCCAGGTGGGATGCATGAGTCAAGTGCTCGGGCCTGGTGCACTGGGAAGACCCAGAGGAATCGGGTGGAGAGGGAGGTGGGAGGGGGGATCGGGATTGGGAATACATGTAAATCCATGGCTGATTCATATCAATGTATGACAAAACCCACTGGAAAAAAAAAATAAAAATAAAAAAAAAATAAATAAATAAAATTAACTTAAACATAAAAAAAAAAAAAAAGAAGTTAAATGAGCAGGGTGACAATATACAGCCTTGACGTACTCCTTTTCCTATTTGGAACCAGTCTGTTGTTCCATGTCCAGTTCTATCTGTTGCTTCCCGACCTGCATACAGGTTTCTCAAGAGGCAGGTCAGGTGGTCTGGTATTCCCAGCTCTTTCAGAATTTTCCACAGTTTATTGTGATCCACACAGTCAAAGGCTTTGGCATAGTCAATAAAACTTCAGCAATTTTATGCTTCAGCAATTATTTATTGAGTGCCACCTCTGACTGATTGATCGCTGTACTCTGCCCTCGTGGGGCTTATGCTTAAGAGGGAAAGACAGTTGCTAAGCAACTGATTATGAAAGTTAACTTATAAGAAAATCTGGCACTTGCTTGTTACCAACTGGGTTTTTCCCACTGATGATCTGAAGTCCCTTATTTTGTGACCTTTACTGGTACCTGTCTGACAAATTCCTCTGCTGTTGGTTGAAGGAAGTCACAAACCACAGTAACTGAACCTCCTCTAATTCACATAACCCTCTTCCATTCCTTGGGACCTTCAGGGTTAATACCACTGTATTGGGTCTCCTAAATGTATTATAGTTCCAAGGCAGCTTTTGCTAAACCTTTCCCACTCTCTTTAATCATGAAAACTCCTCTCTGCACAATCTTCCACCCCCTTTTCTCATGAGAGGTCAAAGCCAACATAATTCTTCAGCTCAAGATTTCTGTATCCAGCTGAAGATTTATGTTTCAAAAATCTATTGATTCTTCTGTAAAATATGTGTCCTTTCTCCTTCTCTTAGAATAAGTCTCATTTCTCTCTGCAGACTTGCTCTCTCCAGCTCATGTCCTCTCATCTTCTTTGGACATTTGTTCAAACAAACCTTTTTCTCTCCCCCCTCACCTCCAACTCTGATTTTTATCAACCTTTAATTGATTTTTTCTCTACAACCCATACAGGGGCTCAAATCTCCTTCATACTAAAAAACAAGAGGCAGAAACAAACAATAGCAACATCAGCAATCATTAACACACACACAAAAAGCCCTATCATAAAAAAGAATGAAATAATGCCATTGCAGTGACATGGATGGGCCCAGAGATTATCATACTGAGTGAAGTAAGACAGACAGTGAAAGCCTAATATCATATAATATTGCTTATATGTGGAATATATAAAAAAAGGTACAAAGGAACTGATTTACAGAACAGAAAATAGAAAGCACAGATGTAGAAAATAAACTTATGGTTACCAGGTGGCAAGAGGGGGTAGACACAAACGGGGAGATTGGAATTGACATATATACACTACTATATATATGAAATAGATAGACAACAATAAGTACCTATTATATAGCACAGGGAACTCTACTCAATACCCTCTAATGTGGGAAAGCAATGTAAAAATAAGTGGATATACAGTGCATAGAATGCCTCACATTAACTGGACTTCAAGAGACTGGAACACTACAACTAGCTGTTGATTTATAGGTATTTTATTCTTACAATTTACCACCTTTCTGAGTTTACTAAGCCCCAATTGGGGCTTCTAGATAGAAAATTATTTCACTTCTAAAAAGAAAACAGTGGGTATATGTATATGCATATGTATAACTGATTCTGTTTGCCACTTTGCTGTATACCTAAAACCAACACAACATTGTAAATCAACTATACTATAATAAATTGTTTTAAAAAACCCTTTCAGAATATTTCAGCCTATGTTGTTTGCCTCTCATCCCTTACCACTCCCTTTTTAACTTCCTTCCTGACCTCATGATTAGCATTGTTTTCTTTTGAAGGTGACATTGAGTGACTAGCCATTGATTTATTCACTTATTTATTACATTACCTGGTTACTTTTGTATGGCAGGCTCTTTGAGAGGTTTGGGGGTAAGCTTCCAGTCCATGCCTTTGGAGAACATTTGCGCTTCAGGATAACTATTAGAACAGAGGTGGGATGTGCAAGACGTGGCAATTCCCATGTGTCATAGCCCTTTCATTCATTTCTACAGGAACAGATGGTTCTGAATACTTTGTTCTTGAAACACTGTCCTGTAGATTCCATGGCACTGCACTGTCTAGGTTTGCTCTTAACTGGCGGAGGTGTTCCTTCTCTGCCTCTGTTATTGGCAATTGAACGTCTCTACCAGTTTTTGCCCTTTCTATGTAGACATAGCCTCCACTTCTTTTTTTTCTTTAAAAAACTTTTTATTTTATTTTGGAGTATAGCTGATTGACAATGCTGCAATAGTTTTAGGTGGATAGAAGGGATTCAGCCATACACATGCATCTACTCTCCCCCAAATGCCCCTCCCCTCCAGGCTCTCACATAACATTGAGCAGAGGTCCCTGTGCTATGTGGTGGGTCCTTGTTGGTTAGCCATTTTAAATAAAGTAGTGTGCAGGTCGATCCTCAAAACCTCCACTTCTGTATGTGATCTTTTTGCTACTTTTTTCCAGCCTTGGCTCTGGTAACTGCAGCTGAAAGATGAAGACTGGGAAGAGCTGAGACTTGGAAGTATGCACCCTCACTGAAAGAGGAGCCTGGCAGGCTGCAGTCCAAATGGTCACTAAGAGTCAGACATGACTGAGCAAGAAGGAATATCCTCACTGAGCACCAGGCTCAGAAGGAAACCAGGGAGACAAGTCCAGCCAGGCGGGTACAGCGCAGTATACAGAGAGAGGGCAGGTGCTCAGTTAGTACAGAGCATCAAGAGGTGTTACACACACAGGACATGATGATCCTGAGAATTAAGGCCCTTGTCAGCTCTCCTGAACCATCTCGGTCGCCTCCAAGCTCTGTTCTGTACAATAACTCCAGGTTTGTCTTGGTGAAGGATAGCACTAATCTTATCACTGTCCTTTAAAAAATACCTTCTGCCCAATCCCCAAGCCCAAGGTAACCACTATTCTGATTTCTAATGCTATAAATTTGTTTGGACTTTTGAGACTTTATTATTAAACGGCATCATAAGACCTGTTCTCTTTACTGTCTGGCATCCATTCTACAGCGTTCTGCTGTAGAACTTTGTGGGGTTTTTTTGTTTGTTTTGCTAGGTAGAATTCCACCGTAATAATGTACAACAGTTTCCTTGTCCACTTTGCTGATGATCATTTGGGTTCTTTTCTGTTATGGCTTTAGAGAATAAAGTACCTTTGAAGACTAAAAAAAATATAAACACCTTCAGTAACTCTTAGCACTCCAGACTTCTTGTGATTGGGTGTTTGAAGCATAAGTTCTCCATTTTTCCTGCTTGGGATCATATGCTTTAACCAAACGGTCCTACTCACCAGTTCATGAACAGCCTCCGTGGTGTTTTCTTCTTTGTCTTTACTTTCCAGATGGCTCTTTTCCCTATGACCTCTCTCCCTCTGCCTCTATCCCTAATCATTTTATCCTTTAAACTTAGCCAAATGTATGTTCCTACTACATGCTCTTGATTTTATCATCCAGAGGGGATTGCATCATTTTCCAATTTACTAATGCTAATTTAAAAAAAAATTTTTATTTTATTTTGGGGCATAGCCAATGAACAAAACAATGTTGTGACAGTTTCACATAAACAACTGATGCTAACTTTTAATTTCTTTTGACATTCGCTACAGCAAAGAACACAAGATATTTATGTGTTCATCTTTCTTATTAGGCTGAATACTCCTTAAAGGAAGAAGCCACGATTATAACCATCTTTGTATGTATTTTCAGTTCCTAAGACAGAATGTTGCACATTAGAAATGCTCAATAAATGTATATCGAGTAACCCCTTAAATTGTGCTGCAAAGGAAAGCTGCCATTATTAGTTTGTTCTTTGATTCATATAAATTTATATTCTTTTCTGGAAATAAATTATCCCCAAAACTGTGTTTTGAGTTTATAAGTTTGAGTTTATTAAGTTTATGATTTGGTGAAGGACAAGCTTCTCTGGGAAACATTAAACTGAGAATGCCATGTTCCATCTTTTCAATCAAATATGAATTTCCCATTCAAAAGAAAAAAGCATCCTTTAAGAAGGGTGAACAGGATGGCACTTTTGAAAAAGCTTTTCTGACTGTATTTAGATTAATTCAAGGAAATTCTCTAATTCTAAGCTCATACTATTTTTTGCCATGTCAATTGAAACATTTTCATTCACTTCTAGCTTTTTTCTCTCCAGGCCTATGATCTATGATCTCCAGGCCAGTTTTAGAGGAGAAGGTTCATCCAGATCAAGGCTGTTGAGATGAATAGTGGAGTTGAGAGTAGTATGGCAGGGGGGTAAGGAGGAATCTCGGAGTAATTCAGTAACAGGGTCCTGGATGAGGACCAGTTGTAACTGATGAGGGTGAAGGAAGAGATCAACAGCCACCAAAAATATTAGATGTCTTGATTCAGGGATGTCCAGCTGACCATCAAGGCCAAGTTATCATTGCTGGACTTTCTAAACATAAGAGCTAGAGACACATTGGAAAACCAAGGTAAGTAGTTCTTAGCTGGTCATCCTCTAAAATGAGTGTCTATCATGCTCCTGTCTTTAATTGGCATTGTGTGTGTGTGTATTCAGTCACTCAGTCATGTCCACCTATTTGCGACCCCCATGGAATATAGCCCACCAGGCTCCTCTGTCCATGGGATTCTCCAGGCAAGAATACTGGAGTGGGTTGCCATTTCCTCCTCCAGGGGATCTTCTCAACCCAGGGATCAAACCCATGTCTCTTGTGTCTCCTGAGTTGGCAGGCAGATTTTTTAAACTACTGCACTGCCTGGGAAGCCAGTAGTTGGCATTAAACAGATATAAATGACCAATGAACCAAAAAGAAGAGGATTCTGAAGTCATTGCTAGTACTTGAATAGTCTCCAGCCTTAAAGTGAGTGAAAATATCCTCTTCTGTCCTGTTCATCTTAACAGCCTTGATCTTCTCACTTCTCAAATTAGTTTTTAGAGATTACAGGACTCCAAAAATGCCATCCACATCTCAAAATTTGGGCCATTATGCCCTCCTAAGGTATACTCTCTGCTCTCTTTAGAATAGTATCAGCTCTGTCTATGGGGTCCTCTCCATAGCTTTGGGCTACTTTCCTCCTTTTTGGCTGTTGCATTGGAAACTTAAACCCAAGAAGTTCAACTCCTCTTCAAAAAACCCACAATGTCTAATATCAATTGACTTCTATTACAAATATGTACTCTTGTGCTTCCATGTTGTTCAAACTCACTATTCTCCTATCAAAAATCCAAACCAGCTGTTTCAAAACCTCAGTTCTATAGACTCACAACCTAGGGAAGTTAGTATTTCCTAAGTAAAAATATAATCTATTGCAAAATCACAAACATTATTTATTATTTAGTTATTATTTCTTGGTGTGCTAAACTGTAACAGTCATGTCCTTCTTACTTCAGTTTCATCTTCTGTTTACACAATTTAAAACTGTTTCCTGTGGCAGGCGGGGAGGTGTATTTTCTATTCCAGAACATTCAATTGCACCAAAGTTCTATTCTTTTACACACACACACACACACACTCACTCTTCACTCTTCTTACATCTCCAATCCTATTAAACTTCACTCACTTTTTCTTTCCTATCATCATGATGACTACAGCTTCTAAGCTAAAATGCTGAACATGTTGTCTGATAAATGTCTTGTCATTTCCAGAGTATGAGATAACTTTCAGATCTAAAATGGAGGGATTTCTAATCCTTTTATGGCTATAAGCCATAGTCCATGAGGATATATGAAATTTAGCTATGTCTGGAAAGCCTGATATATGAAATAATCGCACTCATATACTTCCATTTTTGCTGTGATACATAATTTGGCCCTTGCCTATATTCTGTTTTATGACCTTCTATCGTCAAAAAAAAGTGTTTTCTGGGAGAGCAGAGGTCATGCCTTATATTCTTTTTCACTTCTTCAATTTTTTTCTGGACAACTAGGTGCATAATGCCAGTCACAGGGTATGTCTCATCCATCAAATAAATTATATAAAAACAGTATATTAAATATAACATGAAATCCGTTGTTTTCCAGGCATTTGTCCAGGACAATAAATGATTCTTCTTCTCACATGTTACCCTTTCAACTTTAAGCATCTTTATTAGTTTTCTATTGCTTCTATAACAAATTACTACAAAGTTAGTGGCTGAAAGCAACATACATTTATTATCTTAGAGTTCTGTGGGTCAGAGTCCCACACAGGTCTCACAGAGCTAAAAATCAAGGTTTTGACAGGGGTTCATTCATTTCCAGAGGCTCTTGGGGGGAACCCTCTTACTTGCTTTTCCAGCTTCTAGGTTTCCCCCGCTTCCTCGGCTTGTGGGCCCTACCTCCATCTAAAAGTCTGAAATGTTGCATCTCTCTGATCCTTATTCTCTTCTCACATCTAACTCTTACTTATCATAGCTGTGAGTTTTTCCATTTAAGAAAACTTGTGATCATTACTAAGTGAAGTAAGTCAAGACAGGATGATAGATATGTGATATTACTTACATGTAGAATCTAAAAAAAATTATACAGACAATTTATTCACAAAACAGAAACAGACTCATGGACCTAGAAAACTAACTATGGTAACCAAAGAGAAAGGTGGGGATGAGGGACAAATCAGGAGTTTGGGATTAACATATACACACAACTATATATAAAAAGGATAGCGAACAAGGACCTAGTACAGGGCACAGGGAACTCTACCCAATATTCTGTAATGACCTATATGGGAAAAGTATCTGAGAAAGAAGGGATGTGTATATATGCATAACTGAATCACTTTGCTACACATGTAAAACTAACACAACATTGTAAATCAACTATTGTTGTTCAGTTGCCCAGTTGTTTCTGGTCCAACTCTTTGAGACCCCATGGACTGCAGCATGCCAGGCCTTCTTGTCCCTCACCATCTCCAGAAGTTTGCCCAAGTTCATGTCCTTTGCATTGGTGATGCCATCCATCCATCTCATCCTCTGACACTCTCTTCTCCTTCTGCACTCAATTTTTCCCAGCATTAGGGACTTTTCCAATGAGTCAGCTGTTCGCATCAGATGACTGACATACTGGAGTTTCAACTTCAGCATCAGTCCTTCCAATGAATATTCAGGGTTGATTTCCCTAGAGATTGATTGATTTGATCTCCTTGTTGTCCAAGGGACTCTCAGGAGTCTTCTCTAGCATCACAGTTTGAAGGCATCAATTCTTGGTGTTCTGCCTTCTTTACAGTCCAGTTCTCACAACCCTACATGACCACTGGGAAGACCACAGCCTTGACTATATGAACATTTGTTGGTAGAGTAATTCTGTACTTTTCAGCACACTGGCTAGGTTTGTCATGGCTTTCCTGCCAAGAAGCGAACATCTTCTGATTTCACAGCTGCAGTCACCATCGGCAGTGATTTTAGAACCCAAGAAGAGGAAATCTGTTACTACTTTCACCTGTTCCCCCTCTATTTGCCATGAAGTAGTGCGACCAGATGCCATGATCTTAGCTTTTTTAATATTCAGTTTTAAGCCGGCTGTTTCACTCTCCTCCTTCACCTTCATCAAGAGGCTCTTTAATTCCTCAACTATACTCCAATATAAGATAAGAATTAAATTAAAAAAATTTTAAGGAAAAGACTCATGTTATTATATTGGGCTGACTTGGAAAGTCCAAGATAATCTATGGCAAGTTCCAGCCACTTAAATTAATTAAATGCAAATTATTTCAGATGCAAATTATTCACACATGCAAAGTTCTTTTTGCTAGCTAAAGTAACATATTCACAAACTCCACCATTTTTCCACCTCAGTTCAGTTCAGTCACTCAGTCGTGTCCGACTCTGTGACCCCATGAATCGCAGCACGCCAGGCCTCCCTGTCCATCACCAACTCCTGGAGTTTACCCAAACCCATGTGCATCGAGTCGGTGATGCCATCCAGCCATCTCATCCTCTGTCGTCCCCTTCTCCTCCTGCCCCCAATCCCTCCCAGCATCAGGGTCTTTTTACATGAGTCAACTCTTCGCATGAGGTGGCCAAAGTACTGGAGTTTCAGCTTCAGCATCAGTCCTTTCTTTTTTTTTTAATTTTTTTAATTTATTTATTTTTTCAGTGGGTTTTGTCATACATTGACATGAATCAGCCATAGATTTACACGTATTCCCCATCCCGATCCCCCCTCTGAACACCCAGGATTGATCTCCTTTAGGGTGGACTGGTTGGATCTCCTTCCAGTCCAAGGGACTCTCAAGAGTCTTCCCCAACACCACAGTTCAAAAGCATCAATTCTTCGGTGCTCAGCTTTCTTCACAGTCCAACTCTCACATCCATACATGACCACTGGAAAAACCATAGTCTTGACTAGATGGACCTTTGTTCACAAAGTAATGTCTCTGCTTTTTAATATGCTGTCTAAACCTAATGCTGTCATAACTTTCCTCCCAAGGAGTAAGCGTCTTTTAATTTCATGGCTGCAGTCACCATCTGCAGTGATTTTGGAGCTCAGAAAAATAAAGTCTGACACTGTTTCCACTGTTTCCCCATCTATTTGCCATGAAGTGATGGGACCAGATGCCATGATCTTAGTCCATTATTACATATACCAAATTCTTAGCAATTTTCTTAGAATCAGTAGTGGTCCTAAGAACTTTTTTTTCACTACTTCTCTTTTTTAAAAAATAATTTTTCAAATTTAGGTATAGTTGACTGATAAATACATAAGTTTTAGGTCTACAACATAGTGATTCACAGTTTGTAAAGGATATGCTCCATTTATGTTAAGTCACGTTAGTCATGTCTGACTCTTTGCCACCCTATGGGCTGTATAGCTCACCGGGCTCCTCTGTCCATGGGATTCTTCAGGAAAGAATGCTGCAATGCGTTGCCATGCCCTCTTCCAGGGGCTCTTCCTGACCCAGGGATTGAACCCATGTCTCCTGTGGCTCCTGCATTATAGGTGGATTCTTTATCACTGAGGCACTGGGGAAGCCCATACTCCATTCATAGTTATTATAAAATATTGGCTATATTCCCTGTGTTGCACAATGCATCCTTGTAGTTTATTTATTTTCTATAGTAGTTTGAATCTTTTATTCCCCCACCCATGTCTTGCCTCTCCTTTCCCTCTCCTTACTGGTAACCACTAGTTTGTTCTCCGCACCTGTAAGCTAGTTTCATTTTTGTTATATTCACTGGTTTTTATTTTTAGATTCCACATTTAAGTGATAGCATACAGTATTTGTCTTTCTCTGCCTGACTTGTTTTACTTAGCAAAATGCCCTCCAGGTCCATCTGTGTTGTTGCAAATGGCAACATTTTATTCTTTTTTATGGTGGAATAGTATTCCATTGTAATACTAAGTTTCTTAATGGTGTTATCTTCCTCACAACTCTTTGCAAGTATCAACATCAGTAATAATCTGTTTTAGAAGCATATTATCCCTTTAGGGTTGAGTAATCAAGTTGGAAACTATCTCAAAGGTTTTAACCATGGATTACTAATTGGCAGTCCAAGTACAGAATTTAGCTCTCAGGTTCTATTTGACCTTCATCATGTTATAAAAATGTATAAATTTAAATGTCTTCAGGCACATTCTGTAGTCCACATCACAGTCCCTACCACCTTCTACTGTCAATAACCAACCTACTTACCTCATTCAGGCAGATGAATTTTTGCCTTCTTCCTAAAAACAGTTGAGTTTCTGATGTCTAATGTAGTCTATGTACTAAACTATGAAGTTGTCACTTAATATCTTGAGTTTTTTTTAAATAGAACTTTTGTACTTTTAGTCATTAGGTCTTATTATCTTACAAATTATTTCATTTATGAACAATCATTTGAGGATTATATTTCTACCTATTCATTTTGATTCTGTGTTACTCAGAGTACATCTGATTTTCTGTTTTACATGGACCTCTTGAATAATTATGGAGATCAAACCTCCTAATTCTTTTCTTTTCCATTATAAATATTTCCTATTAGATGTTTATTTCACTTGATAGTTTCACTGTTTTCACTCGATAGTTTGCAAACATTTCAAGTTTTTCAATACCCTTTTTATAATATGGTGACCAGAAATAGTCCACTACTCCAGAGGTGGTGTGATCAGTGTCAGGTACTGACAGGTACTGTCAGGCTCACTTACTTTTTTTTGGCATACTTTTATTGACATAGATAAAATCACCTTCACTCTGTCAGCTTGTAAAACACATTAGGCTCATATTTTACCTGCATTCAATTAAAATGTGCTTCCCTTGTGGCTCAGCTGGTAAAGAATCTGCCTGCAATGCAGGAGACCTGGGTTCCATCCCTGGGTTGGGAAGATCCCCTGGAGACAAGAAAGGCTACCCTTTCCAGTATTCTGGCCTGGAGAATTCCATGGACTGTATAGTCCATGGGGTTGCAAAGAGTCAGACATGACTGAGCGATTTCCACTTTCAATTAAAACATCCAGGACTCTCTTGGTCAAGTTCTTCTGTTACGTGAATTTCTGATACTGTAGTTTCCCTTGACTCTAGTTTTGGTTCATTCATTGGGCAGCAAGCATTTATTGACTACTAGCTGCATGCATGACACTGTGCTCAGCGCTGAGGGGTATAAAGCGGAATGCACTGTAGTGAAGCAGTTCATAGCTCCAAGAAGGAGAGACAGATTGGTGCATATTTTTGGTCCAGAATGAGAAACACAGCAGGAGAGGGATCTGCAAGGCAGACTTCCACCCAATTAAAGAGAAGCAAGTGCTCACCAACGTGCTAAGGACTTTAAGTAGAGGCGGTCAATCATTGAATATTTAGGTTTGGAGCTGATGAGAGGTCTGGGCTGAAGTTAATGATTGGGAGGATAGTAGACTTGTCATTTTGCATCCACTTATTCATTGTTTCTTCTTTTGCCTGGGGGTGTGAACCTTTCCCCCTTGGATATAGCCAAGTTTGGATCACCAATCACCATGTTCTTTTCCTGTCGTCCCTACTAGTGGGATTGGCACATGTCCCAGCCAGACCAATATGATGCTCACTCTCTGGAATTTCAGTCTTGACCAAGTTGCTGAAATGATTGGCTGCTGATTTGCTCAATGGCTGGGCCCTGACAAGACTGCTCCTTGCTTGGTTCTAACAACTCTGGGACTGAAACCCATCTAGATCTCTCCCTTTAAAAGCCCAATTCTGCAGCTTACCTTTCAATTCTGTAAATTACTTCTTATCCTTACCTCAAATTCCTTTTCAGATTATCCAGTTGTCAAGTCCAGTTTCCGTTGCGCTAAATTATAGGACTTACTCCATAGCATTCAGTTCAGTTCAGTCGCTCAGTTGTGTCTGACTCTTTGCTATCCCATGGACTGCAGCACGCCAGGCTTCCCTGTCCATCACCAACTCATCGAGCTTGCTCAAATTCATGTCCATCGAGTTGATGATGCCATCCAAGCATCTCATCCTCTGTCGTCCCCTTCAATCCTACCCAGCATCAGGGTCTTTTCAAATGAGTCAGCTCGTCGCATCAGGTGGCCAAAGCTGGTGCTGGAGTTTCAGCTTCAACATCAGTCCTTCCAGTGAATATTCAGGACTGATTTCCCTTAAGAATTGACTGGTTTGATCTCCTTGCAGTCCAAGGGACTCTCAAGAGTCTTCTCCAACACCACAGTTCAAAAGCATCAATTCTTTGGTGCTCAGCTTTCTTTATAATCTAACTCTCATATCCATACATGACTACTGGAAAAACCATAGCTTTGACTAGACGGACCTTTGTTTGAAAAGTAATATCTCTGCTTTTTAATATGCTGTCTAGGTTGGTCATAGTTTTTCTTCCACGAGCAAGCATCTTTTAATTTCATGGCTGCAGTCACCATCTGCAGTGATTTTGGAGACCAAGAAAATAACTCTGTCACTGTTTCTATTGTTTCCCCATCTATTTGCCATGAAGTGATGGGACCAGATGCCATGATCTTAGTATTTTGAATGTTGAGTTTTAAGCCAACATTTCTACAACTATATATAACATTACATATATATATATACACACACACACACACATATAAAACTATATGTAACATTATATATATATAACAACATTACATAACTATATCATTATATCAGCTTAATTTAGTGGTTAATGCTAGCAAATTAGATAGCAAAGTCTTAAGAGCACACTCTGGAATTGGTTTCCTGGGTTTAATGCTAGCTTTTTCACCAATAACTTTAGCAAACTTAAAGTAAAATACTTTATTTCTGTGACCTTCAGTTTTTATGTCTATAGAATGGCATTTCCAATAATCCCACCTACTTAATGCAGTTTTTTTTTTAAACCTGAAGGATAGAGTGCATATAAAACTCTTAGCATGGTGTGTGACATGTGCAAAGCATTCAATAAATGCTAGAATGGGTAGGGATTAAATGTTGCAAAAGCTAGTAAGGATGTCCGTATGGAGAGATTTGAGTAGGGAGGGAAGAGATAGCAAAAAGTGAAGTCATAGAGTCAGAGAGGACGATAATCCCAGTTATAATAGGGAAAAATGGTCCAGAGATATCAAATAAGGGCTAAAGATTAACAATCACCAGCAGCCAAAAAAACCAATTCAAAACAACACAATTCAAAAATGGATAAAGGCTTAAAAAATATTTCTCCAATATACAAATGGTCAATAAGCACATGAAAGGATTCCTGACATCTCTCACCATCCATAGAGAAATGCAAATCAGAACCACGATAAAATAATACTTCATACCCAACAGGATGGTTACTATCCATAAAACAGGAAATAACAAATATTGGAGAGGATGTGCAGAAATTGGAACCTGTGTGCACTGGTGATCAGAATTAAACAGCAAAGCTTCTAAAGAAAACAATTTGGCAGTTTCTAAAAAGTTAAACTTAGAATTACCTTATGATCTAGCAATTCTATTTCTGGGTATATACCTCAAAGAACTGAAAGTAGAACAAACAGATACTCATACATTAATGTTACTAGTAGCATTATCCACAGTAGCAAAAGGTGGAAACAACTCAAATGTCCTTTAAACAATAAATGGATGAGCAAAATGTGGAATATTATCCAATCTTAAAAAGGAATGGTGTTCTGATACCTACTACAACACGGATGTACCTTGAACACTATGGTAAGTGAAATAAGCCAGACACAAAAGAACAAATATTATATGATTCTACTTATAGAGCTATATAGAGTAGATAAATTCATAGAGACAGAATGTGGAACAGCAGTAACTGGGCGGGGGCGGGGGGCAGCTAGGGCAAGGTGAATGGGGAGTTCTTGTATACTGCATAGAAAGTTTCTGTTTGTGATGATGAAAAAATAGAAATGAGTAGTGGGATGCTTGTGGAACATTATAAACGTACTTAATGCCACAGAACTGTACACTTAAACAGAATGAAAATGATAAATTTTACACAGTTAACACAACAAAAGGGCTTTCCAGATGGTGCTAGTGGTAAAGAATCCACCTGCAATGCAGGAGACACAGCAGACGTGGGTTCAATCTCTGGGTCGGGAAGGTCCCCTGGAAGAGGGCATGACAATCCACTTCAGTCTTCTTGCATGGAGAATCCCATGGACAGTGAAGTATGGTGGGCTACAGTCCACAGGGTCTCAAAGAGTTGGACATGACTGAAGTGACTTGGCATGCACCACAATAAAAAAAATATGTGCAAAAATGGGCATTGTGAATTAAGATGTCATAAGGGACCATTTTTAGTCCTTTTAGTTTCCTTTAGACCTTTTAGTTTCAGGACATAAGGGCAAGACTCACCAGCTCACAGTAAGCTATGGGGAAAATGGGAAGCCAGGCAATAGAATCATCAAGAGCAGCTTCCTCCAAAGGAACTTGGGTGTGAGAAGGATGGGTAGGATGTAGCTACAGGGAAGACTCAGGGTCAAGAGAGAGTTTCTTGAAGATATTTTGAGATATTCAGGCATGTTTATGTACTAAAGAGAAGCCAGCAGAAGGGGAGAGGTTGGTTTTATGGCAGAAAGATGAAGTTGACATAACCAGGTCCTGAAGAAGTCAGCAGGAAAATGGGGGGAAGGCAGGAAGGTTGAGTAGAAGTGAATGTAACTTTGTAGACTGGGGGGAAGGTTGAGGAAGTTTACATGAAAAGCATTTATTTCTTCTGTAAGTAGCAGATGAAGGCTGATCATGGGGGTGAGGCATGTGAAACTGAAGAAAGAGCTGGATGTTTGGAATAATGGCTGAGAGGAATAAAAGAGGGAGCTGATCAGTAATAAGTAAAAGGGATACCATTCATGGTTGAGGGCATGGGGAGTGAGAATCACAATTTTTTGTGTGTGTGTGTGATTGAATAATTTTTCTCCATTTATTATCAGTAGCCTTGGGGAGGACTGGAGGAAGCAGATTATTGCATTCACTCACTCTGTATTTTGGGTTTTTAGGGCAGGGACAGTAGGACATAAAGATGAGGAATTTGAAATCCAGTTTTGGTGGGAGGAAGACTAAAGTAATTGGGGTCCAGGCTGATAAAAAAGAGAAATCAAGCGAGAAGGAAAACATACTAATCACCGGTAGCTTTCACTGACTAAGCCAGCGGAATTCTGTTACTTCTCATGAAACTGATATTGAAAGATCACTGGTCTTCAACACCAGGGGACCTGGGTTCTAGATTCAGTTCTGCCTTTAACCAGGTTGAACAAATCATTTCACACCACTGGCTCTCAATTTCCTTAACTGTCAAATGGGACTGGGCTCAGAAGGTTTCTGCAGCCCCTTTCAGTATTGATATTCCGGGACATAGATGATTTTCCTGATTAGTGATTTTCACATTTCACAATTTGAATGATTATTGAATGAACAATTTGAATATGTTATTAAGCACTAGTCTATGAATTAGAGACAAATACCCCGGGGTTTTGGCAACAACAGGTCATCACAGATCTGCGGGGCAACTGGGACTTGAACTAGATCTTGAATATTGGGCGAAGTCTGGGGAGAAGGCTCTTTTGACCATAAGCTGGCAGTCTGGATTTGACAGTGCTTTGGTTTGGTTAGCCGTTTTCTGCTTCTTGCTTCATTCCGGGGCCGAGAGTTCCTTGCTGGTTCCTTTCTCAGTTCTGTGCAGCCAAGGTCCTCTCATCTCTCCCTAGCTCCTCATACTTTATACAGATTTTGGGATGGCTTCTGCTGTTTACAACTGAACTGAGGCCTCTCTTGAGGTCTGAGGGTGTGGCTGGGTGTCAGCTGCTTAGACTGCCAAGATACCTGTGCCATCTACTCTGTCCCATCCTCTCAGGGATTTTCCATTTTCTGTTAAAAACAGCTCCTTGTGGTTTTCACAGCACACCTGCAAAATGCTGATAAGCCTGCATTCCAAAAGAGCATTTCCTCTGCCCATGCCTCCCCCATGTGATGCGTATCAGAGTCTACATAATGCATACTACGCACTACTCCTTTGACTAGAAAAATGATGGGAATGCGTTCCCATGGATGGCAATGTGAAGCTGAGTGGTAGATCATACTTCATGAAAGCAGCATTCTACTTCTACTCACTAGAAAGTGACCTCAGATAAATCCAGGACTAGGGAGACTTAAGTGTAGCACCAACCGAAAATTCTCAGACTAGATCAACTTAACCCCATGCTCTGACTTGGAAGATGCACTGCTCAGAACCACTGTGAACTGAGACGACTATCACTTGACTATTTATGTCCTCTCCAATTTTTAATTTCCCTAAAATGTTGAATGTTTCATGGGGAGAGAATCTGTTTGCATAGCATTCTTTGGGATACTATGGCAGAGGAGAAAAGAGTTTGAGACAGTTCCCACTTTTATGAAATTGATGGTGGCTAAAGGTACACACATGTGAAAATAACTTAAAATTCATGAAGACTAATAAACCGGAGCATATCTATTTAGAATAATAATAGTGAATATATGTTGAGCACTTGTGTGACAGGCACTATTTTAAGCTTACAGGAGCTAAGAGAGGTGTAGAACTGACAGGAGAAAGTGCAGTTATAAGGCTAGGCCTTCACAGTGCTGTCTTCTAATATTCTTTTCACCTGTCCTTCATATTTATTCATCCTTCATATCCAAGAGTAATTCTCACTCTCTTGGGGAAGGTGTCCTTAATATCTAGAACAACACTGCCCCAATAGATGTCATGAGCTGAATATTTAAATTTAAGCCAATTAAAATGAAATAAGATGAAAATTGTAAAGCTTCAGTTGCCCTAACTGTATTTCAGCTACTCAACAGCCACACGTGGCTAGTGGCTACCATACTTGGCTGCATACATATAGAACATTTCACAGATGTAGAATGCTCTATTGGACAGCACTGGCTAGAGTTTAAATGTCTACAGCACATAACCTCTTTCATAATATCCAATGTATCTGAGTTCCATGGACAGCCTCTGTCTTCCTCGCTGGATTATACATCCCATACAGCAGAGACTTCCCATCTCCCTAACCACGGTACACTTCCCATCCAGCATAGCATTTAGTGTCTGATGCACACTTATGTTTTTTGACCATTCACCCATGCATGGGAAGAAATTAATAACTGCTTAGAGGAGTCAGAAAAATCTCCCACAAGAGGTAACATTTGATTGAATTTTGAAGGATGAATATGAGCTCATCAGATTGAAAAGGGACAGGCAACCAGGAAAACAGATTTGCATATTAAAAGAGACAGAATTGCTATGGCCTATGTTTAAGGAAAGAATGGGTAAACAACAAAGACCTAGAGTACAGGGAACTAAATTCAATATCCTGTGATGAAGCATAATGGAAAAATATGAAAAATAATACATATTTATTAATATACATATATACAAACTGAGTCGGTTTGGTGTACAGCAGTAATTGACAGAACATTGTGATTCAATTATTTTGTTGTTGTTGTTGATTAGTCACTCACTCTTGTCCAACTCTTTGTGATAAATGAAAAGATCACATAACAAGTTCATGGTGGTTGGAGCAGAGTTTATTTCTGTGTATTGTGGGCACGATCTGGGAACGAGTGTCTGGGAATGGGTTTAGATAGAAGAGGTACCACTGCAGACAGACAGTGAAGATGTCTTTTTATGTAATAATTTTAGACATTTTGCTAAAGAAAACAGGTGCCAGAAAACATTATGGGGGAGGGCACTGATATGAACAGATGTACTTATTTATCTATTCATTTATTTCAGCAGCACAATTATGGGAGCAATGAAGAAGACGAACTAAACTAGAAAGAAGCAAGAGTGGAGAAACAAGCTATTTGGTGGCTACAGCTGCAGCTGCAACCAGGAAGTGGGCCTTGGGTAGAGCAGATAGGATGTGGGGGCTTGTTGATGAGGTTGTGTTAATGTTAGTTGCCCAGTTGTGTCTGACTCTTTGTGAATGTGTGAACTGTAATTCGCCTCTGTCCCTGTAATTCTCTAGGCAAGAATACTGGAGTAGATTGCCATTTCCTTCTCCAGGGAATCTTCCTGACCCAGGGGTCACATTTCAGGCAGATTCTTTACCGTCTGAGCCACCAGGGAAGTGATGAGATGGATGATGACATAATAATGGATATAAGCAATACGGGAGGAGATAGAAGTTTGGAAAAGAAAATAATTAACTTGACGTGCCTGTGGAAAATGTAAATAGGAAGTTGTCAATACAGTTCTGGAGCCCAGGAGAGAAATGAGGGCTGGAGATACAGACTGAGGAGTAGAGTGGTCAGCTTTCAGATTTGGTGGAAACCATGGAAACCACATGGGAGAACTCGTTGCCTAAAAGATGGGGATGAAATTAAGACAGTGGAGAACACTACTATTTAGACTTTCTAAGATGGAGAAAAAGCCAAAGAAGCCAGTTGAGAAGGAACAGTTATAGAAGCAAAGGAGAAGGAAGTTCTAAGAAGTACAGGCAGGCAATAGAAGCCATAGTTGGTTAAAAGTTGATTGTTATTGTCTAGGGATATGCTAACAACAAAGCCTGCCTTCTTTTCACATGCTTTAGCACTGATGCCAAATCCAAGAAGTCGAGTTGCCATAAATATTTTCCAACACTAGTGGAACTCTCCTTCTATTTTTTCCTGATTGGAAACAACTTTCCTGCTCCCTCCTGTCAAAAGGAAAGGCCTTACAACTCATTGTCAGAAAGGTGTAGGGGCTGACAGCAACTTCACACTGTGTTTCTGCCAGAGGCATTTCATTACAATCACTGCTTTCCAGGGATGAATGTCTAAAATTAAATTTACTCTGTGACACCTTGAAAGAGACAACCAAAAAATGAAGGTTAGATGCTAAAGGGAGGCTGATAAGGGTTCTGATGTCGGACTGCCATTTTTCTGAAAGTAGGATGTTTTATCACCTTTGGATAATGCCTGATTTACAGGGAAGACCTTTAATATCTGTGTTGCACCAGTCAACTGAACTATTCGAAGAATTAATCCAACTGTCCTAGGAGTTAATGAATTGTCTGTCACTAGAGGTATTTGAACAGAAGTTATATATCCCCAAAGTGAGTACAGTGTATAGGCTCCATGTGTTGGGGAAGATTGGGGAGGTCATGGATGCCTTCCTAATCTGCTATGCTGTGGTCATAGACAATGAGGATTGTGATGGGTGGAGACTTGAACTTGGAACATACTCTGAACATGCAAAGGCATGGGAAGGAAAAAATGATAAGAAAACGAGTTTCCTGGAGATCCGGCATTCATATTCCTCCACCTACCATCCAGGTATATCCAACACATAAAAACTCACCACAGAAAATTGAATTTAAGAAAATATTTCAGAAAGCATCTTCAGTCTGTTGACAGTCTGGGAACATATCTCAGACTTCCAATACAGCTCAGAGAAATACTGGTAAAGTTGATTCAGAAACTACAAGCTGTGTCCTGAGTGTTCATTGGAAAAATAAACACCAAAGAAAAGTCTGGTGGTTTTGCAGTTACGTTTCTGCAGAGTTGACATTTGCTATAAGCAATCTGGAGTGTGATGACATTGGAAAGGAGATAATTCCTAAGATACCCAGTAATCACCTGTCAAGTGCTGACAACTGTGGAATTCTATCTTTAGTGCCCTTTCCAAGTTGTTAGTTAAAGGTAGGTAAGAATTCAAGCTGAGTCTTATCCTTGACTCTGACATCCAGGCTATTTACTAATGGAAGCTCTATTAGGGTATTAGTCATAATAGAAAAGAGAGAATGGTTGAAAGTATGGGTTCTGATGGTTGTCAACTTAGGTTTGACTGAGTCTCAGCTTTGTGACTTTTGTCAAGTTGCTGAATCCCTCTTCAAACTTCAATGTTTTTCATCTGTAAAATGGGAAGACTAATATCTGTATCCTAGTTGCTGTGAGAGTGAAATCAGTTATTAATTCTATACAGAGGAATTAATTTATAACTTGATTCTTGAAAAGAGGATATTTTCAGAGTGCTCAGTATGGTAATTTTCATGAAGAGTGGGTAGGTTAACCACATACAGAACGGGTAAAAATATCTTGCCATTGTCACAGGGGAGACTGAGAAAGCCCCAGTCACATCTAAGAGCTTCACAATGGCCTGAGAGTCCTGCCAGCTTTGTCCCACTTTCCTGTTGCCAGTTGAGATGACAGGGAGAGCCCTGAGCGAGCACGTGCTTACTCCTCCGGGATTCACGAGTCAGAGGTGGAGCCTCTGTGACCCTGAGCCCTGCCCCTCCCAGGTTGCAGGTGACGCTGGCCCAGTTTCGCGTTATTTCCCCATGGAGACAAATGCTCCTGGGAGGGAAGCAGAATTTTCTGGGGTTATTTATTACTGCAATCAGGTCTGACAGTTGTTCTGTAGCTGCCTTCTATCCAGCTGCTACTGGGCCTCCTTTATCTCCTAATGAGCCTCGAGTTATCCCAAACCCCGTTTCCACAGTGGATAGCAGGGTTGCCTCACACCTTGGTCCTTGGTTGCCAGGTGTGATGATACTGCCACTTCCTGGATATGACTCTGTTGTGGAGTGTTCATCCCGTGTGTGTGTGTTCATTCCCTGTGTTCATCCCTGGTGTGTGTGTTCATCTTCTGTGTGTGTGTTCATCCCCCATATGTGTGTTCATCTCCTATGTTTGTGTTATCCCCTGTGTGTATTCATCTCCTGTGTGTGGGTTCACACACACCTCTGGGCTTTGCCTCAGACCCAAGCAAAGTTTCTCTCTTAGCACTTGCTACCTACCTGTCCTCTCTTAACCTTGACTTCTGCTCCAGGAAACCAGGATAATAGCACCTTGTGTTTGTAGAAACTAGAGGAGATGGTGGTTTTGAAATAAGCATTTCATGTATGTTAGCTTTGAAGATTATTATCATTACTAAAAACATTCTCTGGAGCTTTGCATCTGCTTTTGGAAAAACCACGCTGGACTAGTTCCAGATAGAAGTATGAATTCTGAAAGCTACCGACTTAGGTGCAGGCTAGCTCCAGATTTGTGTACGTGCCTCTTCTCACAGGTGAAATGCTTGCCAAACTCGATTGAATGACTATTGTCAATTCTCTTTTGTTGCATTTATTACTGCTTCGGAGTCTGTGGGCTTGCTCGGTAGCTTTGTTCTCTGCTTAGTTCTGCTGACTTCACTAATGCATCATCTGTCTGTTGTCGGATTGACTTGGAGCAGGCCGTTTTCGGAGGGTCTTGCTCACGAGGCTAGTGACAGTTTGGGCTTGGGTGATGGGAAAGACTGGGCTGTGTGTTTTTCTCATCCAGCCTGGTTTACCTTTATGCTGATTCCCAGAGAGAGGGGAAAGCGTTCAAGGCCTCTTGAGGGCTGAACACAGAACTAGCATGCCGTCAATTTTAGGGCATTTTATGAGCCAAGGCAAGTCACAAAGCCAACCCAGATTTATGTGAACTAAAATAGTCCTCACCAACAAATATGAGTCAACTCCAGTGAGGTGGATGAACCTACAGCCTGTTATACAGAGTGAAGTAAGTCAGAAAGAGAAAAACAAATACAGAACATTAAAGCACATATATGGAATCCAGGGAAATGGTACTGATGAACCTATTTGCTGGGCAGGAACAGAGACTCAGACATAGGGAACAGACTTATCGACATACTGGGGGAAGGAGAGGGTGGGACAGATTGAGAAAATAGCACTGAAATACATACATTTCCATGTATAAGTGGGACGGTTAATGGCAAGCTCCTGTATAGCACAATAGGGAGCTCAGTCGGGTGTTCCGTGACAACCTAGAGTGGTGGGTTAGGGCGGGAGGTGGGAGGGAGGTTCAAGGGGAGAAGACATGTGTATACCTATGGCTGATTCATGCTGACATATGGCAGAAACCAACACAACATTGCAAAGCAATTATTCTCCAATTAAACATAAATACATTAAAAAAAATAATCCTCACCTAGTCAAGGGAGGATTGAAAAGGCACAGAGCAAAGGGCGTGGATGCAGGAAGCAGTGAACATCTGGGGGCATCAGTCTACCACATCCTCATCCCCAATTAGTCCTTGGTCCTGGGCTCCAGTGTTCTTGACTCAGTAATCAGTACACAAAGCTGAGCTGCTATGAATCCACTGTATTCCATCCAAGGGGCTGAAATGCTTGCCTTTTTATAATATTTCAGCAACCACTTTCCTGGCACCCATGGAAGGAATGTACACATTGTGTTCCCAACAGGCCAGAGCGTCTGATGTTTCCTTCTTTTCTGCTCTCCTTCTCTCTCTCTCTCCCCTGCCTTCTACTGAACATTCGTTGAACTGGTGATCTCTTCTGCTCTGAAGAGTATAAAGCAAATAAAGACAGTGAGCAGGCAAAAACATGGGGATGAAATCCCAATGTGTAAAAGTCCTCTGTCCTGTTTGCTCTTGGAGTCACCCCTCGGTTGAAATACCGTACAGTTGTCACTTCATATTCAGTTTTGAGAAATGAGCCTCTTTTCCTTTCCTCTCATGCCTATGGCCAATATTTATTTTATTTTTTACCACGGAGTGGTGGCTGCAAAAATGTCCCCACACCAAGTGCTTTTTTGGTCTTTCTGTAGCAGGTAGGCCCACCCACTGTGGCCAGGACCTCAGGGCTCACTGCCCAGAGGTCATTTTTGCACATGGTCTGTGGATATTACTTAGGTGTCTGGAAATGCAGAGTCAGGAGGAGGAGAAATGCAGAGCATCAGAAGGAAAGGCTGTGGCTGCCAAGTCACCGGGAGGGAAGTTCCAGGACCAGTGAGACTCAGGCAAAAGCACACGAAAAGCTGCCCTGGAAAGGATGACTCCATCAAGGGTGAGACTCAGGGGACTTCAGATTACAGAGTGACACATAAAGGCAGAAGCACGAAGCCTACAGCCACAGACTCTGTAATTTGACTGTAAAGACAGGTTCCTTTGGACATACAGACAATGACATAGGAGAAAGGATCATTAGCACAGGGAACTCTACTCAATATTCTGTAATACAGCCACTACAGAGAACAGTGTGGAGATTCCTTAAAAAACTGGAAATAGAACTGCCGTACGACCCAGCAATCCCACTGCTGGGCATACACACCAAGGAAACCAGAATTGAAAGAGACACGTGTACCCCAATGTTCATCACAGCATTGTTTACAATATTCAGGACATGGAAGCAACCTAGGTGTCCATTGGGAGATGAATGGATAAGAAAGCTGTGGTACATATACACAATGGCATATTACTCAGCTATTAGAAAGAATGCATTTGAATCAGTTCCAATGAGGTGGATGAAACTGGAGCCTATTATACAGAGTGAAGTAAGTCAGAAAGAAAAACACCAATACAGTATATTAACAAATACATACGGAGTTTAGAAAGATGGTAACGATGACCCTATATGCAAGACAGCAAAAGAGACACAGATGTAAAGAACAGACTTTTGGACTCTGTGGGAGAATGCAAGGGTGGGATGATTGGAGAGAATAGCATTGAAACATGTATATTATCATATGTGAAATAGATCGCCAGTCCAGGTCTGATGCATGAGACAGGGTGCTCAGGGCTGGTGCACTGGGATGACCCCGAGGGATGGAATGGGGAGGGAGATGGGAGGGAAGGTCAGGATGGGGAACACATGTACACCCAGAGCTGATTCATGTGAATGTATGGCAAAAACCACCACAATATTATAAAATAATTAGCCTCTAATTAAAATAAATAAATTTAAAAAAATATTCTGTAATAACCTATATGGGAATGGGAAAAGAATCTGAAATAGAATGCATATATGTATACGTAACAGAATCGCTTTGCCATACACCTGAAACTCACATACCTTTGTGAATCAACTATAATCCAATATAACATAAAGATTAAACTAAAAAGGAGATCATGAAGTGCACAGTTGGCAGGAAT
This sequence comes from Cervus canadensis, assembly GCF_019320065.1. Taxonomy (NCBI): domain Eukaryota; kingdom Metazoa; phylum Chordata; class Mammalia; order Artiodactyla; family Cervidae; genus Cervus; species Cervus canadensis. Next base: position 34,398,502 of record NC_057405.1, on the reverse strand, counting down.
GGTCTATAAAGAACAAAGAATTATAAGGATGGTCTGGAGTGGCTACGGAAGGCTGACAAACTCTGGGGAGTTGAAAATACAGGTTAGTTTCTGAGATGACTCAGAATGGCTGGTTCTCAAGCAGGGGACGAAGGAGTCAGGGAGACTATATACATGTGTCCTCAGTGGTTCCTCGTTTGCTGATTCACAGCCTGAGCCTCAGGGTTGCAGGAGACCTGAGATGCCACCTCAAAAACAGGCTCTCTTGCCATCCAACATTTGGAAATGTTGGAAACTTCTTTCACAAACCTTCCCTCAGCCCTTGATGAAGTTGGCGACACTCCAAACTGTATTATATGGAAGACAGACCGGCTGCTTGCGTCTCTGGGGACACACCCTGGAGGAGGGAAGCTCGAGTCTCCTAAGAAGGAGACAGTTCACTTCCCTAGTCGGTGTGGACCCATCGCTTTGGCTTCAAAGCTCTCATTTCACATCCGAATCAAAGGCCGGCCTAACCATGGAACACAGCCCTTCCCTTCTTTTTTTTCCCCTGTCAAAGTGAAAGATGGCTGGGTGGGAGCTCTAATTATGTGGAACATGCTGGCACTATTTTCATGTCCAAGAAAATTGGTGTAACCACTGTCCTTGAAGCTGATGAGGTGATGCCATGGTGACCACAGAGATGGGCTGGTTGCTTCAGCAGTAGCAACAAAGCCCAGTGTTTGCCCAGTGTTTGTGATTCTAAGGAATATTTTCAGATATTATTTCACTTGAATCTTGGTCAGTTTAGTACTAGACCCAATAACTATGACCATCTGCTCGCATTTCTCAGATTAGTAAACTGAGTCTTGAGACTTAAGTAGGTTGGAAAACAAGATGTAGATTGTTTTCTCCCAACTCTCTCAGTTCAGTGTTATTTTTACTCTAGTGTGATCATTTTTTTTCCTGATTAGTTCATCCTACGATTTTTAAAATTTGTTTGCTCACTTATTTTCTGTAACAAGGCCCCCAGATAAATAAATAAATGTTATTGAGCTTTGTCCTTTTCCTAAGAAGACTGAAATGACTCCAAAGATTTGTCCCACCAAGGTAACTCTAAGCTTGGCTTTGTGAGAACTTGAGGCTTTTTGTGCACCGTGATCCACTTAGGAATTTTAAGATGTCTGAAAGAGATCTATGGGAGGGAGACGATGTTAAAATTTGAGCAGCTTTTCTTCTTTTCTACCCTAAAAATATGGGTCTCTTGCTTAGTAATGCTGACAACAACCCAGTGAGGTAAGGAGGTCAGGCGCACTATCATCTCTCTGTTTTTAAAAGCAAGTACACGAGGAGGAAATAACTTGCCCAAGGACATGGTGACTCAGTCCACAGAGGAGCCAGGATGAAAACAGCCCTCAGTTTTTACTTTCAATACGCACTAAGACCATGATCTATGGGCCACAGTAGGATGGCCCTTTCACAAACAAGCCCCTATTAGTCAGGCATGGAAATAATTATGTCCCTTTCACATTTTGAACAGAAAGTGAACTCTCCAAGATATTGGCAAAAGAGAAGCCAATGATTCCCCAAGACTTTTTTTTTTTTTTAAACTTTTATTTTTAAGTCACAGATGGCTCGTCTGAAAATGGGAAAATTAAAAAAAAAACACAAAACACTTTGCTTGTCTTTTCTCTCAGGCCTGGACTCATATAACACCCCTACCGCACCCCTGTGGGAGGAAGGATTACACTTTCCACTATTCCCTAGGGTAGATTTTGTTCTTGTAAAATAAACAAACACTTGAAAATGTTTTTTTTTTTTTCTTCTAATATTAGCTTTGGTCTTAAATCAGAACTGATTTTGGCACTAAGGATCTAGAAAGGATGAATTGTACTCTCAGTGAGCCATAGAGGAGACTCTCTTTTGACAATTCTCTTTTAGAATCACCATCCAGTATGACAGACCATAAGTGAGACCAACTTTGATGAAAAGAAATAATGACATGAGATAACCACTAACCACGCCTCTTTGCTGGGGTCACCAGTGATACCAAAGGAGGCAGCTGTCTATACTCTCATCTTCCCTCCACCATGTGTCACAGGTCTGACTACACAATAATAAACCACTTTTTAAATTAAAAAAAAGTAAAGAAAAAAAAATCTTTTGGCCATGCTGCATGGCATATGGGATTTTAGTTCCCCAGCCAGGGATCAAACCCACAATCCCTGCACTGGCAGCATGGAGACTTAACCACTGGCCTGTTAGAGAAGTTCCAATAAATTACTTTTTTTTTAACTCAAGGAAGTGTTGTCTTTTTCATTTCACGTGAAGATTCTGCACAGTGCCTGATGTAGGCCCTGACTCTATCCTTCTTCGTGGCCTCTATTTCTTTGCTCCCACATCAAGTCTTTTTTCTTTCATGTGCTTCTAGGAAAGTTGGAGTCAATGACAGGTAAGTTACCTGCTAAAATGATGCCTTGGTATTTGGTTCTCTTGCTGTAACATGTGTATTTTCTTTTTCTTATAGGTGATGCGTCATCAGACTATATTTGTACAATAAATATATAGGAATAGACCTACTGTGGTAATGAAGTCCTCCTTATGTAGTGATGCTAGAAACATAATTGCTGAGAGAACATGTGAAAGGGCAAATAGAAATATGAATTGCCCTTAGTCTTCTGCTGCTGCTAAGTCACTTCAGTCGTGTCTGACTCTATGACCCCATGGAGAGCAGCCCATCAGGCTCCCCCGTCCCTGGGATTCTCCAGGCAAGAACATTGGAGTGGGTTGCCATTTCCTTCTCCGATGCATGAAAGTGAAATGTGAAAGTGAAGCCGCTCAGTTGTGTCTGACTCCTAGTGATCCCATGGACTGCAGCCCACCAGGCTCCTCTGTCCATGGGATTTTCCAGGCAAGAGGACTGGAGTGGGGTGCCATTGCCTTCTCCCCTTAGTCTTCTAGGGCTGCCATAAGTACATACCACAGACTGGGTGGCTTACACAACTAAAATTTATTTCTCACAGTTTCAGAAGCTGGGAAGTGCAAGATCAAGGGGCCAGCAAGGTAGGTTTCATCCTGTGCCCCCTTCTCCTAGCTTGTAGGTGGTAATCATCTTACTGCCTGCCTGTATGACCTCTTCTTGTGAGCACTCAGGGAGACAGAAGAAATGGGCAAGCTCTCTCTCTCTTCTAACGAGGACACTAATCCAGTTGGATCAGGGCCCCACACTTATGACCTCATTTAACTTTACTTACTTCCTTAGAGGCCCCATCTCCAAATATAGCCACACTGCAGGTTAGAACTTGAACACATGGGTTTTAGGGTGCACAGACATTCAGTCCATAAAAAGCCCCACATGCAGAAGTCTCATAATAAATCCCTAAAGCATGAGCAGACTTCATTCCTAAGGAATAGACAAAAATTTCACCTTATAATGTCATGAAGAGAGCTTCACCTTCAGACCTATGCCTTTGGATACGCCATATACTGGTAAATAAAAAATTAATGGGTAGAGGAATGCTTTTTATTACCCCAAATATAATTGCTTCCTTAAATTGTTGTAGAAGGATATTAAGTGAGAATTTCCCATAGTTCATAGTCTTAGCTAAAGTTCCAAGCAAAGGCAATGATGCCAAACCTCCAAGCTTTCTACAGAGGAATGCTAGACTTTCCATGCAGTGCTTTGCTAAGAGATGGGGAGAGTGGTTCTGTGATCTCTCATTCTAAGGAAAGGGGTGAGATGGAGGTGATGGGTAAGGGGAGAAGATCTTAGAAGAAAGGTGTTGGCTCAGCAGGAAGGCCTGGGCTTATCCCCCCAACTCAAACAGCACACAGAGAGATTGTCTAGAAAAAAGGAGTTAACAGTTCACCACCTGGATGGAGTCATGTCTGGGCGAGCCCCTTTCTGGGCTTAAAAGTAAGTAAGTGGAAAGATGTTCTTGGACACTTGTGGGAGGACCAAATCTTGTGACCCAGAATTTAGAATGTCTGGTGCCTGTCACTGGTCTGTAAATAGCCCACAGATTCAGGGGCTGGCTGGGACTGCCCCCTAAGGGAAAGAAAGGTCAAAGGGTTGCCTTAGGGATGGTGTGGTACCCCCTACACTAAATGCCCCCATGAGCCAGGGAGATCTCACAAGAGTTGGCTGGGCTACAGTGATATTGAAAGGATGCTTTCCTAGGAAAAGCTGCTGGATGAGGGGATGCAACCCCAGCTGAAAGTTTATTCAGAGCAGGAGTGTGGGAGAGTCAAGTCAGTCAGCCCAAGAGTGCAGGGTGTGATCTGGGAGAGTACAGTATATGATATATACAGAAGTCTCTAGAAGGCAGGGGGTCTCGGAAGGACGCATCGAGCTATCTCGAGAGAGAAAGAGTTATCATCTGGATATCTTCTGGAAACAATAGCACCAACCACCTCAGACTTTACTTTTCCCTTTCCTAGCCAGGAGTTGCCAGAGGCAGCTATTGAGGGAGAAAATGTGAGTTTGGAGTGGTTTCTTCAGACCAGAAAGTGAGACTGGAAGTGATGGGCAAAGCTATGGATCTGTCTGGGATGTCACCCTTGGGGGCAGAAAAGAGAGCCAAAAGAAATGGATTGGAGGGCTGTGTGGAAGAAAAGTTGTTTTCTGTCAGAGCACCACCAAGTCCAAACTACTCCATAAACTGGTAATACTTGAATTCGCGTCATGGGACACTTTCCCAGAAAGATTTTGTAAGTAAAATTATATAAGAAACTTCATAATTCATATAATTCTCTTAGAAAAATTTACAATGAAATTGTCCTTATCTGAATACTTTTATTTGAAAACAAAGTTTTGGATAAAAGTTACTCTTTGGAAACTTTTTCAAAGAAAAAATAATAAGCCCTTTTCCCATTAAGAATTGGTTCCACTTGACAATGTCCAAAGCTGTCTTTCTGTATTATTAATTATATTGACCAAGAACTGAATTCCAAGTAGAAAATGTAATCTTTCTCTCTCTCTGTATCTATATATACATACAGATATATGTATGTGTATACACATAAAATGTATAAAAAAAATTTGTGTGTGTGTGTAGATATGTCAAATTTAGGTTGCAGTCCCCAACTACTTAATCAAACACTAATGTAGGTGTTGCTATGAAGGGAGTTTGCAGATGTAAGTAATGTCTACAATTAGTTAATTAAAACTCAGAGTGATTATCCTAGACAATCCACCTGAAAGGCCTTAAAAGTAAAGCTGAGGGTTCCCTGAGAAAAAGAGTTCTGCCTGTAGACAGCAGCTCCCACTTGAACCTGAGATTCACCCTTTCTGTGAACTGTCTTCCTGATGGCCAGACCTACAACGTTTTTTTCAGACCTATAATTTTAAACTTGCTCAGCCAGCTCCCATGATCACAAAAGCCAATTCTTTGTAATGAATTTCTTAATATATATGTGTATGTGTATACACATATGTGTGTTCAGTAGCTTAGTTGTGTCTGCCTCTTTGCGACCCTGTGGACTGTAGTCCTCCAGGCTCTGTCCATGGGATTCTCCAGGCAAGAATACTGAGTGGGTTGCCATTTCCTTCTCCAGGGAATCTTGCCAACCCAGGAACAGAACTGGTATCTTTTGTGTCCCCTGCATTGGCAGGCAGATTTCTTACCACCCCACCACCTGGGAAGCCCATATATACATACACATATATAAAAATGCATATGTTATATTTATATAGATGAGGTATATATGTGTATATATATGCATGTATATGTACACATGCATATGTGTACATGTATATTTGCATATACATGTATATATATGAATGTAACTACACTGATTGAACCCTAATATATCTCTCAAAATCAGAAGATTAAACAAACCAGTCAGATCTGGTTTAGTCAGATCTACCCAAGAAAGAGCACCATAAAGCCAAAACCAAAACAAAATCAGTAAAGATAAATAAATAGAGAGTTTATACTTGTAGGGAGTGAAAACTGATAATGTTGGTTTCAGTAAATAACTTCAAGGAGGCAATAATACCTAACAGTTAAAAGAACTTCAATTTCCATAGTTTGGTATCCTGGAACATTGAAAAATAATAGATTTGGAAGTTAATATTATGAAACACAGGCTCCAGAACCAGACTTTCTGGGTTAAGTGAGTTAATACTCGACAAACTCTTAGGGCCAAACATGGCACATAGGGAAAAGAAAATGTTGGTTATTAGTTTATCTTGTATTATTTATTTATGTTTATTATCATAAAAGTATGGAGTTGGAGAAGCCACTTAATTCATGGTAAGCTATTAACATTGAATACAATATGCTAGTAATGTCCAAATGAAAAGAAAAATTTCTCTATGTGCATATTTCAAAGGAGAAAGCTTGTATAGTTTTAAGTGCTAGCCTTTTCTTGTGAAATATCAAATGCCCACTCTCAAAATGTTGTCTTTTATTACTCTGGTGTGTATCCTGTCAACTTAAAGGGCTGCATTCCTTTCTTCCTAAAAAAATGATGTCAGGTGAAGGCTGCATCTTTTGTGCTTAATTTCTAAAATGTCCAGTAACCTTCAAGTGGATCTGGTAATGCCCAAAGCTCTCGTCTTATGGTGATTCTCAGGGGAAAAGCTTGTTTGTATGGTTATTTAAGGACCACCATTTCTCCATTATGTACAGTTTTGCCTACTTTTTAGAAAAAAGATCAAATATAGCATAACTAAAAAGCGTGAATTAGGATTTAGAAGAGGCAAGGACATTGCCCTTTCTGTGACTTCAGATACCACAGTTGCCTGGCTTCCTGTGGTTTTTGCTCTGACTTCCGCGGCTCTGTCTCATGTCTGGACATCTACTGCGGTGACTGCCTGGGGCTATCATGAGCTGAATTGTGTCCCCACAAAAGATGCTGAAGTCCGAACTCCCAGAGCAGTGAAAGTGACTTTATTTGGAAATAGGGTCTTTGTAGATGATCAAGTTAAGATGATGATGATTAGCGTCCCTATAAAAGGGGAAATTTAGACCCAGAGACACATGGACACAGGGAGACTGCCATGTGAAGACTGCAGTGATGTCGCCACAAGAGACAAACTGCAAGAGACTGGGCAAGAGGCCTGGCACCCTTTCCTCCCTAGTGCCTTCAGAAAGAGCATGGCCCTGCTGACACTTTGATCTTGAACTTCTGGCCTCTAGAACTCTGAGACAATAAATTTCTGTTGTCAAAGCCAGTCAGTTTGTGGTACTTTGTTATGGCCACCCTTGATAATCAGCACTGGGATATTTCTCAGTGACAGAGGATGAGATGATTGGAATGCATCACCAACTCAATGGACTTGAGTTTGAGCAAACTCAAGTGAAGAGTGAAGAGACAGTGAAGGACAGGGAAGCCTGGCGTGCTGCAGTCCGTGGGGTCGCAAAGAGCTGGGGCTGAGCGACTGAAGAACAAATACTTTTCATAGTTATCCTCTTGAGCCCTCTGTATTGAAAGTTCTATACTGGGTTATTTTAAAAATAAGTTATGAGGGAACACGATTTGTCTAAGCCACATCCCTGGAGGAGTTTATTCCAGAAAGGGAAATTAAAGAGTCACTCAGACTAATAAATGCACTGTGCCTTTTTGCCTAGGACATCTGTGTTCAATGTGTCTTGTCTGTATTTGATGTGTCTGGCCCAGGCAGGTACCTGTAATTTACAAGATGGGCTGGTAAGTTACCATTTGGGTTCAGACACAAGCGTCCATCACTCATTCATTTTGATTTTTTTTTTAAACCTTAGCACATTTGATGTGCCAATATTCAGAGTAATAAAGACAGAGCTGTGCGTAGAGTCTGCTGGGAAATTGGTAATGAAAATACTTTTGTGGGTGATGCAGCAATTTCACCCACTCAAATTCTACAGAAAAGTCCTCTTCACAGGGACCAGAGAGCCCAAAGATTTGACACACACACATTTCCTCTTTCATCATAACTGCACACTGGCTAGTGCGTGGGTATCATTGCTTTGCTTTGTTTTTCCCTCTGGGGAGAGAAGTCTTCCTAAGAAAGGAGGAAGAAAGACAGCAAAGTTATTGTTTGCTTGAGTGTAGAAATGTCACCGTGAATAAAGACAATTTTTAAAATGCCCCAATTTGGGGTACAATCTATAGTTGCAATTCCATAGCATAGTTTAGCTGAACATAGCCAGAAGCAGGCTGATTAAATTACATATATCAGAGTGAAGGTGCCCTTGGCCGTTGAGATTCAACAGGGAATGAATTTTATGACTGAACTGAAGCAAATTTGAAAAGCGAGAAGGCTTGCCTGACTAAATTCTCTTTTACCGTGTCATTAAAATCACTGTTTGGTGTTAGTTTCTGAACCAACAAGGTGTGAGTCATGATTTGAAGAATGAATAAATAAAGTCTCAACAATATGGACTTGCAAAATAATGTGCATCAATTCCTGTAAATGGAAAAATTTAGCTGCAATACACTTAAGACTTATAAATAGGATGCAAAGTCCAATACTAGTGCACACCTGCTATAATAGGGATCTCGCGAGGCCCTGGGAGTAACATAGGGAAGGATAAGGAAGATATTCACTCCCCAAAATCTAAATGTGTGTCTGAAAAGTCAACACACACACACATGCACCCCAAGCACATAAGAAGTCAGGACACATGCAGTGAAAACGAACCTAACAAAAGGTTGGTTAATACACAATCTGGGCCAAATGATACAGCGTGCAGTAAATGCTATAGTGTATTCAAAAGAAGAATGGGTCACATTAATTCGAGAATTTGTTCATTCATTATTTCAGTCAGCCAGCAGATATTTAATGAGCGTTTATTATATGCCAGGATCTGGGCTGAGTGAAGAAAAAAAAATTGTAACTAATACATCCCTAGCAAATCACTTTAACCCCATTTTACAGGTGAGAACATCAAGGCCAAGAACACTCAAATAACCAAGGTGACAAATCCAAAGGAGAAGCAGAGCTAGATCTGAAGATCTGAATCAGAGTTTCAGTGATAACTCAGGGGTATTCGGCCTGGGTGCTTGAGAGGCCTGTGAACTGGAGAGAAGTCAGGTGAGTTGCCCTCTGGGGGAGATGGGGGCTTGCATTTTCAGTTTCTTGAGTTTGAAGCAATGGTGGGATGTTTGCATGAACCATCCACTGGGCCTTTGGAGACAGGGGCCTGCATCTCAAGGAGGGAGTTTCTGATAGCTAACAATTTGAAGTCATCTTTGTAGAACTGATAGTTGAAGTATATGAATATTTAATGTGCAGTTATTAAGAACTGATGGCTTTGTCCAGAAGAGAAAGTATTCATGACTGAGAGAAGGGGCAAAGGTTGTGATCTCGTGAAAAGCCTACATTGGGGAGAAGGAATCTGCAAGGACAGCAGGACAGGAATCCAGTCCTAATGATGCCGCCTCATCCCAGAGGATGACAGAGAATTACTTCAAGAGGAAACTTGTCGAAAGTCACAGGGAATGCAAGAAGGAAGAGCGCTGAAACAAGGGGCTTTGAGGATAGTGAAGAGGAACTGATTTGTGGTTCTGGGGAATGCAGGTTCAGTAACGCAGCCAGAACTGAACCAGACTGTGTCGAGATGGAATGAACACACTACTACCAAAAAGAGATAATCAACAAGGACCGACTGGATAACACAGGGAACTCTACTCAGTATTCTGGGATAATCTATATGAGATCTGAAAAAGAATGAATATATGTATAACAATCATTTTGCTGCACATTTGAAACTGACAAAACATTGTAAAAAATTATACTCCAATAAAATTTTTTTAAAAAAGTGAAATGAGCGGGTAGTGAGAATCAGAAAACAAGAGAAATTTGAAAAGTTTAAATATGAAATCTTTAAGGTGAAAAAAAAATGACTTAGTGTAGTTTTTGTGCTTTGTCCAAAGAATCTAATACAATTCATATTATTCTGTTAATGGAATAAAAGCTGTGTTCTACTTTCCCGAGGCCTTTAATTGCTCTCATGGCAAGGTTGACAGACTGCTTGAGTGGATTATCTGAAATCTGATTCCTATTAGGGCCAGAATCAGTCATCATCATGGTACAGAGAATAAATCATGGCAAAAATCAGACACAGGTCAGGCTCCAAGCTGTCCCAGAGGACAGCTGGACATTGCCGCTCCATGGCCTCTGTCTGCCATCAGTTCTTCCTGCTGCCTGGTTCCCACTGGGAATGTTGAGTGGAACGTGGATGTGTCCATTGTGGAGATCATGATTTTATTATACGTGTTTTTGGGGAACTTTTTGAGAAGTGACCTAGTGGCATCCTGCATTGAAGACCAGAAAGCAATATTTTCGACCAGAAGATCAATATGAATAAGCTAACTGCAAGCTAACTACTAAAATGAAGACGTCCTGAATTTCATGGCTTTCTGCTACCTCCAACTTAACACTTTTCTGAAGGCTTTTCATATAAATATATGAACATAAATGTATGTATAATACACAGAGGTATGTATGTTTAAATATGACTACATATATAGTTTTAGAATTGAGGTTATCTATGTCTGGATCTGTTTATCAATATTTAGTTTTGTGTTAGTTTTCCATTTAATAATAAATCATTTCCCCATGAAAACTATTGTAACAGCTAATAATTGTTTATGTGAATAAGATAGAACTCATTTTCTTGTGATTGTTGGAAAATTTACAGAAAATTTTATTAAGGATATTTTCACTTTCTGATATTTGTTGCAAATATTTTCATAGTTTATGAATTATGATTTAATTTAATCTTTAGTGTTGAAAGCTTTAATTTTTATTTAGTTTATTGGCTCTATTATGATTTTTTGTTTGCCTTTTAACCTATAAAATCTTTGTCTCAGATTCAGTTATTTATTCCACTTTGGAAAGCTGAAGTTTAATTAGGCTGGTGATTGCCCTTATTAAATCCTGGGCACGCTGTGTGCTAAGTCTCTTCAGTTGTGTCCGACTTTTTGTGACACTATGGGCTGTAGCTCACCAGGCTCCTCTGTCCATAGGATTCTAGACCTAGGCAAATTATTATTATTAATAAGATAATATACCAGTCAGAAGGATATAACATTAGTGAAGAGGAAAAAACATGAGGAAAAGAATAAAATAAAAAGTCTTGCTAGTAAAGACTTTTCCCTTTATGTTTTTTTCTTTGTCAATAAACTTATAAATGCCTTCCCCATTCCACAATTTCTACGTTTTTCTAATTTTTCTTTTAGCTCTTTTATGGTGTCATCTCTTACAGATAAATTTTCTCCTTTTAAAGTGCTCAACTTGCTATATGCTGAGATACATCTTTTTAACAATTTGTTTTAAAAGCAGCCTGAATCTCAACGCTACATATTAAGACTTTATCTTTTCTGACCTAGAATGGTAGTTGCTAACACTCTGATTCGGGTGGTTAGGATTCCCTTCTAGTTCCTCTTTACCAACGTTTACAATCAAAATTGTGCAGCTTTCACTTGACACATTTGTCTCTAATATTTTGTTGACATTTTGATGTTGAAAATATATTGGTTTCATTAAATATTAAAAACTATCATTCCACGTTTTAAATACTCTAAAATGGTTCCTAGAACATGAAAAATATTTGCTCCCTTATATTTGAAAGATCTCATTTATACAACTGTGTGATTCTAGAGCCTTCCTTGAAGACACTTCTTCAAATTTGAAAAATACTGTCCATAGCTATGGACCTATTAAGATATCTTATTCCCATTGAGTCATCTTGATCATTTATATTGTATTATAAACTGTCCACACCATATTTAGAATTTTTATATTTTAAAATATGTATATAAAAATTTGTATGGACTATTTGTATATTCTCTCACAATTTAAAATGTTCCCATGTTTCTTTATTATATATGCTCTTATTATTAATTATGTTCATGATTTTTCTCTTCTGCTAAATTTTTCAAAGGGTACTATTTTTTTTTATAAGGAACCCAATTCTTGGCATTTTAAGAGCAATTTCTGTTATTGTAACATTTATTTAGTTATTTAATTACTTGAAATTTTCTTTCTTTCAACTTTCCTTAGGTTCTATGTTTTCTTCTGACTTTTGGGGTTTAAATAAAACCTTGAAAATTGTCTTCCTAAATGAATGTTGTAAGTTTTCCAAAGTTTCTACTTTTATTTTCATCCTCATTATTTTCTAAACCAGTGTCTTGCAAGCAATGTGTCTTGACCCACTGAAAACTGTTGATACATTAAACTGTGTCACAAGAACTGTGTTGTGTGTGCTTAGAAAATTTGTTGAAAGACATTTTATTCATTTTTTAAATACAGTAAAGTGTACTTTCATTTATGTAAGTTTGTAAGTTTATAATTGAATTTAACATAATCTAAGATTCCTCGTCTTTAAATTGGAAGCTTCAACTTTCTTATTTTCATAAGTGATATGTTTGATGTTTTCTGTTTTGTGTTAACATTTGCTTTGTTTTGTTCTGTTTTTACCTTAGTTGCTTTTTTATGCACCCATTCTTTTTCTGGTTTTTACTACTTTGACAGTATTGTATATTTTAAAATTCAATGGCTTTGAAGATTTACGTTGTGTTTTACATTTGACTTCTGGCTATACTTATACTTACTAAAAATATACCCTAAGTTTTTTCATCAGAATTTAGAGTAATTGCATCCTTTGAGTCATTTTCCCCCTGTGTTAGGTAAGGAATTTAGCATAGTTTTAATCATCTTCCCTCTTAATGTAATTTGTGTTTCATTCCCTTATTGTTGTAATTTCATCATTTTTATGTTATATCTCCCTTTCAGGAATTTTTTTCTTGTTACAGTTTTATTTTATTTTTAATAATATTTCAAACTCAATTCTATTTTAACTGGTTTCAATATCACCTGTTAATCTTTTCTTCCTTTCTCCTTCCATTCCTTTCTTTCTCTCTCTCTCTCTCTTTCATTTTACCATGGTCTTCTTATTTGTGATTTTAAAATTTGGGTTTATCTCCAGATTATAGCATCTTCAAGTGATTTTTTTCCCCAGATTGTGGATGATACATTTTTCTCAATCTGTCTGTATGTTATAATAACTTTCTGTTTCCTTCATGCCTGAATGGCATGTTGGCTTAGCATAACCTCTTTAGCTCACCAACATTTTTCCTTCAATATTCTGTGGTTTATTTTTTCATTGCCTCTTGTCATTTCATATTGCAAAAGAACAGTTAGAAGCCAGCCAAATTTTGATTTCTGTTAGTGACATGTGTTTTCTGGAGGTTTTCTTGTTAGATGGTTCTATTTGTTTTTGTTAAGTCCAACATTTTGTCACTGAGGTTCTTTTCAATATTTCACTCTAGGCCCTTTTCAACCTAAGAGTCATCTTTGATAATTACATCCATATTTATCTTATCCCAAAGTCCTGTTGACTTTTTAACCTCCTGATCTGAAATCTTTCTTATTCTCCTCTGCTACCCTCCAAGGTCAAGCAATTGTTATTTCTTACTAGGACTCTCACGTTATACCCTAGCCAGAGAAATTGTTTTATGCCCCAAATTCAAATTTTGTTTACCTCACGCATCTGCTTAAATTGCCTCAGTAACTTTAGATAAAGAGCAAAATCTCTAACATGGATTTACCTCAAAATTTTCAAATATCAGGTAGGGAGCCACTGATGAGTCATGAAATCAATTTGTTAGGTTACAAAAGCATTAAAAATCATTATATACATGAAACATACATGTGACTGTGTGTATGTATATACACATGTATAAAACATATACAATGAGCATAAATCTAAACCAAAGATTTCACAAACTGTTGCCTACTCTTACAATGAGAAAACCTCTCCAATAGGTTCTATTGTATTGTTTCATGGTTTCTTTTTTTTTTTAATTGGAATATAATTATTTTACTTTGTTTTGTTAGTGTCTGCCATAAAACAACATGAATCAACCATATAAAAACTGTTTTATGATCTAGCAAATTGATTTCTATATATGTACATATGGGTATGTGTACTGGGCTGTGATGTAGAAAGTATTTCTTACTGAAGGTCATGGTGCAAAAAAATGGTGGAAGTCTCTGCTCTACAGAGCCCTGGATGGTCTAGTCCCTACCTCCCTCCTCATCGTCATCTCATACATGCTCCTCTTATGTCTCTCTGCCCCAGTCTCACTGACCTTCATACAGATCCTCAACCATGCTGTGCTCACTTATACTGAAGGGCTTCCCACATGCTCTTCCTTCTGTGGGGACTCTCCTGTTCCTTGGTTCACTCCCACTGTCTCTCAGACCTCGCATGAATCAACCTTCCCCAGGGAAACCTGCTGGGACCTCCTGACTAGGTCAAATTCCTCATCACATGCTCTCATAATACAATCTACTCTTTCATCCTGGTTGTGATTTCATATTATTCATGTGATTATTTGTCTGTTTCTCCAATCATCCACAAAGGCCACAGAATATGGCAGGTGTCCCTTTTTGTTTCATTTATCCTTGCCTCATGTGTGTGTATTTTTTTTATTATAGAATTAGACGCCAATAATGACGTGTACATGTATATAATAAATACATATCTATCCACACATCGTTTGGTTTCGTTTGGAAAGACTGTTTGTCATTGTACTTTTGGTTACTGAATTGTTTCTAACTTCTTGTTTCTTCCCGCTGTCTTGTATCTTCCTTGTGAACATCTAGGCTTCTTATAGTGGATATGCTTTTTTCTCTCCATCTTGACTCAATATTTTAATATTTCTCCTCTTCTCTGCACTCTGAAATAGCTTCTCAAATCTATTCTCACCAATTACTGAATTTAAACTGTGTAAATTCTGTTCTATCCTGCCTCTACTTTTTAATTTATTGCATATTGCTTTCTTACTTGAACCTGATATATTCTTACCTTAGGGAGTACGTGTGTACTCAGTCGTGTTCAACTCTTTGTAATCCCACGGACTGCACCCCATCAGGCTCCTCTGTCCATGGAATTTTCTAGGCAAGAATATTGGAGTAGGTTGCCATTTTCTCCTCCAGGAGATCTTCCCAACCTAGGGATTGAACCCATGTCTTCTGTGTCTACTGCATTGGCAGGCAGATTCTTTAACACTGAGCCACCTGGGAAACCCTATTCTTACCTTAACTCTCTTTGTTATCTTTAAATTTCAGTCTATTCTACATATTCCTTGCTTCTCCTTTTTTTTTTTAAAAAAAAAAAAAAACCTTTTTATTTTGTGTTGGGGTATAGCTGATTGACAATGTCATGATAGTTTCAGGTTAACAATGAAAAGACTCAGCTACATACCCAACCTTGTATCCAACCTCCCCTAAATTCCCCTCTCCTTTATCACATACACCATATTTCCTATTATCTTGCTGAGAACGCCAAGCAGTTTTGCAAACATTTCTTCTGTTTTTTTTTTTTTTTTTTTTTTTTTTTTGGTTTACAAATATGGTTTACAAAGTTTATTTTAGGACTCAGGAGGATGAGATTGCATTAATTTGAGCTCCAAGGATCTCTCTTTTTTCTTTTTCTCCTTATCTTTTTTTTTTTGGCCAACACACTGTGCGTGCTCCTCACTGTCTGCTGGGGAGGTGTAGGTTCTTAGATCTCCTGATAGAGGACAACATGATATGCAACGTGCCTTCCCCAAGAGCTGTTTTCTAATGAGGCTCTCTTGGCATGAGAAGGAAACTTCTTCTGTTTCCGAAGCTATTTCTATGATGCGCATTACAATACCTAAATATTTTTATAGATTTACTGGAGGAGAGTGTGGAGAGGGATGGGAACTCATATTGTGGTCTACTCTGAAATTTGGCCTGAATATTAATGGAGAAGCTCTGATGACTTCTCACTGATAGAGAAGCTCTGATCACTTCTTAAGTTGATGGACAGTGTGCCTCTCTGAACTGAGGGAGAGTGAAGGATGTGTGTCAAAGTCTCCTTTCTGCCTACTTCCACACTGGTGGTTTCATTCTGTTTTATCAGGTAAAACATGGATAGGCAACTGCTTTTTCTGAATTCAGCTCTACTGTCTTTGCGATTAAAGTTCCTCCTATATGAAGGCAACAGGGAAATCAGCAATATTAGTTTTTATTGTCCACATGTTTTCTATTTTTTGTATGTTTTCATATGTATTGAATGATGAAATTAAAATCATGACATTGAATTTTCACAAATTGATTATTCTTTCACAGTTTATAGATTGAATATTCTTAAACTTGAGAAGATAAAGGAATTCACTTTTTTTTGTATCAGGCAGGAAACTATAGTCTCTTTAGTATTAGTTGTATAAACCAGCTTAGGAATGCTTCACTTAGTGATCTTAAGTATATGCTAATCATATCCATATCAAAAGATCTTTTCTTGATACATGATCTTCAGTGTTCACTGCAATACTATTTACAATAGCCAAGACATGCAAGCAACCTAAATTTCCACTGATGGATGAATAGATAAAGAAGATGTGATACACATATACAATAGAATATTACTTAAAAAAGAATGAAATATTTGAAAAATAAATGACCCAATCAAAAAATGGGCCAAAGAACTAAACAGACATTTCTCCAAAGAAGACATACAGATGGCTAACAAACACATGAAAAGATGCTCAACATCACTCATTATCAGAGGAATGCAAATCAAAACCACAATGAGGTACCATTACACGCCAGTCAGGATGGCTGCTATCCAAAAGTCTACAAGCAATAAATGCTGGAGAGGGTGTGGAGAAAAGGGAACCCTCTTACACTGTTGGTGGGAATGCAAACTAGTACAGCCGCTATGGAGAACAGTGTGGAGATTTCTTAAAAACTGGAAATAGAACTGCCATATGACCCAGCAATCCCACTCCTGGGCATACACACTGAGGAAACCAGATCTGAAAGAGACACGTGCACCCCAATGTTCATCGCAGCACTGTTTATAATAGCCAGGACATGGAAGCAACCTAGATGCCCATCAGCAGATGAATGGATAAGGAAGCTATGGTACATATACACAATGGAATATTACTTAGCCATTAAAAAGAATTCATTTGAATCAGTTCTAATGAGATGGATGAAACTGGAGCCCCTTATACAGAGTGAAGTAAGCCAGAAAGATAAAGAACATTACAGCATACTAACACATATATATGGAATTTAGAAAGATGGTAATGATAACCCTATATGCAAAACAGAAAAAGAGACACAGATGTACAGAACAGACTTTTGGACTCTGTGGGAGAAGGCGGGGGTGTGATGTTTAGAGAGAACAGCATTGAAACATGTATATTATCTAGGGTGAAACAGATCACCAGCCCAGGCTGGATGCATGAGACAAATGCTCGGGCCTGGTGCACTGGGAAGACCCAGAGGAATCGGGTGGAGAGGGAGGTGGGAGGGGGGATTGGGATGGGGAATACTTGTAAATCCATGGCTGATTCACGTCAATGTATGACAAAACCCACTACAATATTGTAAAGTAATTAGCCTCCAACTAATAAAAATAAATGAAAAAAAAAAGCTAACAATAAACCAAAACTTTAGACAAGAAAATAATAATAATAATAATAATAAAAAGAATGAACTATTTCTATTTGCAGCAACATGGATGGGCCCAGAGGTTATTGTACTAAGTGAAGTCAGACAGAGAAAGACAAATATAGGATATCACTTAAATATAGAATCTAAAAAATGATATGAATGAACTTATATACAAAAGAGAAACAAACTCACAGACTTTGAAAATAAATTCATGGTTTTCAAAGGGGAAAGTGGTGGGGGAGGATAAATTAGGAGTTTGGGATTAAGATAAACACACCATGCTGTGCTAAATTGGTTCAGTCGTGTCCAACTCTATGCGACCCCGTGGACTGTAGCCTGCCGGACTCCTCTGTCCTGGGATTCCCCAGGCAAGAATACTGGAGTAGATTGCCATTTCCTCCTCCAAGGAATCTTCCCGACCCAGGGATCGAAGCCGGGGCTCTTACATCTCCTCCATTGACAGGCAGGCCTTTACCACTAGCACCATCTGGGAAGCCCATATACACACTACTACATGTAAAATAGATACTCAACAAGGACCTACTGTATAGTACAGGAAGCTCTACTCAATATTCTGTAATAACCAAATAGGAAAACAATCTGAAAAAGAATAAATATATGTATAACTAAATCACTTTGCTGTACCCCTGAAACAAACACAGCATTGTGAATTCACTAAGCTTCAATACAAAAAAAAGATCTTCTCTATCTTTATTTATGAAGTTGCTAATACATTATGTTTGTACATACCCCCCCCCCCCCTCACTTAATGGAGAGGGTTTCTGGAGTCTACAAAATATACACAACTTGTCCTGCATAGTGAAGCCATATGAATGCTACCACTCCCCTTGGCACATTTATTTACCTGAATTCCCCAAGGTAATTATGCTTTTGGTGTTTAAAATTACCAGGTAGGCAGGAGGAAACTTTCAGAGGTGACAGATATGTTTATTACCTTGATTATAGGGATGGTTTCATGGATATATGCATATTTCAAACCTGTCAAGTTGTATATGTCAAATATATGCACTTTTTGGTATGTAATTACACCTCAATAAAGCTGTTAAAAAGAAATAAAACTGCCAGATTGGCATGTTTCTTCTAACAGTCTTTGGAATAGTTGAAATAATGAGAGACTCTTATTGTTATTTGTTCACTTATACATAAGCTATATAGCTTCATCACTTAGCTAACGATAGCTGAGCATACGGGAAATTTACTGTTTGTTTTTCTTATCACTTGTCATGTTTGTCATCCTTGTGTTTAGGCTGTAATATCCCACTGTTTTCTAGTATTTAATGGATATTTATGCAGCTATCAGTCTTTTTCAAAAATCTTACCATGGGCAATAATTTCCCTAGTGTTTTTGTTTATTTTTGTCACCACTGAGGCTTCTTTTAAGATCTATCTTTTAGAAATAGATATTTATGAATCATTGGGTAAAAAATAAACTTAATAACTTTAAGAGAGATACTCAAGGAAAAAGAAGAGATTGTTTTTCTCTTCACATACTGTTAAATCAAGGCATAGAGTAGGCAACTTGGTTTCCTTAGAATAGACATGGCCAAGATGGGTTATAGCCTACCTCCTATCTGATGTATTTTTTAAAAACTCCTTTCTCACCCTGAATGGCAATTTTGAATAAAGTGGTTAATTCTTTCCTTTGTTATTAGTCCTTTGTGGTAGAAGTGACCATTCCACCCTAACCAGCTTGTGTCTGTTCTATTTTTCTAATAAATATGTGCTGGTACAGTTCCAGTAGAGTTGATGAAGTTGCAATTAGCTTTTAGAAGGAAATAATTTCACATTTTAGCACTTTATAGGTGAGGCTACTGCAATGGACTGATTTTGAATATTTAAGAATACTGACACCTTAAAAATATATATGAAATTACATTCAGATTTATCACAGAGATTGCATTTATAAAGTTGTAATGATGAATTGACATTTATCAAAGAACAGATTGTATTTGTGAAGTTATTGTGAAGTTATAATGATGAATGAGTTTAACAACTTGGGCTCCTTTTTCATCCAACTCTGCAGAGAAAGGTCTGAAGAGATGGGCAGAGTGATCTAATAAATTCAGGCTTCCTAAAGATGAAAATCTGGATGAACTGTGGACATAGCTTGCATTTCCTATGAGCAGTGCGGTATTATTCAATGAATATTCAGAGAACATAATCTTCAGTTATCTATTAAATGGATCCCCCACAAAAAGGAATTGTGTCTTATCAGTCAGCATATACACACTGACACTTATTACATTTATGTACTTGGATTGAGAAATTAGATTGAGAAGTATACAGTTTATGATATTGATTCAATATCTCAAAAGCTCCCTTTGTGAGGTTAGCTGAAATTTGGTGTGTGTCAAATTATTACTTTTCCATTAGCTTGGAATTTAAGGGGGTCTGAGAGATTGAACATGGAAGAATTGTTTTCATGGACATTTTTCATTTGCTTTCAATACTGCCATATCCTTGGACTTCTCCAGTGGTCCAGTGGTTAAGAATTTGCCTGGCAATGCAGGGGACATGGGTTCAACCCCTGGTCTGGGAAGATTCCACATGCTGCAGGGCAATTAAGCATATGTACCACAACACTTGAACCTGTGCTCTGCAACAAGGGAAGCCTCCACAATGAGAAGCTCACACACAGCAACAAAGACCCAATGCATCCAAGATAAATAAATAAAATATTGCCATATACTAAGAAATAATATTTAGTCAGTGAAAAATGTGATCAAGAATACTACCAGGCTCAAAGAATATTCATTTATTTACTTCTTGGGGCTTGGATTATAAAGCCCTACATTATTGATAGGATCATTGCTATTTCTAGAATTTTCCAGGCCCCATTGATTTGGACTGAGATAAAGTATCATAGTTTTACTGGGGGGAATTAATGGGTCTCATAGTTCACTGCATCAAAGCAACAGACAGATTTGAAAAGGGATTACTGAGGCATCAATTAAGTATCATCTATACTTGGAGAAAAAATGTTTAATACAAGTATGTGAAGTAGAGAATGACAAAACAGAAAGGACTCAATTAAAAAATATATATGGAGAAAGACATTGTCTTTGAAGTTCTGTCTCATCAGAGTCCATAAATGGAGTAAAAGTCCTAATCCAGTGGGTGCTCAAGGAAAATTGGACAGGAGAATGCAGTTATTAGTAGAAACTAATATTCCTCACATCAATTTTCTGACTTAGATGTTACATATTGGTCAGTTTTGTAAGGATTTTATTTATTTAAGGAACTATTCATGTATTTACTGGATATTATTCTTAGACATAAAAGGGATTCAGAACATACTTTTTTGTAATATCTTTAATAAAAAATAGGGCCTAGAAGCAAGGATTTGAATTGTAGGTGGGTGGGGGGGAACCTCATAAAGAGTCTTTGGAAGTATTGACATAACCAGATATTGGGTTCACAGTCAATGGTGGACTGTTTCAGACAGACTTGAATAGCTCCATGGATTTAAAACAGCCTTCATCTTAAAGACCATACCAAAAATTTGAGTCAGTTCTAGACAATGTCTTTTTTATTTACAGGAGAATTAGTAGGAGAAAAGTGAGTACTTCACAGAGTAAGAGATTTCTTTAAAAGTGCTATTGTGTTGCAAGCTAAGCAAAAAACTTTTTTCAGGTTTATTCCCAAGCTGACAATTGGAAGAAGAATTCTAGCAATATATTATGCCTCATCCCAAATCTCATAGATTTAAGGACTACTGTTTATTTCCTGCTTCTAAGATTAGATTTGTGAGCCATAACACTGTGGGCTACCCTTATCCATGCTTCCCACCCACTTCCTTCTGGTTGAATGAGGAGGCTTAGTGATGTAAAAAAGATTTGACTCACTGAGAGGCAAATGAACTTGATATCTGGGTCAAAAACAGTCAAAATGCCAAGTAGATTATGTAGCTGATGCCCTAAGGTGATTTGAGAAATTAACAGGAATCTCCCCAAAGGCACAAAGGATGGAATTTCTCAACAAATAGCATATTAGTGTCTAGATTACAGGCTAGATAACCCATTAGTAGGAAGACTAGGTCAGAGCACTGGAGCTTTTCTTTTTCTTTAAACCAAATGTACCTGAGCTTTGAACCAAAGTCCACAGGCTTCTTTACTTTCCACCTTAAGGAAGACAGACCCTCTTATCTTGAACAGGGCCAGCTGCTATCATCTATCCCCTTGCGCATTTCTCTGTCTTCGCTCCTCAAAGAAAATTTAAGCATTAGCTCCTCTCAGTCAACTCAGGGCCCTGACTGAAGGGTTTATGTTTTGCAATCCACCAAATGTGCTACAGTCGAGGATCAAAAACTCTTTTGGCGAGTGGTACAACTGAACTGGGCTTCCCAGGTGGTTCAGTGATAAAGAATCCACCTGCCAATGCAGGATACGCAGGAGATACGGGTTCGATCTCTGGGTCAGGAAGACTCCCTGGAGGAGGGCATGGCAACTCACTCCAGTATTCTTGTCTGTAGAAACCCACAGACAGAGGAGCCTGGAGGGCTACAGTCCATGGGTCGCAAAGAGTCAGACATGACTGAGCGACTGAGCATGTACTCACAAATGAATTTTCCTACTCAGGAAAAAGCTAAGTCTCCTTTCCACTCAGCTTCATGCTTCGACTTGGCTGATGAGCACAGCAGAAGCATGTCAGCCAGGGAATTTCATCTTGATGGGTTTTAGCAAATATCCAAGTGAAAAACACAAAATACAAAATACAATAGCACCGCTGGTGCTTGGGTGTGTAATTAAAGAGGAAAGGCAGAAAGGGGGACACTACAGCTTCTCACATCAGAAGCAGGGCCTGTTGATTGTTTATGGTTTTTATCTTTTGATGTAGCATTTATACATAGAGAAATGCACAAATCTTAAGAGAACATTCATGAAATTTGACAAATGCATGTACTTGTGTAACCCAAACCTCTTTGCCATCATGCCAGAAACTTCTGGCATGCCCCTTCCCAGTTAATTAATGCCCTGGTTCATCCCTTAGAGGCAACTACTGTTCTGATATTTTTTTCCATTATGAAATAGTTTTAGCTGTTTAGAATTCCATAATATCATTGGAATAATATTGTATGTATTCTTCTGTGTAGAGCTTCTGTACCAGCTTGCAAGCACTGCCAGAAAAATTTTCACAGACTAACAGTATAAACAACAGAAATGCATTTTCTCACAGTTCTAGAGGTTAAAAGTCCAAGATCAAGATGCTGGCATTGCTTTCGTTGGCTTGAAAATTATTATGTTCTTGCTGTGTCCTCACATGGTTGTCCCTCGTCTCTGTGTTATGTCCTAATTTCCTCTTCTTAGAAAGAACATCATATTGCATTAAGGCCCACCCACGAGACCTCATTTTACCTTAATTACTTCTTGAAAGGCCCAATATACAGTCATATACTAAGTATTACTACTAATAGGACTTTAACATAAACATTTTGGAGGTGGGGGTAGGGGACACAAATCAGCCCATAGTACCTTTTTTGAACGATCAAAATGTTTTTGAGATTCATCCACATTGTTTGTATCAGTAGGTTGTTCTTTTTTATTTCTGAGTACTATTTCATTATACGAGGATACCACAGTTTATTTACTCTATTAGTGGACACTTGTGCTGCTTCAGTCCAAAGTTGCTTCAGTTGTGTCTGACGCTGTGCGACCCTTGGACTGTAGCCCACAAGTCTCTTCTGTCCATGGGCTTCTCCAGGCAAGAATACTGGAGTGGGTTGCCATGCCATCCTCCAGGGGATCTTCCCCAGCCAGCGATCAAACCTGTGCCTCTTACGTGTCCTGCATTGGCAAGCGGGTTCTTTACCACTAGTGGCACCTGGGAAGCCCTGTGCTGCTTCCAGTTTGTGGCTATTATAAATGAAGCAACTCAAACATCATTATACAAGTCCTTTTGCAACATTATATTTTATCTTGACCAAGATCTAGGAGTGAATTTGCTGGTTATAGTAATAGATGTATGTTTAATTTTATCTGAAACTTCCAGAAAATTTTCCAGAGATTGTACCATTTTATAATCCTACTATCGATTTATGAGAATTCTAGTTGCTACAAATCCTTATTAACATTTGGTGTTATAGGTATTTTAATATATTTGTTGGTTTTAGTCATTCAGGTTAGTGTACAGTGGTTTCTCACTGAGGTTTTAATTTGCATTTCCCGCAATGATTTAAAATACTTTTGCATGTGCTAGGCTGTTTAATTTACAAAAAATGAAGAGCCCTTGGAGGTCTCCAGGAAATGCTTATGTGAAGCAAAGATTCTCAATGTGTCCATCACCAAAATCCTCTAAAAACTTAGTTCTGCTATTGCACCTGATATTTCTGACCTCTCTGATTATCTGTAGTGTGACTCAAATGTAAGTAGCTATAAATTAACTAAGAGCATGGAACTGGCCTTAAAGAATCAGAGGAATGGGGTATGTGTCTGACCATATATTTCTATGTTTCTCAGTGCTCCATGAAAAGACAACAATATGAGAAGGAGAGGAGAAGAAGGAAAAAAAGAGAAGCTTTTTTCTGTAATTAAAATTAGCCTAGATAACAACTAGATAGGCAGTTGGAAAACTATGATGTTAGATCTCTATCTCACTTCATTCACCAATATAAATTCTAGATGGAGAAAAAAAATCTATTTTAATTATTTTAAATTGAACACATACTTAAAATAATTAAAATAGATTTATTTTTCAAGTATTTCTTCAATGTTTATAATGGAAATATTAGTCCTTTATTCCTCCTCTCCTCTGCCCTCCCCAAGTCCTCTTTCCCCCAGGCACCTATCTACCTTCAAGAATTTCAGCTATGCTTAGACTTTCTTTATATTTATTTTTAAATTTAATTTTTAAGTTTTATTGAAATACAATAGACACATAACATTGTATTTATGTAAGGTATACAATATGATTTAATATGTATTTAATGAAATGATTGCCACAAATTTAGTTAACATCTATCACCTCATGTAGTTACAATTTTTTTTTCTTGTGACAAGAACTTTTAAGATCTACTCTCAGGACTTCCCTGGTGGTCCATTGGCTAAGATTCCATGTTCCCAATGCAGGAGGCCTGGGTTCAATCCCTTGGCAGGGAACTGGATCCCACATGTCACAACTAAGAGTCTGCACACTGCAACTAAAGAAGCCAGATCCTGTGTGCTGCAAGTAAGACTCAGTGCAGCCAAATAAATAAAGAAGTAAAAAAGATATTAAAAAAAGAGAAAGATTTACTCCCTTAACAACTTTCAAATATACAATATTGTTAACCATAGTTAAAGGTCCATCTAGTCAAAGCTTTGGTTTTTCAGTAGTCATGTATGAATGTGAGACTAGAAAGAAAGCTGAGTGCTGAAGAATTAATGCTTTTGAACTGTGGTGTTGAAGACTCTTGAGAGTCCCTTGGACTTCAAGGAGATCCAACCAGTCAGTCCTAAAGGAAATCAGTCCTGAATATTCATTGGAAAGACTGATGCTGAAGCTGAAACTCCAATACTTTGGCCACCTGATGTGAAGAACTGACTCATTTGAAAAGACTCTGATGCTGGGAAAGATTGAAGGTGGGAGGAGAAGGGGACAACAGAGGATGAGATGGTTGGATGGCATCACTGACTCAATGGACATGAGTTTGAGTAAACTCTTGGAGTTGGTGATGGACAGGGAAGCCTGGCGTGCTGCAGTCCATGGGGTCGCAAAGAGTTGGACATGACTGAGCGACTGAACTGAACTGAACCATGCTATACATTACATCCCCAGGGGTTCTTTATTTTATAACTGGCAGTTTGTACCTTTTGACCACCTTCACTCATTTTGCTCTCACCTCAACCCATCCTGCCTCTGGCAATCACCAATTTGTTTTCTGTTTATGTGGGTTTTTGTTTTTTTTTTTCAGATTCCACATATAAGTGAATTCATTCAGTATTTGTCTTTCTCTCTCTTTATTTCATTTAATGTAATGCCCTGAAGATTCATCCATAGTGTCCCAAATAGCAGGATTTCTTTCTTTTGTATAGATGAAAAATATTACATGTTACATATCACATTTTCTTCATTTGTTTATTCCTCAATGGACACTTGAGTTGTTTTCATGTCTTGGCTATTGTAAATAATGCTGCAGTGAACTTGGGGGTGCAGCTTATCTGTTTGATACAATGATTTTTGTTTCCTTCAGAAGTACCTAGAAGTGGGATTGCTGGATCATAATGGTATTTCTAATTTTAATTTTTTGAGGAAACTTCATGCCATTTTCCATAGTGGCTGCACCAATTTCATTCATTCCTGCCAATAATGCACAAGGATTCTCATTTCTCCACATCCACACCAATGCTTGTTGTTTCTTGTCGTTTTGATGATAGTCATTTTAACAGATGTAACATAAAATCTCATTGTGGTTTTGGTTTGCATTTCCCTGATGATTAGTAATGTTTAACACCTTTCACATATACCTGTTGATTATTTTTATGTCTTCTATTCAGGTCCTCTGCCCTTTATAAAATCAAAATTTTTTTTTGTTTATTCCACTATAGGGACAACTGAATTTTTAAAAATATACTTCAGTGCATTTTAGATATGAACTCCTGATCAGGTACACGGTTTACAAAGATCTTCTCCCATTCCATAGGCTGCATTTTCATTTCGTGCATGGCTTCCTTTGTTAAGTAGAATCATTTTAGTTTGATGTAGTCTCACGTGTTCATTTCTGCTTTTGTTGCCTTTGCTTTTGGTGTTAAATTTAAAAACAAAACAAAACAGAAAAAACATTGCCAAGGAATTTATCCCCTATGTTTTACTCTAGGAGTTTTATGGTTTCGGGTTTTATGTTTAAGTCTTTAATCCATTTTGAGTTGATTTTTGTGTACAGTATGAGAGAGTGGTCCAATTATCCTGACACCATTTATTGAAAAGACTGTCCTTTCCCCCTTGTATATTCTTTTATTTCTTTCTCTAGCTACTTTCTCTAGCTAGGGTTCCCAATACTGTGTTGAATCAATGTGGTAAGAGAGGTCATCCTTGCCCTGTGCTTGATCTTAGAGGAAAAGTTGTTAGTTTGGTAACATGGAGTATGATGTCACCTGGGGGTTTGTCTTATATAGCCTTTATCATGTTTAGGTGGGTTCCCTCTATACCCACTTTGTGGAGAGTTTTACCATGAATGGGTGTTGAGTTCTGTCAAATGTTTTTTTCTGCATCTATTGACATGATCACATGTTTTTATCCTTTATTTTTGTGTAGATGATATCTAGAGGAGAGAGCAGTTGAAACAGAAATATAGACAGGTTAACAGTCATCTGATGATTATGACTAGTCATTTAAACAGAACAGGGCTAGACTATATCAGGAAGGCAATATGACCTTCTGAAGGAGGGGTGACATAAACAAAATAAAGTTTTATCAAATTATGTGGGCTTTGTAGTAGAAGAAGTGACAGTGGAAGCAGGAACAACAGTTAGGAGGCTGGTTGAGTAATTCATTCAAGAGGTGATGCTGGCCTAAATTATTTAAATTGGAGAGTGGTGCAAGACAGCTTTGAGATATGTAGGAGGCAGAATCATGAGTACTTGGAGACTGACTGGGATCAGCAGTAACAAGAATCCTTCTGTCTTAAGTGACAGGGTACATTGAGGGGTGGTACCATTTATCAAGATGAGGGACACAGAAGAAGTAGATATGTGAATATATAGAGAGTAAAAGATAATTCAGTTTCATGCATGTTAAGTGAGGGATGACTGTGGTGTTACCTGTTGGGATATCTTATTGGTCACTAACAAAAGATGTGGAGCCCAGCAATAAAATAAAGTTTGATAGTCATTAGCCTATAAATCTTAATGAAAGGAATACAAGTAGTTGAGGTCACTTAGTTTGTGAAAAATAAAAAGAGAAGAATCCTAGGATAGGACCCTAAGAAACACAACAAATGAAGAAAACTGCAGCTACCAGAATCCAAAACTGTACACATCTTCCCAAAACCACACAGATCAGGAGAGTAAGTAAAACCAACAGATCTATGTCCACAATACAACTAAGAGAGAAAGAATATCAGAAAGTCATTGACAGAGAAGAAGGGAAATAAATAGCTGCAACGGCAACTCTGGAACACATATCAAAGTAGAGAATCAGAGAGAGTCTTCATGAAAAAGAGAAGGCAGTGTTAGTCTAGGGGTGACGGGAAATAGATTTTTAAAATTATATCACCTTGTGTATCAGAACATTATCTTCTGTAAGTCAAAACAAAGTGTTTCAAAAGTGCAGGGGACCTAGATGGTGATCTTGAGAGGATCCCACTTGTGCGTAATGGAAAAAATTGGTGGTGAGGCAAAAAAAGGCGGAAAAAACCAGTGGAAAACAAATATCTAAATAAATACCAGAATCGCAAATAAAAAGAGAAACCAATTCTTCTCACCACAAAGGTACCCTTTAAAAGAAATTATAGTCTATTATACCAACAGAAGAGGGTGCTCTTGAACTAAGAAAACTAGTAAGCTACCAAATGCCCAACGCCTGTCTATATAGAATTATTTCTTTTTGCTAATCCAATAAAATATACGATATTGAGGTGACAACAACCATAAAATCTATACAAAGACAAAAAATAAGAAAACATTTCTCTTGATGAAAATTCATCTAAAACCATGAAGAGTAGAAAACACAATCAAATACAATCAAATAAGCACTTATTTTAAAAAATCTCCCCAATCAGAAACTTCAAAAATTCAGAAGAGAGGAGGAGGAATATGAGAACTAAGGAAACTAGAAAGAAACAGAAGAAAAAGAAAATCATCTTGTAAGTGAAGATTAAAATACAAGGTGACCAAGAGAGAAGAGAATTAATTAAAAATAAAGCAAGAGGTATTGAGGAAATGAATTAAAATAGTCAAGAGAATGAAAATAAAATGGGAAAACAATCAGAGAAATTGATAGCTATAGATGATGGACAAAGATGATCTCACATACATATAATTGGAGTCCTTGAAAAAGAAAAACAAAGTAATGTAAAGGAAATGTTATTTAAAGTTATAATTCAAAAAAATCTCCCAAATGGTCAACTCAGAGACATATCCTGTAAAACTCCTAGACTTTAATCATAAAAACAAAAAAAAAAATCTCTGTGCCTTCAGGCATAAAGACCAAATAACTCACAGGGAAACAAAATCAAGTTGAAATGAGAGTTTGTGAAAGCAAGACAATTTTGGAGCAAACATTATTTTTAAATAAAGAATAGAAAGTGCAAGTCAAAGATTTTATATTTAGATATGTTATCCTTCAAGTGAGCAGTTTAAAAAATGTGAGAACTCAAGGAGTGTTGTATTCACAAATATAACTAGAGGGTGAGCTCTATCCAGCCCAAGGAAGACTGGAGAAACCCTGGCACAAGGACTGATGGTACACATTATACACTTCAATGTAGATCCAAGGTTAAAACAAAGGGCAGAGGGAGAGTGTATAAGCATTATATGCTCTGATGAAGTAGGAATAAACCAACTCCTCAACAAAAAAAGTAGAAAGTAAAACAAACTTATCATTCATTGTACAGATAATATGTGCAGTCAAAATATATCAGCATTGACAAACCAAAGAGTAGAAACCACAGAAAGGGAAAAGTAAACTTGTTTTTTTTTTTTTTTTTTTTTATGTTAGAAAGATTATAAGCCTAGAAGAAAAGCAAAGCCTTCTTAAATACCAAAAGAAATAGCTTTTAAAAGAGCAGAAGGATATATAGAAAGAAAAATGGTAACTATAACTAATATTCATAGGAAATATAGCAAAAAAAGATATATTGAACCAGGATGTATGTTAAGTGGAGAAAACAATTTACAAGAAGTATATATAATATGGTAGCATTTGTGAAGAAATATGGGTGCAAAAAGAAGAGACATAGATAATTCTTACAAAAAAGAAATATCAGAACCTAATAAAAAAATAGTCACCCATCAGGGATGTGTGTTTGAACAGGATGTGGTAGATATGGGGGAGGCAGACTTCTTTGTGTTTACCTTTCAATTTGAACCATTTAAAAATTTTTCATGACACAGTGTGGCTGAAATAAAGTGGAAAAGATGGTAACTGAACATGAGAAGGTAGTCAAGAAATTGTGAAACCTGGATATTGTATGAGCAGGTTGTCACCCAGAATGATGGCATAGATAAGACCACACTTAGGTGTGAAAATGTTTACTGAACATGGGAGAACTGTCCATGGAATCCAGAGGCACTTTGAGTCCAAAGAAGGGTGGGGTGTGATATGGCTGGAAGCTTTGGACCTGTAGGAGAGAGGAGTTTTGCTCAAGGACTGGTTTGAGGGGTCACAGGATGCGGAGGACTTGAGCTCTGCTTCCTTGTGCTGCAATACCAAGGGTGGAGAGAGCCACACTCTCCATGTTAGCAGACTTCAGGGGAAGCAGTGAGTGTCCTGGGGTAGAGCAAGGCTTTAATTAAGGAAAGAATGGGGTGACTTTCCTAGAGCAGGGTTGGTGATCGAGAGCCCCACAGTGTCAAATGAAAGTTATGAATGGAGGATGAAGAGAAGTTGGGGCCTCAGGTCACTATCATAATCAATGCACATCTCTAATGAGTTGCTTCAGAGGGAAATCGCCATAGGCTAGTTTATGACCTCCAGCCTCACATAGCTACTTAATGCTTGAAAAGGAAAGGCAGACTAAAACCTGTAAGATTTGATACTATGATATTCAGTCATACATATATCTGCATCACTTAATGTGAAGTTTACTACAAAATAAAATTTTATTTTCCCACTAAAAGTGCACTTAAAGGAAGCAAATACTATAAAACCCAACGTGAACATTAAATGGAATTCAATGTAAAACCCAAGTCGATAATAGTTTCTACAGACATATATAAGCTTATTTCAAAATTATCATGGCCAGTGAAATAAAGTGGGCTCTGGGTTGAGAAAATTGATTTCCAGAAAGTGAGTCATAAAGTTGGAACACAATCTCATAGTTACAAAAGGCCCCAGAACTCCTAGCAATCTATAAAGCTATAACTAGGAAACTCAAGTAAATAAGTCTCTTAGGAAATGTGGCTGTAGAGTTTTTTAAAAATTGAAAAGTAATGAAAGCACCAACTGAAAAATCTGAGGCAAAGTAAACATTCAAATGATTTGTAGTATGGCGCAGTTCAGATTGGAAAACATGAAAAACCAATCATACTCTATATGTGTAGAGATATATAGGTATATAATATGCAGTTATATGTAAGCATATGCATATGTACACACATATATATATACACACACATATATATATATCATACATATATCCTACATATAAAAATTGTGTACATATATCTACTTGTTTTAGAAAGGCCAAACTTTGGCAGAGCACGTGGCAGCCAAGGACCCTTTCAGAGATTAGTCAAGACACAGTTGCTATTCTCTGATGGAAGGATTTATTCAAAAGCTCTTGATGAACATTTACCTTTAGTGACATCTCTGCATTATAGAAATATCAAACAATTGGCATTTTGAAAGTGAAAGCTTTTTATTTTAATATAATGCTGTAATACTAGAGGGAAACTTTGTACTCTTGAAAGTGGTTTTCTTAGAGGGATAAATATCATTATAACACAGGAAGCCTATAAATGCTTATGAATTTAATAAACACACACAATAGTATAAAAGTTCCTTTAATTCTGAACATTTTTGTAATTTAGCATAAACAGAATCTCAAACACTTTATCAGTACATGTACTCTTTTCCCCACTTTCTTCATCAAAAAATGGTTTTCGAGTGTCTGTTGTATACTAAATGCTGTTGACTCACTAGATGGGAAGCCGCCTTGAATGCTGATAGTGCAAGAAGGTAATATCAGGTTGCCCAAAATGGTCACTTGGGTTTTTTTTATAACATCCTTTGGAAAAAGCCCATAGGCCTTTTTGGCCAACCCCATACAAGGTCTTTGTGGAAGATCTCACCTGAGTCCTAGAACCACACGCATGCACACTTGGAGGCAGCCAGGCATCTCAGACTCAGGTGTCTAGAAGTGAGCTCAATGTTTTCTAATCTACACCCCACTCTACCAGTGAAGCCTGATTCTCTTCTTGTGCGTCTGCCTTACTGTGAAAAATCTTTCCAATGTAAACTTGACCACAATGCTATTGCAGCTCTCCATGCCTCTCATGCCTACAGGAATATTTCACAAAACTTTTTTGAAAGCTCTAAAATAAAAAAGAAAAGAGTAAAGATGGATTTTGAAAAGCATGAGGTCTTTTCAAAATCTCATAATTTACCTTTATATTCATAGAAGTGTGTATATTAACCCATGTTGCAGGTCAAAAAGAAACAGAACTGAACATGGGACAACAGACTGGTTCCAAATCGGGAAAGGAGAACATCAAGGCTGCATATTGTCACCCTGCTTATTTAACTTACATGCAGAGTACATCATGAGAAATGCTGGACTAGATGATGCACAAGCTGGAATCAAGATTGCTGAGAGAAACATCAGTAACCTCAGATATGTAGATGACACCACCCTTATAGCAGACAGCGAAGAAGTAAAGAGCCTCTTGATGAAAGTGAAAGAGAAGAATGAAAAAGTTGGCTTAAAGCTCAACATTCAGAAAACTAAGATCATGGCATCTGGTCCCATCACTTCATGGCAAATAGATGGGGAAACAGTGGAAACAGTGGCTGACTTTATTTTTCTGGGCTCCAAAATCACTGCAGATGGTGACTGCAGCCACGAAATTAAGACACTTGCTCCTTGGAAGAAAAGCTATGACCAACCTAGATAGCATATTAAAAAGCAGAGACATTACTTTACCAACAAAGGTCCATCTAGGCAAAGCTATAGTTTTTCCAGTAGTCATGTATGGATGTGAGAGTTGGACTATAGAGAAAGCTGAATGATGAAGAATTGATGCTTTTGAACTGTGGTGTTGTAGAAGACTCTTGAGAGTCCCTTGGACTGCAAGGAGATCCAACCAGTCCATCTTAAAGGAAATCAGTCCTGAATATTCATTGGAAGGACTGATGCTGAAGCTGAAATTCCAATACTTTGGCCACCTGATGCAAAGAACCGACTCATCTGAAAAGACCCTGATGCTTGGAAAGATTGAAGGTGGGAGGAGAAGGGGATGACAGAGGATGAGAGGGTTGGATGGCATCACTGACGCGATGGACATTAGTTTGAGTAAACTCTGGGAGTTTGTGATGGACAGGGAAGCCTGGTGTGCTGCAGTCCATGGGGTCACAAAGAGTCAGACATGACTGAGTGACTGCACTGAACTAATGTTCTTATTTATTTTTCTTAGAAGATGTTTTAAAGTTCTTCCCTTTTAACATTTTCTCACCTGAGAATATTCCCTCACAGGCCTTTGAGCAGAACTGATTTACTAGGCAAATGACCACATATATCTTCTGACTTCAAGTAGCCCTGAACACATGTTCTAGTTGGAGATGCACAGACTTGGAAGACAGTGCTAAGACCCCACTGTACAATGTGAGGCGGCAGGAGGTACTGTAATTGGAAACATTGGCTTCGGAATTTAGTTGCTTATTTGAACCCTGATCCTGTTGTTTGCTAGTTGTGTGATCTTTGGCAGTGTTATTTAATCCCTCTAAGTTAATCAAATAGGGATTATAATAGTACCTACTTCAGGATTGTTATGAGGATTAGGAAATGGTCCAAGGAAAGGGCTCATCTCTGAGCCTGCCCAGAGTAAATATTCCATAAATGGACCTTCATCTCCAGTTACAGCTCCAAGGAACAACTTGCAGTCTCTTGTACATGCCGTGATATTTCATGCTCATTTGTGTTTGATCTAGAATACTGCATATGTCAGCTTTCCAAGTGGCACAGTGGTAAAGAATCTGCCTGACAACGCAGGAGACACAAGAGATGCGGGTTCAGTCCCTGGGTTGGGAAGATCCCCTAGAGGAGGAAATGGCAACGCACTCCAGAATTCTTGCCTGGTCAGAGGAACCTGTTGGGCTACAGCCCGTGGAGTCGAAGAGCTGGACACAACTTAGTGACTAAGCACACATTCACTCATAATATTGAATCACCAGGGAAGGAATGGAGGTAGAAACACGTTTTCCCCTAAAGGGAAAAAGAACCCACCAAACCTACCCTGTATTTGTTGGAAATATGACAGATTTCTTTTAATGTCATAGGTTGAAAGTCGTTTTTTTTTTTTTTTCAGTATAGGTGTTGAATCAACCACTTTTTTGTCTTTTTAAAAATTATTTATCTGTTTTTGGCTGTGCTGGCTTTTCATTGCTGTGCAGGCTTTCTCTAGCTGTGGTGACGAGGAGCTACTCTCTACTTGCAGGGCACAGGCTCCAGGTTCTCGGGCTTCAGTAGTAGCGGTGCCTGGGCCCAGTAGTCACGGCTCTCTGGCTCTTGAGCACAGGCTTAGTTGCTCTGCAGTATGTAGGATCTTCCTGGATAAGGAATCAAAGACCCTTGTCTCCCTCATTGGCAGGCGGATTCTTTACCACTGAGCCACCAGAGAAGCCCAAAAGTCACCTATTCTTCATCAAAAAAGAAAAACTGTGCCCAGCATTAGCAGGATCATAGTATTCCATAGAGCTGAAAAATATCAGTTCATAGGCCCACAGAACTGCCTGTCTTCTTCTCTACCTTCTCAACTTTATTCAGCTGTTGAATTTCTGCTCTGCTGTGTCTTTTCTACTGCTTTTCTGTCTTTTTACGATTGAATACCTACCTTGCTTTTTTTTTTTTTTTTTTTATATGTTGCTCAACCATTCACGCATCAGCTGTTTTCCTGGAGCTTTCACTGGCATTGCAAGATAATGCTATGTTGAAGTAAATCACCCATTAGGGCCCTTCAGCCTGAGAAAAGTTTTTCTTAGATAAATAATGTTGGCTTTTCCAAACTGAAACTCAGTGGTTATGCTCCCTTATACACCCCCATTATAGAGTCTGTATTCCAAATGTACACTAAACCTTGGGGATTCCTGTAGCTTAGTCTCTGCAAAAAATCATGCATAAAGAAGACTGGCCTGGCTGACCCCAAATGATTTATAATATATTCTAACTTTACTTTTCTCCCTCAACCAAACAACAAGGAGATGCCACTCCCTACCTCAGAATAACTCTTCTCAGAATTATTTTCTCCATTCTTCTGTTTTCTTACCCTCCACATGATAAACTCTTGTATTTCAGAGTTGCTCACATATCAGCCTCCAAAGTGCTGTCTTCAGCTTTAGTTCCCTGTGACTTTTTTCTGTCCCCTTGTTTCATCCTTGCTCTTTCAGCAGTCTGATTTAGCAACTTTATTCCCTTCACCTCCTGCTACCATTTCCTTGCTAGTCTCTTCTTTTTCCCTAGTTTTCTAATTTGTATCTCAAAAGGTTGGGCAATCAAGTTAGCAAGTACTCTTTTAGTTCTGAAGAAGACACATGTGACTCAAACAATTGTGAGTTGAAGGCAGATTAAAAATCTGGTTCCCTTTAGCAAATTTATTTAACTGGTTGTTCCTTCACTGAACTGGGAGCTTCTAGAGAGAGAGAGTCATATTTGCCTTCATACCTGCAGCACCCAACACAGGGCCTGGCATGGAGTGGCACTCAATAACTGTTGACTAAATGATGAAAGTCTAAACTGTTGACTAAATCCTACTATTTCCTAGGAAGGAGTTTTAAAATAGAAACTCCTGAAAAAACGGAACTTGGTTTAATCAATAACACCACCAAGAATGTAAATACACTTTAAGAGCCCTGGGAGAGTCTAAGTCTCCTTTTCTGTAGATTATTTGTTGTGATATTAATTGGCCAGAGGGTCTTACCACTTAGACAGTCTCTTTCTTCATTTCAGTCTAGATACCTGTGTATGTGGTGTGTCAGACCATAGGTCACCACGAAAGTGAAAGTCACTTTCACTCAGTTGTGTCTGACATTTTGTGACCCCATGGACTTAGCCCGCCAGGCTCCTCTTCATGGAATTCTCCAGGCAAGAATACTGGAGTGGGTCACCATTCCCTTCTCCAGGGGATCTTCCTGACTCAGTGATCAAACCCAGGTCTCCTGCATTGCAGACTGATTCTTTATTGTCTGAGCCACCAGGAAAGCCCATAGGTCATGATATAAAGATATAAAAGAAGCATTTAGTTGATGGCTTCCCCAAGCTTTGTGAAATATTTGAGTTTTGAGTTAAACTTTAGATTCTTTGGATTCTGAGTTTGGTTGAATTCAAAAAGTAGAAAAATCCTGTGTGAATGAGGCAATACCTCACACTGGTCAGAATGGCCATCATTATAAAGTCTACAATTAACAAATGCTGGAGAGGGTTTGGAGAAAAGAGAACCCTACTACACTGCTGGTGGGAATGTAAATTGGCATAACCACTAGGGAGAACAGTATGGAGGTTCCTCCAAAAACAAAAAATAGAGTTGCCACATGATCCAGTAATCCCACTCCTGGGCAGACAAAACTATACACCCAGACAAAACTATAATTCAAAAAGATACTTGCACCCCTATGTTCATTGCAGCACTATTCACAATAGCCAAGACATGGAAACAAATGCTCGTTGACAGATGAATGGGCAAAGAATATGTGGTACGTATATATAATGGAATACTATCCAGCCATTAAAAAGAATGAAATAATGCCATTTCAGCAACATGGATGCAACTAGAGAGTATCATACTAAGTCAGAAAGAGAAAGAAAAATACCATATGACATCACTTACATGTGGAATCTAAAATATGACACAAATGAACCTATCTACAAAACAGAAACAGCGTCACAGACACAGAGAACAGACTCGTGGTTGCTAAAGGGCAGGGAAGGAGAAGGACAGACTGGGAGTTTGGGGTTAGTAGGTGCAAACTACAGAATGAATAAACAAGATTCTACTGTATAGCGCAGGGGACTATATCCAATCTTTTGGGATAAACCATAATGGAAAAGGACACAAATGTGTATCTGTGTATAACTGAGTCACTTTGCCGCACAGCAGAAATTAACACAACATTGCAAATCAACTGTATGTCAATAAACATAAAAGAAACCTCTATGTGATATAGAGCTACTCAAGTCTGCCTTTCAATATAGATATAGATGCAGAAGGACATGGTCAATTCCACTGTCCTCCAGGCTCTTCCTTCACCTCCAGTACTGCCTGGCTAGATCTTTCCCTTCCCATCCTCTGTCATCTTTGTAGCTACAGTTCCTTGAAGACACTTAAGAGGAAACCAGCATGTGATGTTGTATGGGGAGAGCATTACAGAAACATGTGCTTATTCAGTGAGGCCAAAGTCCCTCAGCATCTTCAAGCCAAGGCATTATCTAGTGATTTAGTTTAATTCAACAAATTAAAAGGTACATATGATGAAGTAAAAAGAAGTGGGCTCCTTGAGGAGAAGACTCAGATTCTTCTTTATATCTTCAACCAGTAGTCTACTGCTTGGTCCGCAGATGCTACTCAAGTGCTTGTTGAATGAAAGAGTAAATTAAATTTACTCCTACCCTCATGCAGCATGTTATTCAATGAACAATGAATATACAATGAATATACAATGAACACACTAAAATCGGTACATGCAGTAATGGAGGTGGAGCTTCAGTGTGATGGGAACAAAGAGGAGGAGGAGATTAATGGCTGACATGAAAAATGTTCTCTATCCTCCCATATAATATGCCCAAGTTCAACAGCAGCACTCATGAAATGAAAAGCCCTGTAATATATTTATCTGCCAAAATTTTGATTGCAGGTTGCTGTTCACAGAGGGAAACTAAAATTGGAAAAAAAAAACGGCATGGGTTTTGATATGAAGGAAGAATATAGTTTTTACAACATACTTACGGGAAAAACCAAACCCAAAGGACACAAGCAACCTCCATTCTCCGAAGGCACTGGGTGGAGGAGGCTGAACTAAATGAGGTTCTCATGCAGATTATAACGGAGCAGAGAAAAGAGAGGACAGAACAGGGTCGAGCGAGACGACATATGACAGGAAGAAAAATGATCAAAACTGACAAGCGTTCCGTCCAGAAGAAATGCCTTTACGTTTCACTTGCAGGTCTGCAAATTACCTTCGCAGAAGGCATTTAACCTATATTTAATGCAGTGAAACAGACAAAAGGGATTCTATTGCCTCAAATTCTTTTTTGGCTTGAAACCCACTCCTTGGGATCTTTCCTTCATTTAGGTCCTCTGGTGTGTGAAACCTTTTCTTGGTGAGTTCACATATGGGAAAACCTTTGGATGTTAAGCAGTTTCAGAGCAATTGTGTGAATCATACAGATCCACTTGTGAACTGAAGCAGATTTTTCCCTAGGTCTCGATATCCAATTGCTTTTGGTGTTGGAAACACTGTTTCACACTTTTACGGCATTGACATAACCTATGATGAGTCATATTGACAGGATATTTTGATTTTCACTTCTTTTCACCGTGGGCTTCCCTGATTGTTCAGTTGGCAAAGAATCTGCCTGCAATGCAGGAGACCCTGGGTGATTCTTGGGTCAGGAAGATCTGCTGGAGAAGGGATAGGCTACACACTCCAGTATTCTTGGGTTCCCCTGGTGGCTCTGCTGGTAAAGAACCTGCCTGCAATGCAGGAGACCTGGGTTTGATCCCTGGGTTGGGAAGAACCCCTGGAGAAGGGAAAGGCTACCCACTCCAGTATTCTGGCCTGGAGAATTCCATGGACTGTATAGTCAGACACGACTGAGTGACTTTCACTTTCACTTTTCATTTTCTTTTCGCCGTAGTCAACTCTTTATAGTCAGTAACAGCAGCAGGTCAGATGTATTTGGCTACTTTATAAAGGACTTGTACAATTAACCATGCAAGATACAGTATTATCTTAGGCTTAAGACAATTTTTTTTTTTTTTTAGATTAGTGAGAAACAAGTATAATGAGATTTTTAATGACTCTTGAAAGTGTCTTAAGGCAGAGAATTAAGACTTCTCCCCAGGCTTAAGCTCTGCTATGAGTTCTCACTCTAGCTTTTGGATATTGAAATCTTGATTCAGATGATGTTAAAAAGTTGCATCTCTTCTGCCTATCATCAGGTTGGCTCGTTAGTTACCAAGGAAACAAGCAGAGGAGCACGCCCCTCACTACTGCTTTGATAAACTATCCTAGTGGAGATGTTCTGACCTAAAATTAGAAGAACTTCCCTGGTGTCCAGTGGCTCAGGCTCCATGCTCCCAATGCAGGGAGCCCGGGTTCCATCCTTGGTCAGGGAACTAGATCCAGTATGTCACAACTAAAGATCCTGCCTACCACAACAAGAAAAAAGATCCTACGTGCTACAACTACAGTCAGGCACAGCCAAATACATTTTTAAAACTATTAAAAATGAAAGTACAATCACTAGCTGGGTCAGGGTCGGGAGCAAGTACATAGGAAGGTCGGCAATGTCAGGAGGGTGTAGGTGAAGCAGGCACGGGTCAGGCAGGTGATGTCCAGAGAGCAAGAGAACAGCCATCTTGAGCATCCTGACCACACCCTACACACCCTGCACAACCCTTACAATCTTGGTCCATCCCCTCTTCTGCGATATCCGTGGGGTCAGGTATGTAGCAGGCATTGCAACCAGATACCACAATTATAATACAGACAACAGCAGCCAAAGAATATCAAGAGTCAGATACCTAGCATGTTCAGAACAGTCATTTGCCAGGATACAGGGAAATTTTGGAGTCAAGTGCTTACCGGGTTCATGGAGAGACAAGGCAGCAGCGCCCTGTCCAGTTATAAGGAAGGTCTAAGGTCACCCCGGGCTTCCCTCATGGCTCAGATCATACAGAATCCACCTACAAAGCAGGAGACCTGGGTTCAATTCCTGGATCAGGAAGATCCCCTGGAGAAGGGCATGGCAACCCACTCCTGTGTTCTCGTCTGGAGAATCCCCAGGGACAGAGGAACTTGGCTGGCTACAGTCCGTGGGGTTGCAAAGAGTCTGAGTGTCTAAGCAGAGACACACAAGGCCACCCCTGGGTTTACAAGCCCAGAGCCACCCTCACAGGAAGGGCCTGCAGCTCTAGAAGAAACGTTCTGGTGACCAAGCATTCAAGTTAACCTTAGCTTCTGCTGTTAGCTCAGCTTCTGTGGCCCTTCTTAATACAAAAGGCATCAGTCAGCCCACAGCTGTGGCCACTCACTTGTTATCGAACATTTTTCTCCTCCCACTGTAGTGGCGACCAATATCTGTACAACAGCCCTGGCCTGTCTGTGAGTTCTCTGAATTCTCTTGATGCGCCCCTCCTCCCCCTGCTCATCAAGGACAGCCACCCCAGGACCCCACACTAGTGGCTGGCCACGCTGGGATGCCCCCACAACTTTTGGGATCACCCCCAGTACTTTTCTGGGCTTCACAAGTTAGTGGGTGGCCACCCCAGGATCACTGCTGAAACTTTTGGGGTTACCCCTTCCCCACTTTCAGGCCCCACATTAGTAGGATGGCCACCCCTGGATCACACCCTCCATTTTCCATCCCCAAGCCTGGTTTCTCTGACATCTTGGCGCTCAGGGGGGTTTCCTTGGTCTCCTGGCTGCTCCACCAAGTGTTGGGCTGCACCCCAAAATCCCGCATGGCCTGTATTTGCCCAGCTTCAAGGATGAAGAAACAAGCCGGAGGCAGTGACAGAGACATCAACGGTTTCATGGACAGGGGCGCTTACCTGTCTAAAGCAAGGTCCTGGAGTGACACTCCACGTGTGCAGCCGGTGGCTGGCGGGATTCGGCAGCAGGCTTCACTCCTGGGAGGGAGGGGAAGTTGCTAATTACAGGGGGAATTGACACGTTACCTGGGAAACCAGCAGAGGAGCACCGGCCCCTCACCACCTCTTTAATGAACTATCCCCGTGGAGTTCTGATCTAGTTAGAACAATCACCAGCTGAAGCAGGAGGCAATAATGTAGGAGGGTCAGTCATGTGAGGAAGGTATGGGTGAAGTAGGCGCTAGTCTGGCAGAGGATGTACACAGAGCAAGAGAACAGTCACCCGGGGTGGGCTGACCATACAAGCAGGCCATGTGGCTTCAGGGGGACAGTGGAGAGAGTGGCCCAGGATGTGGGGGGTTGGAGGCTGGCGGGGGCACACATACAGGGCCTCAGAGTTCTTTTAATTTCAAGGCTGCAGTCACCATCCTCAGTAATTTTGGAGCCCAGGAAAATATATGTGGATTCTAAAAAAAAAAAGAAGGTACAAATGAACTTATTTACAAAAGAGAAATAGACTCACAGACAGGAAACAAGTTTATGGTTACCAAAGGGGAAGTGGGGGGAGGGATAAATTAGGAGTTTGGCATTAAAATATACACGCAACTCTATATAAAATAATCAACAGGGACCTACTGTATAGCACAGGGAACTACATTCAATATCTTACAAAAACCGATAATAGAAGAGAATGTAAAAAAAAGAATTTCTAAATGTAGTTTTATATATGTATAACTGAATCACTTTGCTGTATATATGAAACTAACACAAATAAAGTATATCAACTGTATTTCAATAAAAATTGAAAACAAAAGGAGTAAATGATGTCAGCTTTACACATACAAATTTATACTGCAGTGGCACCAAGACTTGTAAAATGTAATAATCACAGTACACCAACTCATAAACTAATCTTCTTTTTGAGCTTGAGCGTGTTTAAGTGTGAACAGAATTCTGAAAACAAAGATTCCGGTGGGTTGATTAGGGGTGAAAGTTTCATGGGGGAATGAAGTCTCTGAAGGAAGTCAAAGCTCAGGACAGACGGGAAGAGCCAGAGGCCCTCCCAAGGACCAGCAACCGGAAGGCCACAGATTCTGTTTGGAGAGTGGCAATGTAGAGTGAACAGGAAGGCAATGCAGACTCCCTGGCTGGAGGTTAGTGGAGGGGATGGGAATTATCAGCAGTATCATCAGAGCTTTGATGTTTTGCAATTTACAAAGTGCTTTCTTTGATTTATTTCACTCAGTTCTCATTGTAATATTCGTAAGACAACAAACAGTATTGTTCCCTTATTTTACCAACTGAAGATGGGGGATTTAAATGGTGAGGTTTATATTCTTCTCTTTTCACTATGGAACTGGTTTTGCTGAGGCAGGATTAAGATCAGTGGTTTGGGTGTATATTCTGTTTAGGGGAAAAGAGGGTCATGAATGAAAAAAGACTATAATGATTTCATTTAAAATTGATTCACTTTGCTGTAGAACAGAAACTAACACAATATTGTAAAGGGACTATACTCCAATATAAATTAATTGAAAAAATAGAATATGGGAGGGAAGGGACATATGTATACTTCTAGCTGATTCATGTTCTTATATGGCAGAAATCAACACAGCATTGTAAATCAACTATCCTCCAATTAAAAATAAATTTAAAAAGATAAGAATCATCAGTCAATATTTTGTCTAAATAAAATTTTATCAATTATAGCCCTTTAAAAAATATGGCAAAAAAGATGAAAGCCATGTCAGGTTGGGCTTGAGGATTTGTATCATGTTGACTTTCAGAATCCGTGGTTGTGTGTGCTCAGTGCAAGCCTGACTCATTTCAACCCCAGGGACTGTAGCCCACCAGCCTCCTCTGTCCATGGGATTTCCCAGGCCAGAATACTGGAGTGAGTTGCCATTTCCTTCTCCAGGGAATCTTCCTGACCCAGAGATTTAACCCAAGAATCCTGCATCTCCTGCATTGGCAGGCAGATTCTTTACCACTGAACCACCATGGAAGCTGGGCCTTTCAGAGCCTTAGGGAATATGTCATTTTCCCTCTAGCACAATCTGGTTGCATAGAAGCCAGAGGCTAGAGTTTCTAAATTAAGGAGGCTTTAACAGTTACTCCCATCCTGACCCAGTGCTTTAAGTTATTTACAAAACTACTACTGAGGAAATAAAATAAATCTTCCCATGGAGACTTGCTTCTGAATGACTTGATACAGTTAAAAAAGCCACTGGTTATGTTTAACTTCAGTAGACTTCACCAGAATG
This sequence comes from Cervus canadensis, assembly GCF_019320065.1. NCBI lineage: Eukaryota > Metazoa > Chordata > Mammalia > Artiodactyla > Cervidae > Cervus > Cervus canadensis. The sequence continues at coordinate 34,356,179 of NC_057405.1, read as the reverse complement.
ACTAAATGGCTCACCCATGATTTATACATGACTTCCTGATTAGCTCAATTCTCTGCTCTGAACTACATGGTAGTTTTCATACAGATTTTGAAAGCATTTTTCAGATAGGAGTCTTTTCAAGAAGATAGTGGTTAAAAATCAAATTTTAGAAGACTGAAGATACACTTTATGGTAATTTCATGGTTCCACTAGATTTGAATCTGTACTTTTTCTGTGGAGTCTTTGTGTATGGATATCAATATTTGTTTATAATTCTGAATTTCTTAATTTACTATAAAACACTGTTGTGCATAACATATGTGTGCATGTGTGCATCTATGCACACAAGAATCATGCTTATTTCTTTTATTTTTAAAATTTTATTTTTTTGGTTGTGCCATGCAGCATGGAGCTCCTGGAGTTGGTGATGGACAGGGAATCCTGGCATGCTGCAGTCCATGGGGTCGCAAAGAGTTGGACACGACTGAGCGACTGAACTGAACTGAACTGATGCAGCATGCAGGATCTTAATTCCCTGACCAGGGATTGAACCTATGCCCCCTGCACTGGAAGCTCGGTTTCCTGACTATCGGACCTCCCCCATACTTGCTTCTTTTTCAATTCAACAAACATTTATTAAAGAATCACTAGGAACAAGCCCTATAAGCATGGACACAAAGTTCTTAACCTAACACAGGATGTGATGAATATATTAGACTGGCCAAAAAAATTGTTTGGGTTTTTCCATAAGCTGGCATGCTGCAGTCCATGGGGTCGCAAAGAGTTGGTTACAGATGACTGACTGACTTCCATACGATGTAATGGAAAAACCCAAATGAACTTTTTGGCCAACCCAATAGTAAGCATATATTAATAGTAAGCATGAGAGATAGAGAGCTATGGAAAATTGAAGAGATAAGGAAACCCCTGTGGGTGAAATGAAATACTTTACACATTCAAGCAGCACCTAGAAGAACGGATAGGTTCTGCCAGGTAGAGATGGAGATAGAGCAGTGGAGACTAAGGCCCAGAACGGAGAAAGGGATGAAAGTATTCAGAAAACCAGGAACAGTAAAAATTTACAGATTCCTTGGGGGCAGGCTGGATGGTGAAAGGAAATATTGAAAACACAACTGTTGTTGTTTAGTCACTAAGTCATGTGTGACTCTTTGGCAACCCCATGGACTGTAGCCCATCAGGCTCCTCTGTCCATGGGATTTCCCAGACAAGAATACTAGATTGGGTTGCCATTTCCTTCTCCAGGGCATCTTCCTGACCCAAGAATTGAACCTGCAATCTCCTGCTTGGCATGTGGCTTCTTTGTAGTAAGTCACCCGAGAAACCTGGAAACCTGATTAAGTCACATTAAAAAAAAAAAGTGAACTTAATTCAGTTGGTGATATGGAACCCCTGAAATATATGGAATAGCGGAGTTGACAAAAATCACAGTGGCTTTGATATACAGAAAGGACTGGAGCAGGGAAATCAATTACTATGGGATTGATTAAGAGAGAACTCTTAAGAAGCCACGTTAGCAATAACAAGACCTGATGGAGGATAAAGGCAGCTAAGAGTGAAGGGGACTGGATGTGAGAGGTTATTTTTAATGATAGCGATGGATACCTGTGGCTCATGGTCAGCTAAGGCTACTCCTGGGCCTCAAGCATGTTTAGTCAGGCATCTCTACCTTTTATCAGTGCAATGTGGTTTCTTCCTCAAGCGTGCTTTCCTAATCTGGCTGCCATCCTGTATGAGATCAAAGCTGTCAAGCTCTTTAAAAAGTACCTAGCATGTGCTAAGAATTTTATGCATACATTAAAAAAAATGTTGTTGTTTAGCTGCTCAGTCATGTCCAACTCTTTGTGACCCCATGGACTGCAGCACACCAGGCTTCTTGTCTTTCACTATCTCCTGGAGTTTGCTCAAAGTCATGTCCATTGAGTCAGTGATGCCATCCAACCATCTCATCCTCTGTTGTCCCCTTCTCCTCCTGCCTTCAGTCTTTCCCAGCATCAGGGTCTTTTCCAGTGAGTTGGCTCTTCACATCAGGTGGCTAAAGTATTGGAGCTTCAACTTCAGCTTCAGCATCAGTCCTTCCAATGAATATTAAGGGTTGATTTCTTTTAGGATTGACTTGTTTGATCTCCTTGCAGTCCAAGGGACTCTAGAGAGTCTTTTCCAAGACTGTAGTTTGAAAGCATCAATTCTTTGGTGCTCAGCCTTCTTTATGGTCCAGCTCTCACATCCATACATGACTACTGGAAAATCCATAGCTTTGACTGTATGGACTATTATGGGCAAAGTGATGTCTATGCTTTCTGATATTCTGTCTAGGTTTGTCATAGCTTATATAAATCTAATAAGTAAAATTGCCTTATTTTATTGCCTATGGCATTAAACTGTGGATTTTTCATCCTTTAAAAAATTATTTTATTGAAAGTCAAAAAGCTGTAGAGGCAAGACAACTTCAATATTTTCCTCTGCTCACTGGGCTAATTTTGTGAGCATTTGCTTCCCTTTCAACTTTTGAAGTTCTTCTGAAGATGGGGAAAGGGACAATAGTAACCAGAAATCCACCCCTTAATTATGATTATATAAATAGAGAGGATGAATTTGTATAGAAAGTAAGGCCCTGAGGCCAGGGCAGAAAATTCTGATGAACATCATGAAATTATAGAGAAAGGCCCAGAAATCAATTTCAAGCCTCAGCCTCCCCCTCCTCTGCAAGTCTAGTGTCTCTAAACTCATCTCAAGACCCAGCACACCCTTTTTCTGATCCTCATGACCCATTCAGACCAATCTGTGGTCCAGCATGGAGTCAACAGTCACCCAGTATGGATTCCAGCTCAGCCTGGCAACCTGCTCCCAACTTGATGTTTATTTTCAAGGCCTTATTCTAGGAACCTTTTGGTAACCCCCTTCCCTTTCCTGTAGCCCCAATCCCTGTCTTACTCTTGTCTGCTCTCTTGAGTCCCTGACTTCGAATGTGAGTCTGAGTGCCTGACACAGCGCCTGATTGGTGGCCCACCTGGATAGCCAGTATCACCCATCCTGCTTTCCCTGAAACTCTTCTTTTGTCTCCTGCTTCCGATGCCCTGTTATCAGCCTGTCATTCTGCCTCTCCCGATGCTTGGACCATGGCTAGAAGTGCCGTATTCTCTACGTCACCACGTGGGTACCTCTAGGCACACATGGTCGCTCTGCCTTCCATAGGGTGGATTTTCTCAAATCTGAGCCTCTCAAAGGACAGCTCTGATCCTGTTGGCTTTGCCTGATGATTCTTTTTTAAAGAAATTATTAAGGTTTTCTTTAGTGCAGTTCAAGGTTCAGAGAAAAAATGAGGGAAAGTGAAGAGACTTCCCATATGCCTCCTTTCCCCACATGGGCATGGTCTCCCCACTTATCTATAGCCTACACCAAAGGGGTACGTGTGTTGCAGCTGATTAACCTGCACTGACCCATCACGAGCCCAAGTTCACGCTTGGTGTTGTACACTCTGTGGGCTTGGACTTTAATTTTTTTTAATTAATTTTTATGGGAGTACATTGCTTTACAATGTTGGGTTAGTTTCTGCTGTATAGCACAATGATTCCACTGTGCATACACATGTATCCCCTCTTCCTTGAATTTCTTTCCCATGTAGGTCTCCACAATGCATTAAGTAGAGTTCCCTGAGGTCTGTAGTAGGTTCTCATTAGTTATCTATTTTATACACAGTATCGGTAGTGTATATACTTCAATCTCAATCTCCCACTTCATCCCACCCCATCTCCCGTTGGTGTCCACACATTTGTTCTCTACGTCTGTGTCCCTATTTCTGTTTTGCAAATAAGATCATCTCTACCACTTTTCTAGATTCCACAAACATGGGTTGATATATGCCTGATGATTCCCCAGTTGAAATAGAGAAAAGAAAGTTTCAAGAAGTCAGGCACATGCAAGGAACTATGGCAGTGATGCTATGAAAGAGAAGGGAACTAAGCCATCTTTGCCAGTTTTGTCATTTGTTTATTTTGCTTAACATTGGAAGCTCAGCCTTCAACCAGCCCTCTAGATATGAGTGAATTCCAAATAATTTTTGGTGTGTTTATTTTGCTTTATTAAAGTAGAACAAGGGTGTTATTTTCATAGTAATATAGTTTGTAGCCCAGTGTTCATTCTTAAGGGCTTCCCTGGTGGCGCAGACAGTCAAGAATTTGTCTGCAATGCAGGAGACCTGGGTTCGATCCCTGGGTTGGGAAGATTAAATTCAATATACTTTCTGAACTTAGAACTGAAAAAAAGAGATTGTTTCATTAGAATGATAGGGAGGGAGTAGGGAGTAGTGGAGGGTACCATTCATGGGGATGTGATGTGGTTACGAGTCTATGCATACCTGACTCCATTCTCCTCCATCAGACAGGTATGCAAGAGAATTCCATCACTGATACTCACTATGTAAACTGTTTGCACTGTGTGTAAAGGTAATGGGGCTTCCCTGGTGGCTCGGTGGTAAAGAATCTACCTGCAATGCAGCAGACCCAGAGACATGAGTAAGATCCTTGGGTTGGGAAGATCACCTGGAGCAGGAAATGGCAACCCACTCCAGGATTCTTGCCTGAGAATCCCCTGGACAGAGGAGCCTGGTATCCTGCATTCCACGGGGTTGCAAAGAGTCGGACACGACTTGCGACTGAACCACGTAAAAGTAATGACTGTGAGTGACATGTGTGTATGTGTGTATGTGGACTACTGTTATTTTTGAGGAAAAGTATTTTAACTACTTGGGAGCAGACTGGTCAAATACTACTTGCCATCTTCTTTTCAAAGGAGGAAGAAACCATTTATTTCTAAGTATGGCATGGAATCAGATCATCTCTCAGATACTCTTTTAGTTAGATATTTTGATTTTCTCCAGAAACTGTCTAGGTGAAGATGTGTACATCTTGTCTTGTTTTTTTCTTTGAGGAATAATGTTGAAACCTAGCCATGTTTCTATCATGGTAATCAAGAAGGACTTCTATGTGGTTGAAAAATAACTTGTTTCAAGGAAGCTAGATATCACTGAAATTCAAAGCTGCAAGTCTGAAAACACATGCAATAGTCTAGGAATTATTTATTTAGGACAGTATCTAAGACAGAAAAAATCCTTGATCTTCAATAGGCAAAGTTATTAATATAAACAGCAGCAATGATTGTTATAACAAATATAGTAATTTCCCCCCTGGGTTATGATTTTAACAGATCTGAAAATGTTTAGAATTCTAATTAGAGATATTAATATTAACATCACATTAACCACTATGTGAAGGACAGTGTACTACACTTAATTGTTACTCAATATTCCAAAATTGTTTATTCAGTACATGTTTATTGGGGCTTCCAATGGTGCTAGTGGTAAAGAACCCACCTGCCAATGCAGGAGATGTGGGTTCAGTCTCTGGTTTGGGAAGATCCCCTGGAGGAGGGCATGGCAACCCACTCCAGGATTCTTGCCTGGAGAATCTCAATGGACAGAGAAGCCTGGTGGGCTACAGTCCATGGGGTTGCAAAGAGCTGGACACGACTGAAGCGACTGAGCACACACACACGTATATTGAGTATCTACTGTGTGTCAGGTATGATGTTAGTTTTGGAGGTGTACGTGTGTGTTAGTCGCTCAGTCGTGTCTGACTCTCTGTGGTCTCATGGACGTAGCCCACCAGGCTCCTCTGTCCATGGAGTTTTCCAAGCAGGAATACTGGAATGGGTCGCCATTCCCTTCTCCAGGGGAACTTCCGAACCTGTGTCTCCTGTTACTGACAGATTCTTCACTCTGTGAGTCACTAGGGAAGCCCAGCTCTGGGGACACAAGAAAGGAAAAGACAAGTTCTCTTCTCTTTTGAATTTCCCTGCAATGACAGTAACCACGTAGGCACTCGTGGTTGTTAATCACCATGGAATAACCGTTGCAACAGAAATAAACAAATGGGACCTAATGAAACGTAAAAGCTTTTGCACAGCAAAGGGAACGGTAAACAAAAGACAACTTATAGAACTTGAGAAAGTATTTGCAAATAATCTGACTGACAAGGGATTAATTTGCATACAGCTCATACACCTCAATATTAAAAAAACCCCAAACAACCCAATCAAAAAAAGGGCAGAAGATTTAAACAGACATTTCTCCAAAGAAAACATACACACACGGACAAAAGCACATGAAAAGATGCTCCATATTGCCAATTACTAGAAAAATGCAAATCAGAACTATAAAGAGGTACCAAATCATACTGCTCAGAACAACCAATGTCAAAAAGTCTGCAAATAATAAATGTTAGAGCAGGTGTGGAGAAAACACAGTCCTCCTATATTGTTGGTGGGAATGTAAATCGGTACAGCCATTATGGAGAATAGTATGAAAGTTTCTTAAAAAATAAAAATTGAGCTATCATATGATCTTGCAATCCTACTCCTTGGCATCTATCCAGAGAAAAACAGAACTCAAAAAGATACGTACACCCCAGTGTTCACAGCAGCACCATTTACAATAGCCTAGATATAGAAGCAACCTGAGTGTCTATCAACAGATGAATGGTTGTGGTACCCATATACGGTGGTATACATAGCTTTGGTAAAGATGTACAGTGGAATATTAGCCATAAAAAACAATGAAATAATGCCATTTGCAGCAACATGAACAGACCTGGAGATTATCATACTGAGAGAAGTAAGCCAGGCAGAGAAAAACAAATATCAGTTGATATCACTTATATATGGAATCTTTAAAAAATGATGCAAACGAATTTATTTATGAAACAGAAATAAGCTCACAGATGCAGAAAACAAATCTATGGTTATGAAAGGGTAAGTGTGGAGGGGATAAATTAGAAGTTTAGGATTAAAAGATATACACCACTATACATAAAGTAGATAACCAAGAAGCACCTACTATATAGTACAGGAAATTATACTCAATATCTTATAATAACCTATAGTGGAAGAGAATGTAAAAAAATAATATATTTATATATTCTTATATATATATATATATATATATGAATCACTTTGCTATACACCTGAAACTAACACACCGTAAAATTTCAATAAAAAATTTTAAAACATTAAAAAGTTTAAAAATTGAAAAAAGTCAAAAAGGAGTAATGTTACAAGAGCTTTATCTATTCATTGAGTAAACAAATGATTATTTTATTAACTCTTTTATTTTATATTGGAATATAGCCAGCTAGCAATGCGGTGAGTTTCAGGAGCACAGCAGAGGGACTCAGCCACATATATCCTCATATCCACTTTCCCCCTGAGTGCCCTCCCATCCAGGCTGCCACATAACATTGAGCAGAGTTCCCTGTGCTTGGCTTGAGTGCATGCTCAGTCGCTTCAGCTGTGACCCACTCTTTGCGACCCTATGGACTGTATGTAGCCCGCCAGGCTCCTCTGTTTACAGGATTCTTCAGCCAAGACTGCTGGAGTGGGTTGCCATGCCCTCCTCCAGGGAATCTTCCCAACCCGGGGATCGAACCCTGTCTCCTGTGTCTCTTGGAGTGGCAGGCAGATTCTTTACCGCCGAGCCAACAGGGAAGCCCTGTCTGTGCTAAGTAAATGATTATTAACGGGCAGGCAGTATGCTGAGGACACAGCATGTACAAAATGAACACAGTCCCTGCCCTCAGGAAGCCCGTTCGTGGAGAGCGACGGGTGAATGGACTCAGCATGCGTTGTTGTATGTGTCATATGAGGAAGCACCTGGGGTGTGGGGGAACATGCGGGTCCCCTAACCATGCCTTTAAGACTCCGCAAAGGTCTCCCAGAAAAAGAAAGGTTCAAGTTGAGAGCCAACTCCACCCCGTCAAGTATACAGGGATTTGTCAGAGTTTGGGCTACAGAACACCTGTGTAAAAAGGAAGGCCTGGAAACAAGATCATTGAAAGAAATGCGGCACGACTAGCACAGAGAATGTTCGGGAAGCCCGCTAGGAGTGACCGGCGAGGCAGGAGTAGCTGGGCCATTGGGGCTTTACAGGCCATTCTGAGGCACTGGACTGCATCCTAGAGTATAATTGGAAACAATTGCTTTTTAAACATGGATGAGACATGATCAGAAACAGGTCTGTGCAAGGAATATACTTACATTCCCATTCTATCTCTGAAAGCTTTGTAACCCCAAAGTATGGTTTTTATGTATGTTTTAATTTGGCATGGGACTTGGGCTCAGATGTTTCAACTTATCTGAAGTCAAATGTCAATTCAAAATTACTGTTTACAGAGTAAGCTGCCTTTTTAGTTGGGATGTTTTTCCTTGCTGCCGTGCCCTAGGAAGCACCATAATCTCGGGTCTCTATTTAGACGTTCTGTAGCGGATGCCCTCCTGGTTTAGGAGGTTCAAGTGATCCCACAAAAGGCAAATGCGCAGAATGTTTGTTCCTGTCACAAAATATATTCCAGAGATGTGCAATTTCTGTCCGAAAATGTTTCTTAATTTCTTCTGTTGACATCTGCATGAGATCCTCACAGAAATACCGTGAACTAAAATGCTGTCTGCCATATCACTAAACAAAAGAGGTTGCAGCCATGGAACCATCACATTATAGCCACCCGGATTCTAAGCCCTGAAGGAGCTCAGGTTGGAGGCAGGATGCCCTCCATCTAGCAGTCAGTCACTGCAGCCACTCCTGAAGGTGCCCCTGAGGAGATGCAGCATCAGAATGCATAGCATACTGGCTCCGGAGAGCTGAGGTGCATATCAAAGGGAAAATTTCAATGAGCCCAAATTCTTGGATCTTTCCATACACGTGTGTGTGTTGGTTGATCAGTCGTGTCCTACTCTTTTGGGACCTCATGGATTGTAGCCCACCAGGCTCCTCTGTCCATGGGTTTTCCAGGCAAGAATACTAGAGTGAGTTGCCATTTCCTTCTCCAAGGGATCTTCCTGACCCAGGGATGGAACCCGGGTCTCCTTAATTGCAGGCAGATTCTTAACCACCTGAGCCATCAGGGAAGTCATACATGGGAAATGCTCCCACATGGAAAAGTGATAAATTCCTTAACTTGAGATATCTTCTTGTCTTTTCATTAACAGTAATCTTTTGATATTCTAAACTACCTGGTCTTTTGTTGCAACAACTTCTGTATATCCTGGCTCCCTCTTGCCTCTTCGGAGAAGTCTCCCAGAATTATCTAAGTTGCTGTGTCCAAGTCTTAAGTCCTCAGATTTGCCCACTGAATAAAACATAACTCTCAGCTTTTAGGTGGTGCTTTTTTTTTTTCGGTTGACAATACTAACATGTCTATAACACTGCTAGTCCCCGTTTTAACAGAGAAGGTGGGCCTTAGACTCACTCTGTTTATAGGCAGCCCCTGAGGGAGAAGGGGAGCATGGGGAGACTTCAGGAAGGGAATCCTGAAACGGCCAAACCGGAAAGTTACAAAATGAGGAACTCAGATCTTTAAAGTGATATTCATCACAAGGGAGTCAGAATCCCTTGTCTGTTCCCCTGGTGTCCTAAGGATTCAGTTCTCCCCTCTAGGTTTCTTGGTTAAAGTGATTTATGGCAGGGCCTCTGTGGGGAGAGAGAGTTTCTGGTTTTCCTGAAATACAAGATGAATTTCTAGGCTCATCTACAATAAAGTCTTGTCTTGAGTGTGTTTGATGGATCCCTGGACTTCCCGTATGTGATTCTGGTGTAGAATGATGTTTTATCTTCAGTGGTGTTTTATATCTGCCTTCATAAGAAATCTTTTAATGGCAGGAGAAGGTATCGCGTGGAAACCAAGACTGTACTAATGTGCCCTCCTTTGTTCCTTTTTCCTTTTCACAATGACCTAAAGACTGCTTCTCCAGGATGCAGTGCAGGGAGTCTGGGAGCTGACCCCAGGATCTGAATTGGAGGTGTTTTAAAATAGCAGCAGTCAGACTGATGCTTTTAAAGAGCAAACGTAAGTTTCTCCAGGATTATACTGCTGACATACAGCAGGAATGGAAATTTTTAAAAACTGAAGCTTGAATTACAGAACAAATGACAACAAGGGACACAGAAAGACAAAGCTGCAGTAATCTCTATCTTACAGCTCCAAGGCTGACAATATACTTGTGCATTGGTAAAGGTTTACTTTCCAGAACATACTCTTTTTCTTTTAAATTTTGTCTTTTCAGAAACGTTAGATTTTAAAATTGAGTAATAAATGGACTTTTTTTTCCCCCCTGAGTGACTACTCTGAGCCCAGCACAGCCATTAGAATAGTCCTTAACTGACACTTGTCTTTAATCTAGTAAATTCCTCTGATGAGCTCACAGTTTAGGAGGATTACAAGCTACACATACATGGAAAATAAATACTAGGCCATAGTTGCACTATATAAATATATGAACTATCTGCCAAATATCAGGATCATTTGCAAAGGAAATTAATGTTTAAATGGCAACTATAGATTCTCTCCACTAATAGTATGAAGATGTTATCTCTTTTGTTTTTCTTTTTTAAAATTATGACTTAATTGGAGGTTAATTGCTTTACAATATTGTGTTGGCCTCTGCGATACATCAACATGAATCAGCCACAGGTCCGCTCTCTCCTGAGCCCTCTTCCCCTCTCCCACCCCATCCCACCCCTCCAGGTTGTCACAGAACACTGGATGAGCTCTCCGTGTCACGCAGAAAATTCCCACTGGCTATCTCTTTTATGGGCTTCCCTCTGGCTCGGCTGGTAAAGAATCCTCTTGCAATGCGGGAAACCTGGGTTCAGTCCCTGGGTTGGGAAGATTCCCTGGAGAAGGGAAAGGCTGCCTGCCCCAGTATTCTGGCCTGGGTATGGTAGTGCATATGTTTCCATGCTACTCTCCCAGTTCGTCCCACCTTCTCCTCCCAGCTCTGTGTCCACAAGTCTGTCCTCTCCGTCTGCGTCTGTCTTTCTGCCCTGCAAATAGGTTCATCAGTACCATCTTTCTAGATTCCACACACATGCGTTAATATACAATATTTGTCTTTCTCTTTTTTACTTACTTCGCTCTGTATAATAGGCTCTAGGTTCATCCACCTCATTAGGACTGACTCGGATGTGTTCTTTTTAAAGTTGAGTAATATCCCATTGTGTATATGTACCACAATTTCTGTTATCTATTCATCTATTTATGGACATCTAGGTTGCTTCCATGTCCTAGCTATTGTAAAAAGTGCTGCCACAAACATTGGGGTCCATGTGTCTGTTTCAATTATGGTTTTCTCAGGGTATATACCCAGTAGTGGAATTGTTGGGTCATATGGTAGTGAATATGCTATTTCTATGTACACAGAATGCCCTCTGATTTTGGCAAAGATGCACAGATTATATGAGTTTACACAATAATTAAATATATATTTAAATCCATATATATCTTATGGATGGCTGTAAATCCATCTTTGTGGATTCTAGCCAATGATGCACTGGTAAATGTAAAACAACGTGCTCTCCAAGAAAGGAAGAAAGACCAAGAAAGAGGGGGAGAGAGAAGGAGATGGTAAGGAGAAGAAAAAGAAGAAGAAGGAGGAGGAGGAGGAAGAGGAAGGCAGAGAGGGAAAAGGAGGGGAAGAAGGAAGAGGGAGGGAGGGAGGCAGGGAAAGAAGGAAGGAATAAAGGGAGGAAGGGGAAAGGAAAGGAAGAAAGAAAGAGAATGGAAGAGAACCAAAGAGACGAGAAACAGAAGGTTCTGTCTTGCAATTGTTTGCCAGCTCCCATGGTATAAATGCTCCCAGTATCAATGGTCTGTTTCAAACTATGTTTCAACGAGATATCATGGCATGCAGACCTGGGAGACAGATGTACACCACTGGCTCTTGCAAAAGTACAGTCTAGCTCCGGAATACCACTGGCTGTAGTGATTTCTCAAGCTTCCAAATCCGGCTGGGTAGTTCAGTGTGACAGCCCTGGGTTTTGTATAAGTAAATATATTTGAAATAGTTTTAGATAGTCTTTCTTTCTATCCCTCTCTCTCATGGAAAAATAGAAAAAGATAAAAGATTATGCTTACCTTACAGACTGGCATGCGATTAAGTGAGACAATACACATTTCATAAACAAGAGAACTAAGGCTTAGAGACATTTTTACAGATGACTGAGGTATCTCCATCTGTAGATGGTGGAGCTGGGCCTGGAATCCAGGTCTGTCTGGTTCCATAGTCCATGACATTAAGTACTTTGCCAAATTGGGAAGGAAATCTAGATAGGTAATTCTAATTCTAGGATGAAGGTATATAAAGTGAATATAGAGGACAAGGAATTTGAATGCTGTCTTGGAGGGTAATATACAGAAAACCAATAACCAAACTCTTGAAAATGACCAAAAAAATGAAATGTCCGTACATCATTTTCTTTCCTTTTATGATTTTTTTCTTTCAATTTTGAAGTACATTTATGATTAACTGGAATATAATGAGTGCAGAGGCTGTATATTGAGAAGTCTGAGACCATGTCTAATTACTTAGGTGAGTCTGTAGTCAACTTTCAAAACTTGATGTTATTTTGACAGAAGAATGGATAAAGAAGAATGGAATACTGCTCAGCCACAAAAGAGAATGAAATAGTGCCATTTGCAGCAACATGGATAGATCTAAAGTTATCGTACTAAGTGAAAAATCAGAAAGAGAAAAACAAATACCATAGGATATCATTTATATGTTGAATCTAAAATATGATACAAATGAACTCATTTGCAGAACAGAAAGAGACTCACAGACATAGAAAACAAACAGGGTTACCACAGGGCGAAGGGGTGTGGGAGGGATAAATTAGGGGTTTGGGATTAGCAGAGACAAGCTACTGTGTATAAAATAGATAATCAACAAGGTCCTATTGTATAGAACAGGGAACTATATTAAATATTCTCCAATAAACCATAAATGAAAAGTATCTGAAAAAGAGTATATATATATACACATGTATGTGTATGCATAAATGTATACATATAAATGTGTGTATAAGAATATATATGTATTCTTATATGTGTGTATATAGACAATATATATAATGGAATCACTTTGCTATACACCAGAAACTAAAGCTACATTGTCTTAATAAATACACTATACTTCAATTTAAAAAAAACTTGGTAATACTTAATCAGAAAACACAACGATAAGGCTTCAATACTGGGAATCTATGACTTCTTCAAAATATCCCTTGAACTGTGTTTGTATAAAGTTAGTAAAACAGGTTGAAACAAATTGTCAAAGAACCATGCATTCCTTTCATCAGCTTGATACATATTAAGCATTAATTCCTAATTGTGTTGACAAGTTATTTGCCATTGCACAGAGAACTTTGGAGTGCCCACTGATTTTTATGGAGACTTTTTTGTCCCCCCAATTAGGAAGCTTTTGATGCACAGAAGTCTGCAGAAGGAGAAAAATACACTTTTTTGGATAAAACAATATCCTGGCCTTTGGTCATTTCTCTTGGATAGTAAAGAAGAGAAGCTATTCAATTTTCTATGAGATTGTTCTGAAAATGAAATATTGCTTATTTACGTAAAGAAAGTCTATGCTATTTAAAGATTAATGCTTAGTATTCAAACCATTAAACATATTGCCGAATAATCTTATATAAAGTAATTAGAATCCCTATGAATACATTCAAAATGTAGAGAAAGTTTTATTTTCTTTCTGAAAGACAATAAAAAGACAATAAAAAGACAATAAAACTGCTTTGTAATTTGTGGGCAGTGAAATTGGACAGTATCTTTGTGTTTTTGTTAATATTTTTATTGATTTGGCCACCTGATGAGAAGAACTGACTCATTTGAAAAGACCCTGATGCTGGGAAAGATAGAAGGAGGGAGGAGAAGGGGACAACAGAGGATGAGATGGCTGGATGGCATCACCAACTCAATGGACATGAGTTTGAGTAAACTCTGGGAGTTGGTGATGGACAGGGAGGCCTGGCGTGCTGCAGTCCATGGGGTCGCAAAGAGTTGGACATGACTGAGTGACTGAACTGAACAACTGATAGTTGATTTACAATGTTTCAGGTATATAGCAAAATTATTCAGTTATAGCTCACCTCCTATTAAAAGCACATCAAAATCACCACTATCTGCAGAACAACCATCGAAGAAAAAGACTGGAACCTACTGAATAGATCTTCTACAATAAAGACATAAAGAAGGAACCACAATGAGACAGGTGGGAGGGGTGAACTCATGATATAATCCAACCCCAAAGCCCCGAGTGGTGACCCACAAACTGAAAAATAATTACACTGTAGAGGTTCTCTCACGAGAATGAGAATTCTGAGCTCTATGTCAGGCTTCCCAGCCTGGGGGTGTCCATGATGAAGAGGACAAGCCCCCAGAGAGTTTGGCTTCAAAGGCCAGCAGGACTTGATTGCAGGAGCCTCACGGGACTGGAGAAAATGGTGACTTCACTCTTAAAGGGCTACACAAACTTTCACACAAAAGCAGTAACTTGATAGGAGCCTGCTGGTCTTAGAAAGCCTCCCAGGGAGGCAGGGAGTGGCTGCAGCTCACCCTAGGGTCATAGACACGGGTGTCAGACATACTGGGGAACACGCAACCTCATGAACACTCCTGGTGGCTGCCATCTTGATTATTAGTACTAATACCCGGCCCCATCCAAGAGTCTGCAGGCACCAGTGCTGGGGTGCCACAGGCCAACAACTGACTGGGTGGGCACACAGCCCTACCCATCAGCAGACAGGCTGCTGAAATACTGAAAAGCCCACATGCACCTCTCAACATACCCTTTCACACGGTCCAACCCACCAGAGGACCAAGACCCAGACCCACCCACCAGTGGACAGGCTCCTCCTGCCAGGAAGCCTGTACAAGTCTTTAGACCAGTCTCCCCCATCAGGGGGTAGACACCATAAGCAAGAAAACTAAAGTCCTGCTACTCAGGCTAGACCCTAGCTTGGGACCAGCTGGACTCTGGCCCACTAGTGGGTGAACACAACTTTGGGACACCCAGACCCCACACTCAACTGTGTCAGGATCCCCCTACCCCCACCGTAAGATCTGAAATGAGCTCTGGGAGTTCCGGACTCTGCAGCCGGGCTCCAGAAACCAACTCTGCCTTCCAGCTGTCTGGCACTAACCCCAGGATCTGGCCCCACCTGCCAATGCATGTGCAGTGGCCCCAGAGTCTTTGGGATCCTGACTCCATCCACCAGTGAACCTGTACTAGCCCCAGGGCCCCTTAGGATCCCACAGCCAGTCACCTCGTGACCAGACCTCACTAAACAACAGCTAGCAGCCCTTGCACACGGTAGGGCCTGGCAACCAATCAGACTAAGGGCCAAACAAGCCTCCCAGACTGCCCATATAGTCAGCCCATCCCTACAGAGGGACTCATGCAGCCCTCTTTGGGGGAAAGCCCTAGAGCATACGACTTGGGTGACGAGAGGGGAGTGCCCTGCTAGGACATACAGAACACCTCCTACAGAAGCCACTTCTCTGAGTTTGAGACATGTAACTAACCTACCACAGATATAGAAATACAGGTGCTTTGGATTTTAAAGAAGTTTTCTAAGGTTCTGAAACCACTCGTTAGTTTGTGATCATCTTTACTAGGCTCTTCTTTCCTTTTCTCTGCATAGCATGGACAATGAAAAGGAATTTGCATTTTGCAATGAGTGCACAGAGCAAATATTACAAAAGCTTAAGATAATGCCTTTCTAGTCGGGTAAGTATAACAATTTTGGGTTGGAAGAATCATTGAAAGAAGCAAAGCACTACTGGTTACTAGAAAGACTTGAATTGTATGAAATCTATCCTTTGAATCAGTGGTTTTAAAGCTTTCTTTCATATGTTGTGGACCCATTTTGAGTTTAGATGGATGATATCTTCACATAGGTTCACAAGTTTTCATATAATTTTATAGGATATACTAACTCTGAAATCCATCTATGGGTCTTCTAGGGCCCAATCAGAATATGTTTACATGACATCATTTTGTAGCTAATTTATATCTATAATTTTAATATCTAATATCTATGTATATTTAATTTCTAATTTATACCAAAATAATTCAACCAGATTTCATATTAGTGCTTCAAATAAGTTTTTCTTTCTTTCACTCTAGGTTCTTGAAACACTCATTAAGAATGTTTAAAAATGTTTTCTACAGGATGAAACTGTTAATAGAAATATGATTTCTTCATTGCTATTATCCCATAATTCATATTGACTGATTCTAGGATTATTTGAAGTTTAATTTTAACTTTGAGCCATGTAAAAGTTTATAAGAGCTTCTAATTCATGGGAAAGAAATAACTGTTTTATTTTGATGTGTTTGGTTATCATGTTTCATGATCTTTCTGGTCAGCTTTCCACTGGATCCTAGAAGAATGATGTGGGGCTGATGTTTGACAGAGTGTGGAACAGAAGGGAGGCAAGGAAACCTTTAGAGTGGTATCCAGGCATTAAGGTTTAAAAAGCTGAACAATTAAAGGATTTTCTCCAAATGGACGTCTTAATCATAAAAGCCAATAGCTGCAAGCTCTAGGGCTTAAAACAAGCAAACAAAATCCCTTTTGATTATACTTGGCAGCCAGATTAGCTTTCGTAAAACAGCGTTACAATTGCAGCTCCTTTTGATTTACTTGTATTCGTGTAATTTCTAGTGACCGGAACAAGGGTGCCTTTGACACATGTTACCCAACGGCTACTCTGTGCGCTGTTCAAGGGTCCTGGATGTCCTGTGAATTTGTCATATGTTCTGCTACCCAGTGTATGGGCTTCTCCATTCAATCATCTGTAGGCACACCTGTAACTAACATGACATTGCTAATCAACTATACTTCAGTTACAAAAAAAGATCTGAACAGACACTTTCTAAGCAAAGATGTACAAATGACCACCAAGGACATCAAAAAGTGCATAACTACATAAGTCCACAGGAAAATGAGAATTTAAACCGCATCAAGAGACCACTGCAAATCCATTAGCATGGCTAAAAGTTAAAAAAAAAAAAAACTACAGGAAGTAGAAATTTCAAACAATGTTGGTGGGCCAGTAAAATGGTGCAACGACTTTATATAACATTTTGGCTGATTCTCATAAAGTTAAACAAATATCTGTCATATGACCCAACCATCCCAAGAGTAATTAAATATGTTTATCCTACAAGAATACCCATAGCAGATTTATTCATAATAGCCAAAAACCATCTGAGAACAACTCAACTGTCCAGTCAATGGACTACTATTGAACATTAAAAGGAAAGAGATTGTTTTACCCTTGTTACATGCAATGTCATGGACAAATTTTAAAGACATATTCCTGAGTGAAAGAAGACATACCTACTGTATTACTCCATATGTCATGTGTGCATGGGCACTTAGTCATGTCTGTCTCTTTGTGACCCCATGAACTGTGGCCCCCAGACTCTTCTATGGAATTTTCCAGGCAAGATTACTGGAGAGGGTTGCTATTTCCTTCTCCAGGGAATCTTCCCAACCCAGGGATCGAACCTGCATCTCTTGTGTCTCCTGCTTTGGCAGGTGGATTCCTTACCCTCTGAGCCACTGGGGAAACCGTACTCCATTTATAGAGAACTCTGAAACAAGCAAATGAATCTATGATGAAAGAGAATAGATTAGTGTTTGCCAAGGGTTGTGACTGGTAGGGGTGACTATGAAGTGGCATGAGGGAACTTTTTTGGGGTGATGGAAATATTCTATGTCTCAATTGTGGTTTTGATAATATACATGTATATATTTGTCAGAACTCATTGAACTTTATACTTAGAATGAGTGCATTTTACTATACATATATCATACGTCAATAAAGATGTGAAAAACAGAAAAAAATCTGTAGGGATAAGTTAGTTCCTGGGTGTGTGTGTGTGATTCACAAGCACGTGAACCGGGACCAAGATGGTACTTACTATTAGTGTAGTTATCCCTTGCCCACTCTATTTAAACTTTTCACCAAATCTCTCTCTTTTTCTTCTCCCCTGCCCCCAGACCTGGTTGCCCACAGTTATAAGTGAGTCATTTGAAGGAAAGATGAAGGCAGTGTCTAGCACGACATTTGTCAGATGAGTCTTCCCCTCTGTCTGTCTCCTTGGCCTTTTTCTCTGGGTGTCACAATGCATCACTGCTCTCAGTGGCAACAGATAATAGATTACAGTTCTACTGGTTCGCCACTTCCTTTATGCTCAAGACAGTGCGGCCTGCCAAAGAAAGGACGGTTACTTGGGCAATCAGGTGGTTAGGCCTAACTAACAATCTTTACTTTTTAGGCTAATGACTTTACTGGCAAGTTTGTGAAAGAGAATGAGTAACTTTGGGTCTTCTCACCGTTTAACACAGCAGTTCTCTGTTTTTGACAGCAATGCGAGAGTGTTTAAAGCTGTCAATGGCTGTTCAGTTTTAAAGCCATGCATTTTCAGTTGTACATAGTTTCAGGTATGTGCTTTTACTTATACTTTAATGATGAATTGGCCCTCATTCTACTTATTTCTTGTATGTGGGCTTCTCAGATATGTGTGCATGTTTTAACAGGACGGCAAGAGCAATTTACCTGCAGACTGATTTCATCTGCTGATAGGATATAGGGTAATTTAGTTGGTAGAGAAATGCACACACACACAGACACACAGACACACACAGACACACACACACACAGACACACACACACAGACACACACACACACAAAGCTTTCTTCAAGGAGATCCAGTATGCCAATCTTACTTCTATTATAACTCATTTAAATGGCCTTGAGCAAAGCTAGTAGCCACTCAGCTTCTGTTTTAGTCTTTGTGAAAAAAAAAAATCAAGGAAAACAAGTTGCAGGTAAAAGAGATGTTACAGAATAGTTAGAAAGTGCTCTGTAAACTATGAAAAAGAAGCGTCATTGAGTCCATTGACGTTGCTCATTTCAGGGAACCCTTAGGGTCAATTACCAGACAACCCCAATAGTTCACTGGATCATTCAAAGAACACTCAGAATTTCTTGGAGAAATCAGATGATGGTTGAGTAACTCTGACATAGTAGACATGGTATAAGTGTGTGCAGGTTAAATCAATCTCACAAAAAAACGCAAACCTTCCAAATCCTCTTAAAAATTTAGTATAAATAAAAGGCAGATTAAAAAAATGTATTTATAGGAACTGACACCTAATTTATTCAAATCTTATTGTTCATGGGAGTATGTGCTTGCTAGTGAGAAGATAATGCTTTAAATATATGATCTAATACAAACAAATATATGGTATAGAGCTATAAGTGAAAGTGTTAGTAGCTCGGTTATGTCCGACTCTTTGTGACCCCATGGACTGTAGCCCACCAGGCTCCTTTGTCCACGGGATTCCCCAGGCAACAATATTCAAGTGGGTTGCCATTCCCTTCTCCAGGGGATCTTCCCAACCCAGGGATGGAACCTGGGTCTCCTGCATTGGCAGGCAGATTCTTTACCATCTGAGGCACCAACAGAAATCTTATTAAAATACACACCGGGATTTGTCATTATGCTTTTTACAATTGGATTTTAAATGCTTTAAACTCAGCAAAGCTAAGTGGTTAAGGGCAAAGTTTTCCAAGTGGTACCTCCTCCACATTCATATTTCTACTCAGCAGGGCAAGTTGGGGGAAACTGTATTTGCAAAGGAAGCTTCCATCAGATGGAGCAGCTGTTAATTCTTGCCTCTTTTGGGGAGGGTATTGCTTCGGGGTATCTAAGGTGTAAATTTGGGAGCTCTTTAACCATAACCTCAGAGCTGATTTCTAAGGTAACTAGAATCCAAAACACAGATGGTTTTATAAGTCAGAATTAACACCTTGAATTGTTCCTGGAAGCCACAGAGGAGGCTCCGCCCTTCTGGAGCCCGTGTGCGTCACTCTGTGCCCAGCTTCCCAGCCCAGCTGCCACTCGAGCATAATTGCCACATTTGCACCAGTTCGTTTCCCTCTGGTGGCCTTCTGTGATTATTGAGAGTGCCCACGTGGAAGGCAACAAGTTGTAATCCAACTGAGAGACTTGACTGCAAGATGTCAAGGTGGTCCTTAGAAGCCAGTTGATTTTTCTGCAGCCAGATGAGACCAGACCACCAGTGACGGCTCCGTTCTCAGGATTCTGGCTTCTTTCCGGAAAGGGGGAGCACTCACATAGCCCGTGGCACACTCACGTTCTCCTTAGAGCAAACTTAACCCACGTTAGCTTGAGTGGCTCTGATAAGGTCACTGATTGGGGTGCAGAGTAAAGGTCAGAAGCAGCAGGGCCAGGTGACAGGGAGGAGCAGGAGTTGTTTTGAAACTCCTGGGGTTGTCATCCTGACAGTTTCTTGTTCATTTTGTTCTGACCACACTGCTCAGCGTACGGGATCTTCGTTTCTGACCAGGGATCAAATCTGTGTCCCCTGCAGTGGAAGCTCGGAGTCTTAGCCATTGGACTGCCTCTGAAGTCCCTTGACGTCTTTTAAGGGAAGGAAAAGGGTCACTAACAGAGTGACAGATGGATACGTTAAAGAGCCTTGGGCAAAAACAGTTTCAATATTTAGTGGGTTTTTTCCTGGGTAATTAGATACTCCCTGTGTGCATGTGTGTGAATGCTACTAATCCAAGTAGCAAAACGGGTTAACAGACACTGCACATTTATCTTCATCTCTTGCATGAGAAAATAGGAGGGGAACACAAAGGAAAGAGTTTCGAGGAAGCCAGTTTGGCAGGGCCATATTCATGCTTAAGAATTGATTAACACAAGATCCTGTTTTCAGTTTAGTCTGCAGCTACTTGGAAAACTTTCAGAATGATCAAGTGATAGAAAAGAAATACTTTGCTGCATTCTCTTGGCCACAGATCTCAAGTTCGTGTGATAGGCCAACCTTAAAAATCTTACTAATCCTTGAAGGATTTCCCAATGTTATCTTGAAACCCAAATTTAAAGAAATCATCATTAGCACCTTAGTTGGTGGGATAGCTGCTGTCGACATTGTGGGCCAAGTATAATCAGTGAGTTCATTAGCTGAACCACAAATACATGGTATTAACCACGTTCTTAAGATTCAAAAATTGAAAGCAGATAAGGGACTTACTGTAAAGCCTTTGTCATTTTCCTATGAAAGGAGAGCCAAAAGGGCACTTTTCTGGGAGAAAAAAAGAAAAAAAAACTTTGGAACTTAAATGTTTTGGCAGTATTTAGTCTTTCTCTGATTTCCTTCATTAGAGAAACTCTGTCACATGGCACTTTCTGTATATTGTTATGCTGTTTTTTGGGCATTTGCACACACCCTTAGCTTTCGATGGGCTTTACTCAATAATTAGGTCTTTGGGGATAGCCAGACAGGAAGAGGGATAATCATGAAGAAAGTCCTATACACAAAATTGCTAAGATAATTTCACTTCTGACATGACCAAACCCACATAAGATGAAGTCATTTGCATGCTTCCCAGGACATGTATTTTCCATGATCCTTACCACTGACTCATTGCGTTTAGTCATAAACATTCTTTGAACCTCAATGTCCCCACCTGTAAAATAGGGATGAAGTATTGGTCACGTGGACAATGAGGAGCTGAAACTGATTTGAAAGGACTTTGCTCTTGTAGGAGCAAAGTCACACACTTGTGTTGTTTTATTAACACAGTGTGCTGTTATAAAGGAATTTAGTCAATCTAACTCTCTCTGGAATGTTTTCAGAGCTACTCTGGTGTGACAAGCATAGTATATATTTTATTTTTGTTCGAGGAAAATTGTGCGTCTCTTCTTTTTTAATATGTCATAAAATTCTTCTGGTGTCAAGTTATGAACTGGTTTCTCTTTACTTTTGTGATTCTGCCATTTTCTAGTGGAATAATTGCTATTTTAGTAATCCTTCGTGTTAAAACTACCTCATTGAAATGGAAACTTCCATTTGGCACTCTGGCATTTAGACTTCTCTTTACTCTGATTTTTTCCTTCCTCCATAGTCCTCCTTTCTCTCTTTCAATGTGCTTTATAATTGATTTATGGTTACATTAATTGTTCTTTGGATCTTGTGACTGTGTGCATGCTCAGTCATGTCTGACTCTTTGCGACTCCATGGACTGTGCCCTGCCAGGCTCCTCTGTCCCTGGAACTTTTCAGGCAAGAATACTGGAGTGGGTTGCCATTTCCTACTCCAGGGGATCTTCCCAACCCAGGGATTGAATCCATGTCTCCTGCGTCTCCTGCATTGGCAGGTGGATTCTTTACCACTGAGCCACCTGGGAAGCCTCTTCTTGGATCTTACCCCACCAGAATAAAATCTCTGAGTTCACACATTTCTGTCTTGTTCGGTGAAACATCCTCAGTGTCTAAAACATCCCCATCACAGAGTATTTGTGAAAAAATTACATTGGATAAGAGAAGTTCCTGAATGGATTTCAACTTCCACTCTGTTTCCATAGCTTAGAGTTGAAATCTGACTCAGACTTTCAAACTAGTCTGGCCCTGAATCCATCCACCAACCTATACTTCCTTCCTTCTTCTCTTCCTTCCATCTGTCAGCTCTCAGCTTCCAGTCTGCCTAGGCTTTAGCTCTTGCCATTGCCACCTGGAACTTGGTTTTTTACACTTTCTTCCTGCTATTAGCTATGATTCTTTGACTTAATACTGCCATAATGCGGTGAAGCATTAATCTGTAGAAGGATAGAGGTACACCAGTAAGTACCCCTTGGAGAAGGGAATGGCGACCCACTCCAGGATTCTTGCCTGGAGAATCCCATGGACAGAGGAGCACAGAGTCAGACACAACTGAGGGAGTGAGCACACACACCATTAAGCACAAGACGGCTGCCAAGGTTTCACACAAGGAGCACAGGCGTGAGTGTTGGAACTGATGGTTCCCCGGACAGTGCATCACAAAAGGCCCTTCTGGCTTCTCACCATCTTTCAGCAAGAATAGCACACTCTCTGATAGATGTTATGTGGACTTTTTAGCCTCCAGTTCATTTCAGATGTGGCTTAAAGTAACAGGTCATTCAGAGTTTGTTTGCTTGTAGGGTGATTCATTCATTGATCTCCTAAACAAACATATAGTAGGTAGGGGAGAGATAGGAGAAAAAGGGAGGGAAGGAAGAAACGACAGAGGAAACAATTTTTACCCTAGGGCATCCATGTTGTGCTTACCTCTTAAAAACTAGAAACAAGCATTTTGGTTCCCTGTGTGAAAATTCAAACTGGTAAAACCATCAACTTGAGGTGAGTTCTGTGGCTTCTCTAAAGTATCTGGGGTTCTGTAGCTTGGTTGGTTGGTTGTTGCTTTTGTTTAAAAGACTTCTGGACTCTGTGGGAGAAGGCGAGGGTGGGATGTTTCGAGAGAATAGCATCGAAACATGTATATTATCTATAGTGAAACAGATCACCAGCCCAGGTTGGATGCATGAGACAAGTGCTCGGGCCTGGTGCACTGGGAAGACCCAGAGGAATCGGGTGGAGAGGGAGGTGGGAGGGGGGATCGGGATAGGGAATACATGTAACTCCATGGCTGATTCATGTCAATGTATGACAAAACCCACTTCAATATTGTAAAGTAATTAGCCTCCAACTAATAAAAATAAATGAAAAAAAAATAAATAAAAGAAGATGATATTTATAAATGAGAGAGCGATTAGAACATGAATAACACAATGAAGCTGATGATTCCTCAGTTGAAAATGTTTAAAATTGGGGGTAAAAAAAGAATCACATCATGAATGATTCTTTTCTTCATACCTGTAAGAACCAGGCTGTAAATTTATTGCATGTTGTATAGAGAGCCAAAAATAGTATGTGTGTGTATGTTTAAGACATTTCTTTGTGACTCATTCAACAAACATGGTTATCTTCCAAGTGCAGGGCCCTGGGTCCAGTGCTAAAGGAGGAACAGCAGGAGACAGGGGCAGAACAATGAGAGCTAGTGGGACTTCCCTGGTGGTCCAGTGGCTAAGGCTCCACACTCCCTATGCAGGTTCAATCCCTGGTCGGGGAACTAGATCCCACATGCCTCAAGTAAGAGTTCACATGCCACAACTAAGACCCGGACCAGACAGATAAATAAAATAAATATAAAAAGGACAATGGGAGTTACTATTTATATGAGCATATATGCTGTGCCTGTTTCTTTCAAAAGTTATATTTAAGTCTCACAAAAATCTGCAATGTAGATATTATAATGTTCATTTTCCTTCCAAGTACAAGAAAACTGAAGATAAGAAAAGTTCAGTAATATTCTAAGTTAAACAACTTACATATATTCAATTCAACATTTTGACAGCACCACATCCATGCTATTTTGACTAAGCCACCTTCGAGGTATCCACAACCTAGAAGACATGATCTCTCTCATTTGCTCAACTTCTTTCTTTCTCTCTCTCTCTCTCTCACACACACACACACTCATCTAGGCTATGAGAGAGAATGTGATCTATATAAATATCTAAAAGAGAGACAGATACTCTCATTTGAGCACCTAGATGCTGAGGGCTCCGGTGGCCGCCTGGTCATCTGTCGGAAGTTCATGCTGGAGTCTACACACTCAATGGCATGGATGTACTGACAACTGTCCATGTACCCACTCCATGTGCACCTGCTAAGTGCAAGGGATACACACACACCTCAAACCTAGTCCTATCTTCAAGGAGATTGGTTGCGTATAAGAAATTTATATGTCAAGAAAGTGTTGTCATATTGGTCAATTTTCCAGTTCTTTTGAAAATGTACCAGGTAGGAAAACAATATGCCACTTGCAACAGAATAAAGAAAGCACAGAAATTGATCAAAATGTTATAAACCTGGGCTGAAAGGAAAGTGGGGCTTAAGTAGTGCAAAGAGGCTCATTTGAGAATTATAGACCATTTTCTTTTCCTCTTCTCTTTCAAAACATTTCTTTCAGGCTCTTTCTCCCTCATAAAATTCATATTTTGCATCCCCTAGGGGGAAAAAAAATTTTCAGAGCTTACAGGTGGCAGTTGAATGAAGGGTTATAGAAAATAACTAGTTTGAACTGCACATGGGACTTCCCTGGTTGTCCAGTGGTGAAAAATCCACCTTTCAATGCAAGGGATGTGAGTTTGACTCCTTGTTGGGGAACTGGGATCCTACATGCTGCAACCAAGCCTGCACATTGCAACTACTGAGCCCATGCACCACGAGACCATGCACCATGACTGGAGAGAAACCCTCACACTGCAATGAGGACCTGGCACAGCCAAATAAATACATACTTTTTTGAAAAAGAAAAAAACAACTGCACAGAGTTCATGGATCTTTGGAGAGAGTTAACTGCATGGCGACCCAAGTCACGGATGGTGGTTATACTACAATCAGGTGGCCCATTATAGCAAACTATTGGCTGCATGTTCTAAATTTAATGTAGCTGGGAGAATGTTCGGTACTCTGTTAAATAGTAAGAACAATCACATTTCATTTAAAACAAAGCCAATTTAAGATATTTTATGATTTCAGGGATGTTAAAATGTGAAAAAATGTACATCTTAGAATTGGTAAAATAGGAAT
Organism: Cervus canadensis; assembly: GCF_019320065.1. Classification (NCBI taxonomy): domain Eukaryota; kingdom Metazoa; phylum Chordata; class Mammalia; order Artiodactyla; family Cervidae; genus Cervus; species Cervus canadensis. The sequence goes on along the minus strand of NC_057405.1, from coordinate 34,330,780 downwards.
ATATATTAGTCAAGGCTCTCCAGAGAAACAGAAAATCCAACAGGATATGTTTGTGTCATTTATTTCGATCTATCTTTCTATCTATCTATCTAATTTAGATTTTAAGAAATTGGCTCATACAATTGTAGAGACTTAGAAAGTCCAAAATCTCGAGTAGGTTGGCAGACTGAAGACCCAGGGTAGTTACAGAAGTTACAGTCCAAGTTCAAAAGCGTTTTTCTGGCAGAATCCCTTCTCCTTCCAGCTAGGTCAGTCTTTTTCTAGTAAGGCCTTTAACTGACTGAGTGAGGCCCACCACTGCCCACATTATGAAGAGCAATCTGCTTTATTCAAAGTCTACTGAATTCACTGTTAGTTTCATCTAAAAATTACCTTCACGGAAACATCTGGGCTAAACGTTTGGCCAAATATATGGGCCCTGTAGTCTAGCCAAGATGTCACATAAGAGTCACTACGGCAGAGGGAGACTAGGAGGAAGATTCTCTTTGTTGTGGGAAATGTTAGCACTGGAACTCACCCTCTCACGGCATGAAGACATGAGCAGAGCAGTGCTGGTTCTTCTCTCAAGGTTTTTTTGTGGGTTGGGGTTCACCCTCTCTGATCTCTTCTGGGCCTTCCCTTCAAAAGGGAATCATCCATAATGCAATCAATCAAACCCACCCCATAGAGCAAACTTCTGGTGAGCTGCAAAGGGAAGAGGCTCTGTCCTTTTCGTATGTTACTAATGTTTACATTTCTGTTTTTCTAACTTGGACAGAAACCAGACCCCTGGGACTTGGGGGTGAGGGGGATATGGGGGGAAATCAAATGTGCTGTATATGAAATACAATATTTTGAAATATATGAATATACGAAATACAATATTTTTTTTCTAAATTTTAGTTTAGCTCTTCTTTGTTGGAACTTGTGCCAGTGGTCAGAAAGAGGAGGAAGACAGAAAAAGTATGGTCTCAACACTGCCCCCATCCACCACAATCAGACCACATTCCACCCCTACCCACCTTTACTCTTCTCACCACCAGCTTCCTGTCCAAACTCCCCAGAACCCACTGCTCTTATACTCTCTAGAATGTTCCCAGGCCTGTCTCCGCCAGCAGTTATCCCCTGTTAAATATTACCCACGATGAGTTTCTTCCCTCCACCCGCTTGCACAATCCTGGAACCAGTGACTCACTCTCGCTTTATTGTAAGTATTTACATTTTGGTTAAAATCATGGACCTTGGAGCCGTGGAATCTCCCCTTCGCCTCTTGTGTGACACTCGCCTCTGTTCCCTCACCTGTAAAACTGGGATAATGACAGTATTTACGTCACAGGTGAGTTGGGAAGAGCAAATGAGAGCAGCAGACGGAAGGCTCTCAGGACAGTGCCTAGCAAGGCATGAGCCCTCCGCAGTTGTTAAATATTATCATGCCATTTGTCTGACGTGGTTTCTCCATGCAATCGTGATGCGTAGTGTTTGCAGATGGGCTGGGTACACAGAATACAAAGATAAAAGAGGAGGATTCTTACCTTTGACTCACTCTTGGGATAACTGGAGGGATTCTATGATATGCTTCTGTGGATTTCCATCTGAGTCAAACCATCTTCAGATGGTTTATCTCAGCTCTGTGGGATTGAAATCAACTCTCCATGTGGTGAGGATTAGAAAAATGAGTGAAGTGATGATCCTGGTGGCTTCTTGTTTAGTGTGGCCCAAAGATGGGATTTGTCTGCCCCATGGATTTGGGTTTCAGTTTTGTTTTTAGTGAAAGTAGCGTGCCTTGTCCACTCACTCCCTATTGTTTTATAGCCATCATGTCACACGTTCACACATGCTTACCTGTTTGATCACCCTATTGTCCTTGAAGTTGTGATCCCTGCTATCCGTTATAAGAAGACGGAAAGCAGAGATTGGTGAAATGTTCCTCACTCTTAAAAACGTCAAAGACACGGTTAGAAATAACTACCATAGTTTTTTTTTTTTTTTTACATCCTGTCTAGGAAATGAGGTAAGAAGTGAAAATCTGATTCTCTGATTACCCTAAAGAAACATTCTCAAATTTGCATTCATGGTTGCTAATTGAAGGGGCCGTGGAAAGTCCAAGGAAATCTAGGGTAAAAGTAATGGGTGTCCTTTGAGAGCAGGAGTCAGAGTTTCATCTCCCCCTCAATGAGGAGGGTCCATCAGGGTGCTGTGGGGAGACCCCTGGAGGTGCTCAGGCACAGAATCTACCAGATACACCATAGCTTGTGCCATTTCCTACTCCCTAACCCTGACTCCCCTAAGCAAAGCCCCGTGACTAGCAAAGCTGCATGAAGCTACCTCCCCAGGGCCTTCCCACTGCCCTTTCAACACCAATCCCATTGTCCTGTCCTCAGACTGTACTGAGAGTTACAATCAGCTATTGTTGTTTTGGTTCAGTCAGTAAGTCATGTCTGACTCTTTGTGACCCCACGAACTGCAGCACGCCAGGCTTCCCTGTCCTTCACTATCTCCCGGAGTTTACTCAAATTCATGTTCATTGAGTCAGTGAGGCCATCCAACCCTCTAATCCTCTGTCACCCCCTTCTCCTCTTGCTGTCAATCTTCCCTAGCATCAGGGTCTTTAATTTTGCTAAAATGCAGCTTCTGCTTCATTAGGACCAGGGAAGATCCTCAGACTCTGCATTTCTAACAAACTCCTAGCTGGGAATTCCAGTCTGAGGACCACCCTCTGGTCAACAAGGCCCTCAGTCATGTTCCCTTTGGTTTGGCTTAGGTACCTTTTTCTCCCTCTAGAATGCAAGATACCTGGAGGGCAGAAACCAGGACTCATAACTATGTATCTCTTCTAGCATCCAGCATAATACCTTGTGCAAATATAGAATCCCAAGAATACTGGGTACAGTGATTAAATTAAAATAATAAAAAAGTAAACCCTAAATACAGAAAGAAAAGGGGAAGAAAATATTTATTAGAAAGTAAAAATGGAAAACTTGTGAATAGACTCTGACATTCCAAATGAATCAATTTTGCTAAGTAAAAGAAATGATTTTACAACATTTGAAGGCACTATCTTGATACTATGATATTGGGTTGGCCAAAAAGTTCATTCCGGTTTCTTCCTGGTAGATGGAAAAACTCAAATGAACTTTTTGGCCAACCCAATACAGCACCCAGGGAAATACTTAGGGGAAAGCAGAGATGACGATTTCTTATGAGACTGACAAGTGACACCTCTTGAAGGAACTTCATCTTTCAAATTTCAAAGAGGTATATTTTATTGCACATATGAAAATGGCTATATTCATTTCTAAGGACTGTGTATGGGGTAGGCATCATATAATAACTTCACACTTTATTTAGCATAGTGCTTTGTCTTTAAGCGAGCATGAATAATTCTTCAGCATTGCTGTCCTTCTTAAGCATATATCTATAAAGTAGGCCTCGATGAAGAGCATCTTGGAGCATAAGAAAATAATACAGTAAAAAAGACAGTCATACACAGAGCTGATCCTTGTTGATATGTGAAATAAATATCTTGCCAAACAGTAACAAGGTTTCCAGTGAAAAATACTATGTTGAAATGGTTGTGAATTTTAAGCTTGTACAAATCCTGGTTTTTAAGCATAAAAACACACATTCCATCCCGTGGTCTTCTAGTGATAAACACTTCTGAGGTCATCACTTTTATTCAGTGGGCAGGACTATTTCTCAACATGCACTAGTCTAGATTTGAGTTGTTTACATTTTCTCCTACACTGCTTTCTTCCATTTTCCGTAGTGCAGGAAATGAAGTATAATATTCATTTGTTTTTACTACAGCACACATGTCCTTCCAATTGAGCTCTCTCCACGGGCACCGCTGACAAAGAGAAGCAAAATCAAGGCCTTCCTTTACCTTATGCTCCCATATGGAGATTGTTCAGTCTAACTCATCAACTCAAAGCATATCTGATGAGTAGTCAACCTCCCTCCTTGACAGTTTATTACTGGTCTCTGTGAATTGGAGGCTATAAATCTGACAGCAGCGTTACAACCTCTGAATTGAATGTATAATTTAATTTGTAAACTCATGTTCTCCATTTCGAGAATTGTAATAAAACCGAGTGTATGCTGATTTTCTAACATGGATTTGTTTTTCCGTTAGTTTAAGAGTTGACATGGCTTGCCTCTTTGACATGTGAATTCTTAAACCCTGGTTTCTTTAATGTAGTAGCGCTCGTCTCTTTCTCCTATTCTTTTCAGTGAGGAATGGCTCTGAAGTTTCTTATTTCAAATTACATGAAACGTTGATTAATCTCATAGATTTATTTAAGTACTTTTGTTATTAGATATTTTTAAAAGACTCCGAGCGGCAGAAGGGCAGAATTCTGTAATTAATCAGGATTGCCTAGTTCTGTTGCTCCAGTGGCAATGAATTGGTTCCCAGTAGGAGAGTTAATAGAAAAACATTCAATTTCAAAATGGCCTGGATGCATCAAAGGGATTAAGCTGTAATGCTTTTAATCCCTGTAACTCAAACAAAGAGAAAATTTTCCTGAGCAATGAACTGCATAATGTATTTGTGGGCCAGAGAATGATCAGAGTGGAACATCGGCTAAACAGTCAGCCCTGTAGCCCAGGATCTCACTGGGCACAGCTAGAGTTACAGCCCAGGGGATTTAGACGTTTGCTTTTAAACTTAGGGTACTGTTACTTTGAAAGCAAAATGTTTTGCTTTTAAACTTTTAAAATGGATACCATTTTGGAAAGTTCTAGTCTCTGGAGCTCCCAAGCTCTCAAAGACTCTACCAATAAACCTTTAGGTTAAATCTCCAAGTCAGGGATGGCAATTACTTGGCACACCTGCTGCACTTCCCTCACCTCCAAGGCCCATGATGACAGGCCTGGCCTTTTCACTTTCTGTCAAGACTACCTCTGAATTGCTTTCTATCTCTATCCCTCTTCCAGGTCTTTTAATTTCCTTGATCAGACTTCTCATAGTTTCCAAACATCTGCTAGACTATGTCAAAGAGCATATAAGTACAACTCAAAAAATATATTTTCTTCAAATAGCCTGTGTTTATTTGGAGTCTTCTGGGTAGTGTTATTTTAATGAAGGTTTTTATCTTGAGAAAATCATAGATTCACATGCAGTTGTGAGAGATAATATTATTATGTAGATATCCATGTGCCCATTTCCTAGTTTCTCCCAAAGGCAGCCTCTTGCAGAACTAGAGTACAATATCACAACCAAGAAGTTGACAGTGACACAGTCAAGATCCAGAATCTGCCCACCAACACAAGGATCTCTCCTGTCGCCCTTGAGAGTCCCACCCTCTTCTCACCTGTCCCCATCCTTTCTTTAAATCTCTGGGAACCACAGACCGGTTCTCTATTTCTATAATTCTGTCATTTCAAGAATGTTATACAAATGGAATCATGCAATATGCAACTTTTTTTTTTTCCTGACTGACTTTTTCCACAGAGCATAATTCTCTGGAGATTCATCCCAGTTATTTTGCAGAGCAATAGCTTGTTTTTTATTGCTTCATGGTATGGATATACTTTTGTTTCTTTAATCATTCATCTGCTGAAGGACTTCTGGGTTGTTTCCTGTTTGGAGTTTTCACAAACAAAGCTGCTATAAAAATTTGTGTATAGGTTTTTGCAAACATGCCTTTTTTCTCTGTGAAAAAAAAAAAAATGTACCCAGAGTACAACATGGTAGCAAGGCTTAATTTTTTTTAAAGAAAACTCCAAGCTTTTGTAGAGTGGTGGTAAGATTTTACATTCAGAGCAGCCATGAAAGAGACCCAGTTTCTCTGAATTCTCGCCAGCATTTGATATTGTCACTATTTTTTATTTTTGTTATTCCCATAGCTGTGAAGTGATATCTTATTGTGGTTTTAATTTGTATTTCTAATGGCAGATGACATTAAAAAGCTTTTTTCATGTACTTATTTCCCATCTGTATATTCTCCTTGATAGAATATCTCTTCATGTTTTCTGCCCATTTTTTAATAGGATCATTTGGATTTTTGTGGCTGAATTTTAAGACTTGTAATATATTTTAGATACTGGTCCTGTTTCAGATATGTGGTTTGCAAGTAGTTCCTCCCAGTCTGTAGTCTGTCTTTTCATCCTTTTCACAGAGTCTTGTATGGAGCAAACGTTTTTAATTTTGAGAAGTACACATTAGCAATTTAAAAAAAATAGATTGCTTGGTGTCAAATCTAAGAACTCTTTCCCTAGCCCTAAATCCTGAAGACTTTCTCATCTTTCTCCTGGTCTTTAGTGTTTTTTTTTTCCTAAAATTTTTATAGTTCCATGTTTATGTTTAAGGGTGTGATCTCATTTTGTTTGATTTTTGTATAAGGTGTAAGACTTAGGACTAAGTCCTCCCTCCTCTGCTTTCTTCCTCCCTCCCCTCCCCCAACTATCTCTTTTTCTTTCTCTCTTTCTTTCTACCTGTGCTATGCTATGCCCAGTTGTTCAGTTGTGTCTGACTCTTTGAGACACCATGGACTGTAGCCCACCAGGCTCCTCTGTCTGTGGAATTTTCCAGACAAGAATACTGGAGTGGGTTGCCATGTCCTTCTCCAGGGGATCTTTCTGACCCAGGGGTCAAACTCGCATCTCTTGCATCTCCTGGATCGGCAGGAGAGTTCTTTACCAATGAGTCACCTGGAAAGTCCTTTCTGCCTATGGATTCCCAATTACTTCAATTGGAAAAACTATTATTCATCTATTGATTGATTTTGTGTCTTTGTCAAAAATCAATTTGGTGTATTTGTGAGGGTCTATTTCTGGGTTCTGTTCTAATGATCTATGTATCTGTCTCTGTACAAATACCACAGGATTGATTACTCTAGTTATGTAATTAAGTCTTGAAAATGGCTAGATTGGTTCCTCCTACTTTATTCTTCTCTTTCAAAATCATTCCAGTTCCTTTGCCTGTCCACATAAATTTTAAAATTCTTTTGTCTAAATTTACAAAAGAGTATTGCTAGAATTTTGTTAGGGATGACATTAAACTTATATATCAATTTTGGAGAGCATTAACATCTTAATTATAATTAGTTTTCTAATCCATCAACATGGTATGTCACCTCATTTACTTAAAGTATTGATTTCTTTCATCAGCATTGTGTAGTTTTCAGTATATAAATCCTATACATGGATTTCTGGATTTATACCTGATTATTTCATTTTTCGAGCAATTATAAATCGTACTGTGTTTTTAACTTAGGGGTCCATGTGTTCTTTGTGAGTGCTAAGTCACTTCAGTTGTGTCCGATTCTTTGTGACCCTGTAGCCACATGAACTGTGGCCTGCCAGGCTACTCTGTCCATGGGATTCTCCAAGCAATACTGGAGTGGGTTGCCATGCCCTCTTCCAGGGGATCTTCTCAACCTGGGGATCGAACTCGTGTGTCCTGTGGCTCCTGCATTGCAGCCAGATTCTTTACTGTGGAGCCACTGGGGAAGCCCATGTGCTCTTTACCAGTAGACAGAAATAAAATTGATTTTTGTATGTTTGCCTGGTATCTTGTGACCTTGCTAGATTCAGCAGTTCTTGTAGTGTTTTGGGTAGATTTTACTTCTTATTCTTGATATATATACATTTCATTTCTTCCTCTTGCCTTATTGCATTGACTAGAACTTCCAGCACTATGTTGAATAAGAGTAGTGAGAGTGGACGTTCTGGCCTTGTTACTTATATTAGAGGAAAAGCATTCAGTCTTTTGCCATTAGCTATAGGTTTTTTGTGGATGCTTTTATCACTCTGCTTTCTCTGTGGCCCAGCAATAAAGCATTTGCCTACAATGCAGGAGACACAGAAGACTCGGGTCTGATCCCTGGGTTGGGAGGATCCCCTGGAGGAAGAAATGGCAACCTACTCCAGTATTCTTGCCTGGAGAATTCCATGAACAGAGAAGCCTGGTGGGCTACAGTCCATGGAGTCGAAAAGAGTCAGCCACAACTGAACACTCATGCAGGGTCTTATCAAACTGAGGAAGCTCTCTTCTACTTCTGTTTTTATGAGTTTTTTAAAAAAATTAGGAATAGGTGTTATATTTTGCTTTTTTATGCATCAGTTGATACGATATACGATTATATGATCTTTCTTCTTTGGCCTCTTAATATGGGAGAGTACAGTGATAGATTTTTGAATATTAATAAGACTTGCATCCATGGAATATATCTGAATTATAGAATGTGATTCTTTTTGTATGTTGTTGAATTCTATTTGCTAATATTTTGTTAAGTATTTTTGCATCTATATTTACTAGCGACATTGGTCTGTAGGGCTTTTTTTTTTGGTACTGTTTTTGTATGGTTTTTGGTATCAAGGTTACATTAGTTTCGTAAATTGAATTGGGAAGTATTTCCTTCTCTTTCATTTTCTGCAAGAGATTGTGTAGAATTTCATTTTGATTCACATATAAAATATATATATATATATATACATATATATATATATATATATATATATTCTTGGAGGAATTCTCCAATGAACACACCTACATCTAGGCATAGGGATTTCCTTTTTAGGTAGTTTTAAAGTTATGAATCCAGTTTCCTCTGTCTTTTAATTGGTGTATTTGTACTATATTTAATATAATTAATATATTTGATATAATTATTGATATGTTAGAACTCAAGTCTGCCATCTCACTTTTTTTGTTTTCTGTATGTTCTCTCAATTTGTCATTTCTCTGTCTTTTTCTTGGATTTTTGCATATTAATTGAACATTTTTTTAGAATTCCACTTTTATTCTAAATAAAATAGAACTTTATTTTACTTAATTTAAAAAAAACCCATTTCATAGAACTTAAAAAAAAGCTTTTCATATAATTCTAGGTGTTCTATTATATATGTATAACATTATAGCCTACTAATATTGTCATTTTACCAGTTTGGGTAAAATATAAAACCCTTTCCTCTATAATTGTCTTAAATATTTTCTTTACATTCATTTAGAAGTATATCATACAGTGTTAAAACTTATGCACTGGCCATGGAACTAATGTAGAAAATTCAAAAAGAAAAAGTATATATTTTTAATACATATTTCTGCTCATTGTACTCTTCCCCTCCTTTCTGATGTTCTTTCTAAGATCTAAACTTCTTTCTTTTATTATTTCCTTTCTTCTTAGACAAATTGACTTAGCTATACATTTAGGATAGGTCTTCTGATAACAAACTCTGTTTTCCTTTATCTGAGGATGTCTATTTCTTCTTTATTCCTGAAGGTTATTTTTTCCTGGGCATAGGATTCAAGGTTGACAATTATTTTCATTCAGCACTTCAAAAATATTGTGTCACTTAAAGTTTAATTATGATGTGTTTTAGGGTGGATTCTTTCACTTTATTCTGTTTATGGTTTGTTAAGCTTCTTGAATCTGCTAGTTTATGTCCCTTGTCAAATTTGGGAACTTGTCACCCACTTGGAGTGCTTTTGCAGAACCACCCTCTTCCTTCTCCCATTCCAGGATTCTAATGACATAAATGTTGGATTTTTTTTTATAGTTTCATTGGCCCCTGAATCTCTTTTGTGGTTTATTTTTTTGTTGGGGGGGTGTTTGGTTTTTTGTTTGTTTATTTTTGTTTTTTTTAAAGGATATTTTCTCTTGGTTGGTCATACTGGGTGATTTTTACTGTTCTATCTTATTGTTTCATTGGTTCTTTCCTCTGTCCCCTCCATTTTTCTGTTGAGCACATCTACTGAACTTTTAAATGTCAATTATTATATTTTTTCATTTCTAAAATTTACATTTGGTTCTTTTTTGTATCTCCTATTACTTTGCTGAGACTCTGTGTCTTTGCTGAGGTTTTCTACTTTTTCATTTGTTTCAAGCATATTTGTAATTGTTAATTGCATTTTTATCACAGTTGCTTTAAAATCTTTGTCAGGTACTTCTAACATCTCTGTGTTCTTGGTGTTGGCATCCACTAATTTTTCAAAGTTTAGTTTGAGATCTTTTTGGTTATTGATATGTTGAGTAGTTTTTGTTTGAGCTTCCCAGTTGGCTCAGTAATAAAGAATCTGACTGCCATGTAGGAGACTCAGGTTCGATCCCTGGGTTGGGGAGATCCCCTGGAGAAGGAAATGGCAACCCACTCCAGTATTCTTGCCTGGGAAATCCCATGGACAGAGGAGCCTGGCAGGCTACAGTCAATGGGGTCACAAGAGTTAAACATGACTTAGCAACTAAACTACTACCTACTACATGTTGAGTAGTTTTTTACTGGAACTTGGACATTTTTGGAATTATGTTATGAGACTCTGGATCTTACATAGTCATTTAATTTTAGGCGGTTTTGTTTAAGTGTTTCTTTGCTTTTGTGACACTGCTCCAGCAGGGAATCTTACTTTGTTGCTATTATGTGAAGGTAGAAGTCCAGGTTTCCCACTCATCCTTCCTTGAACTTGGGGAGAAGGAGGCTCCTTGTCACTTCTGGATGGAGACGGGAGTTTTAGCTTTCCATGTGGTTTCCAGCGACAACTCTGTGTATTGTTAACCCCTGGTGGCTTATTACCCCTGGAAAGATCTGAGTCTCCATGAAGGCTCCTCTGATACTACCCCACTGGAATGGGAGTCCTTCATTCTTCCAGGTGAAAGTGACAGCCCACACTTCCCACATGGTCTCCATGGACACTGTATGGGCTGAATGGCTTATTACTGCCAGGTGAGGATGAAAACTCCAATTCCACACTGAGCCTTCTCTGACAACATCCTGGTGAGGGTGTTGAGGTGCCTTGTTACAGCTTCTTGAGATTGGAAGCCTAGGCTCCACCTAGCTTTTACTGGCATGTGTAGGTGGTACTACAGGTTTTTTCTGATGTTTGGCTGGAAAACAGCAGATGTGTAAATGTTTTCTTTCTTTATAGCTTCTTTCCTTCCTTCCTTCCTTCTCTTTTATGATCCTTTGACTAGAGAGAGAGAGAAAACTCAGGGGGCTATTTTATCTGAACCTACATGTACTTTGGAACTGTTGAGCTTTCCAGCTTTCAGTCTGGGATATAGGAAGCAGAAAGAAAATCCAGAGAACTCACTGCTGTGTTAATCCTTGTGTCCTAATTTCCACTGCCAATCTGCCATCCTCTCTTCACCTTTCAGAGATTTCTTATGGTTGTTTTATATGTAATGTCCATGGTTTTTAGTTGTTCTCAGTGGGAGGAATGGGAGAAAGACATGTATATTCTATCTTCCCAGAAGTGGACATCCAGGTCTATCTTTTTATTCACCAGAAAAGTTTAGAAAATATCCTGGGGTGTTTTCAAGCAAAGTAATCATTAGGCGTAGAATCTGAGGATGTTTAAAATGCCTAGAGGCCACAGACAACATTTGAAAATAATCCAGTTTTCACAATTGCATCAATAAAGTTACTGCTATGTTAGAAAACAGGAACATTTAGCTTCCCCCTGGAAACAAAAGTTGTACCATCACTCCTTGCATGCCGGTCATCTGCACATTTGTTCACTGGTTCTGAGACACATCCTAGATATTGACTACAATTTTTGCCCTGGTTTTTGCCGAGATGCACTGTGCATTGAGACACTCCAATGCCTTCTCTGGTTCATAACACTGAGGGTTATAATAAAACTATTTACACAAATTTGTTTATGACTTCTAATATTACTCTTCTGTAATTTTGAAAGAGAGATACCACAAAAAGAGCAATCTTCAGCAAAAGAATGGACCTTATTCAATAATATTCTTTCCAACAGAAGTATGTCAAATTTTCTGAGAAGGCAGAGAAAAAATTTACTAGAATTCTTCAAATTGAAAGCAATTGGTAACCACTTTATGACTTTATGTTAAGACTAGCTCTGTATAGTGATGTGTGTATTTCCTACAGAGGTGAATATTAGTGAATATCTTTACTTTCTATATACATTCATGAGGACTTTCTACAGGAAAAGTGTATATGTAAGGGTGTAAGTATGCTATACTCTGCTTGATCAAAAAAATCTGGTTTACAGCATAAGAAGAGATTAGTCTTTTAGGGGATCATATTGGCCATGCTCTCCCGGTTCTAAAGAGTTGCCTCTCCCCATGGAAGCTCAGCACAGCCATCAAGAGTGTGGTTCTAGGTTCGGGGAGGCCTGGTCACTGCCTTTTACTGGAGGAATTGTCTCAATGACTTTCTGAACCCCAGTTTTCTCATCTGTAAAGCAGACATAATAATATTATCTAGCTCGTATAAGATAATTCATGTAAAGCACATCACAAATGTAGGTCCAGACACACGTCACAGACTCAGTGTGTGTTAGGAGCATGCATACTCATGTATGCTCAATCACTTAAGTTGTGTCTGGCCCTTTGTGACACAGGCTCCTCTGTCCACGGGATTCTCCAGCAAGAATACTGGAGTGGGTTGCCATGCCCTCCTCCAGGGAATCTTACCGACCCAGGGATTGAACTTGTGTCTCCTGTGTCTCCTGAATTGCTGGCAGATTCTTCACTCACTGAACCATCTGGGAAGTGTTAGGTATTAGGAATTAAAATCTTTGAATTAATAAGGTAGCCTCCCTTTAACAGGCACACATGTAGTTCTGGGGACCTGCATCAGTGTTGTATTTTCTTCTTGAAAAATTCTCTGTAGAAATGAGAGGCTAGGAATCTTAGATGATGTCAGAGAAGCTTGTGACCCCATGAGGGCCAAGTCTGCCTGTCTGTGTACCATTACATCTTCTCTGTAGATTGGATTAGAATATACATACCCTTTATATCTTTGAAAACTCTGAAACTTCCACAGATAAAATGTCTTGCATCCCTCTTCTAATCACATAGTCATTGCTTCAAGCCATTTCAAAATGAGAGATGTGTACTGAGCATGAATCAAAACACATTGTGGGTTGACTTCCCTGGTGTTCCAGTGGTTAGGACTCCGCCTTGCAAGGCAGCGGATACAAGTTTGGTCCCTGGTCAGAGAACTAAGACCTCACATGCCAAGGAGCAGCTAAGCCCACACAACAATTCTGAGCCCTCATGTCACAACTAGAGAGTCTGTGCATTGCAACAAAAGATCCTGCAGGACACAAAGAAGAGCTTGCATGCCTCAACTAAGACCTGATACAGTCAAAATAAGCAAATAAATAAATACACAAAACAAAGAGATTACTGCTACTATCTTAAAAAAAAAACACAACCAAACCCCAAACCCACAACACATGGAAGGTGGGCAGTGGAAAAGATGCCTGGATGGCAAGAATTTTCCTTGAATTGGTTATTTTATAAACACGAGCCAGTTTGCTAAAATGCTAGTAGTGTTTGGAAGTAAAGCAAGTTTATTGCTTTAGCTACACCCTATGATTACAAGAAAAGGTACACCTACCTTTTAATGTCTCCATCACCAAATCCTTGATAGCAGATAAACTTTGTCATGGTCTCAGCTACCCGAGTTAATCCAGGCTTCAACAGCAATAACACGGCTGTTTCATTTAACTCTAGAACTGTGATAAAACCAAAAAAGAATTGAGCGTGTGCAGGGCTCTGTAAGGCCTAAGAGTGAAGGCTGACTTACTGCATCACCTCTGGACCTCGGGTTAATAGTGAAGAGTGCAGTGAGACCCATCTGTGAGAAGCCCTCCAACCACACTTAACCTGGCCTGAGTCTCTAGGTGCCCAGGAACTTCCTCGTGTGCATTTTGTGACCTCAGATAGCCAAGCTCAGCACAGCACACACTATTTCAAAGACACTCAAGAGCTGTTAAGTTGAATTTAATGTAGTTGAGTTAAACGGAAGAGAAACCAAGGTTTAAAAGTTTACTTCCTCTGGAAGAAGGAGAAACAAAGGGAATCAGCACTTTGAGGGAACTTAGCATTTGCCAAGAGGAAGGAGCAGTATTTTGTTGGCAGGATAACGTTTCAGCAAAGAACGGAGACAGACAAGGAATTTGTACTTGTCATCGCCCCAAACCTGGACCACTTAGTGAGAGAATTAACATGACTCCAGCAAGGTGATTCTTTTAGCCTTTGAGTATTAGGCACTCAGTCGTGTCTGACTCTTTGTGACCCCTTGGACTATAGCCTGCCAGGCTCCTCTGTTTATATTCTCCAGGTAAAAATACTGGAGTGGGTTGCCATTCCCTTTTGTAGGGAATCTTCCCAACCCAGGGATCTAACCCAGGTCTCCTGCATTGCAGGTAGACTCTTTACTGTCAAAATCACATCTTTACCCTTTGAGGGGAGAAGCAAGATACAGGAGGCAGAGCTGCAGAAGAAGGAAATGAGCCTTCATTGAGCACCTACATATGGCCAACACCATGCTCATCAGTTTACACAGATTCTCATTGCATTTCTTCAGCAACTCTCAAGTCAAGTTTTGAAGTGCTATGATATCTCATAGTACCCGCAGCCCTAGAAATCATCAATATCTACTAGAATAGTATGCTATTTTCCCAAAGAACATGTATTTTAATAGTGATCAAAGAGGTGGAGTAAAGGTATATGACAGAGTTAGTTATCTATATGTTGATAATCCTGGGGCTCAGAGGGAGCCCTTTGTTAAGGTTCCAGGCCTACCACGTCACAACATTCAGAAATACCCTGCTGGGGATTTCTCTGGTGGTCCAGCGGTTAAGACTTCGCCTTTCAAGGCAGGGGGTTTGGGTTTGATCCCTGTTTGGGGAGCTGAGATCCCACACGCCTCACAGCCAAAAACCAAAAGCATGAAGCAGAAGCCATATTGTCACAAATTCAATAAAGACTTAAAAAAAAAAGAAAAAAAGAAGCACCCTCCTGGACCTGGGGAGCCCTCTCTGCACAGACACTGGCTGTGCAGTAGCTACGTGGCAGAGGGACTTTCTGAGGCCTGTTGTACCTTTTCTCACACCTTTTTTCCTAGAATTACCTAAGCCAAACCCTGCCATTATCTGCAGGTCCTACTTCTGTTGGCTTCCTTCCTATCACCCTTTTTGTATAGTAGCAGGATCCTCCAGAAGATGAGAGCTCCTTGTTTGCCAGACCACGTTTTATTCTTCTTGGTCTCCCCAGCACCTAGCATAGGTCTGGCTCACTCTAGATGCTTTATACATAATGAGTACATAATGAGTACATGAATGAATGAGAGAAGGGATGACATAAATCTTTTATGAATTATAAGAATCTTTTTTGCTAGATACAGCCCTTAGTTCCATAAGGGAATCCTTTCATTTTAGAATTGTTATAATGTTCCTAATTTGAAGGCATATTTGGCCCCACAGTTTAGACCATTTCCTGCCTTGTTTTACTCTTTTGAACCAATAGAGACATGGAAGCCTTTTCCTATGCTTATGATGTCACCTGACTCATTCACCTTTTTGTAGGTGTAACGGTTAACCTTTCCTAATCCCCAGTCTTCCTCTTCTGAAAGTTCTCTGATTTATCACCTTCTTTATTTAAAATGTATAGGCTTCTCTGGTGGCTTAGACAGTAAAGAAACTGCCTGAAATGTAGAAGACCTGGGTTCGATCCCTGGGTTGGGAAGATCCCCTGGAGAAGGAAATGGCAACCCACTCCAGTATTCTTGCCTAGAGAATCCCATGGACAAAGGAGCCTGGCAGGCTACAATCCATGGGGTCTCAGAGAGTTGGACACAACTGAGCGACTAATACTTTCTACTCAAAATGTGGCTTTTAATCCTGAATATGTTCCTTTCATGTGGCCTGACCAATGACTTTACATTCCTATTCTCTGCATCTGTCTGCTATTCTGCTACCTACTGAGGTCAAGGTGCCCAGAAAATGCAGCCAGAGGTTATCTCAGCCACATGCACTTTCTTCCTTCTGTGATCATGCTTCTGTCCTGAAGCCCTTCTTCATCGTCCTGCTATGATAAGCAGGTTAAGAGGAAACTTGAGCATGTCCTTTCCTTCTCATTCTCAAAATCAGGTCCAAGGGATTTCACACAGAACCAGCCAGCATTCTCTCCTGGGTCTCAACCCTCTTCTACCTAAAGTCAACAACACTTTCCAATAAAAAGGAATCCCGCAACTCCAAATGTGCATTTCTACACAAGCACCTTCCCTGGTGTCTCAGATGGTAAAGAAACCACCTGCCATGCAGGAGACCAGGGTTTGATCCCAGGGCTGGTAAGATCCCCTGGAAAAGAAAATAGCAACCCATTCCAGTATTCTTGCCTGGAGAATTCCACGGACAGAAGAGCTTGGCGGGCTATAATCCATGGGGTCACAAAGTGTCAGACACGACTGAGAGACTATCACTTTCACCCCTGGGAGAAATGAAACTAAGAGATGACCAAAGTATTGATCATGTCTTTATTCCTTTTCACAAGATAGCCATCATCTTTCCTTAATCCCACCATATTTTATGCTGTCTTGATCCCAGAACTGGGGCAGAGAAAAGAGAATGAGATTGTTTTAATTGTTTCAACATTTTTAGTATTTCTTCCTTATTTCTCCTTCCATTGAGCCATATGATGCTTTACACCCCTAGAGTGGGATGTACATAGTAGAATAGGGATCATCTCTGGCATTTATTTGGTGATTTAATGCCTATTAACATAATCTAAGACTGCATTGGTTTCTTCATTCACTTTGAGACAGTGCAGGTTCTCATTGAACTTCTGCTCACGAAATATTCCCCTTCCTGTGCCTGTGCAATTACTATTTGAAGCACACATTAAGGATTCAAATTTATCCTTTTACTTAATACAGCATGCTAATAATTAAAGTCTTTGATTTGACTCTGTCAACAGTTTGGATTTTATTGGTAAACAAAGTTTAAATTTTTATTTGACACAAGTTATTGAGAAGCTTTTATGGAAAAAAAAAAATCCTTCCAGCGCATTTTATTCTATTTGTTTATACTTTGTTAGTAATGGGTAATGTTATTGCTTTGGATCAGATTGTATACAATATAACTACTTTATTGAAGTTATGTTTTCTTTGTGAGTACAATGCAGTTTTTATAAGTTTTAAGCCAGTGTTTAAAACAAAAAAACGAGGTACAGATCTTCCTAGACTTAGATGGGGTTGTTGTTTAGTCACTAAGTCGTGTCTGACTTTTTTACGACCTCATGAACTGTAGCCTGCCAGTCTCCTCCGTCCATGGAATTTACCAGGCAAGAATACTTGAGTAGATTGCGATTTCCTTCTCCAGGGGATCTTCCTGACCCAGGGATAGAACCCACATCTCCTGCATTGCAGGGAGGTTCTTTACTGCTGAGCCACCAGGGAAGTCCCTTAGATGGGGTTATGTCCTGATAAATCCATTGTAAGTTGAAAATATCATAAGTTGAAAATGTATTCAATACATTTATCTTATGGAACATCATTGCTTAGCCTAGCCTACCTTAAATGTGCTCAGAACACTTACATTAGGCTATAATTGGGCAGAATCATCTAACACAAAGCCTATTTTATAATAAAATGTTAATTATCTCCTGTAATTTATTGAACACTGTACTAACATGAAAAACAGAATACATTATGGGTACAGAATGGCTGTGAGTGCATTAGTTACTTACCCTGGTGAAACCCTAGTTGACTGGGAGCTGTGGCTCTCCGCCCAGCATCAGGAGAAAGGATCATATTGCATATTGCAAACCTGGGAAAAAAATAAAATTTCAAACTATAGTTTCTATTGAAAGCATACTGCTTTTACACCATCGTAGTTGAAAAATCATTAAGTTAAACCACCATAAGTTGGGGACCATGTGAGCTTTATTTTGGCCAAAGAGTTTGATATATATCTACTTTCTAATCCTTTTGAGTAAGTTCGTCTAGATCATTTTTATCTTTGATGTCTTATTTTTATTGTTTGCTTACTTAAACTGTCAAAAACTGAGTGGTGAGTTCTGTTATTACAGTAAAATCATATTTCTATTGACTGGAATTTCTAATAGTTTTTGATTTATATATTTGAGTCTTAACTATTAAACTCAAAGTTTTGTGACTAGCATATATTTCATATAAATTGTTCCTTTATTGGTAAAATGTGCTACTTTGCCCTCTTAATGTTTTTTTTTACCTTGAATTCTAATTTTTCTTACAGCAGTATTGTAAGCATTATTTGTTTGTTATTTGCCCTTAACTGATGCATTTTTAAACTATCCTTTAACCTTAAATAGTTAGCACTTTTGATGACTATCTCCTATAAATTTGAATTTAGATTTTTTACTCACTTTGAGATTATTTTTTAATAAGAAGTTTAAACAATTAACATTTCTTGTCATAACCAAAGTACATTTGTTTTATTTCTGCCACACTTTTAGGTTATCTATTTTATATGGGTCTTATTTTCTCTTTTCTTTTGAAAACATTTGTAGATTTGACTCATAAAAAATGTCCCACTACAGATGTCAAAAATCAAAACATGTTAAGTCAAAATAAAACACACATGATTAACTAAGAAAAATATTTACAGTAGGTCATACTACTCAAAGATTTATACCCTTCATCTTTCAGGAGCTCTTATACATCATTTAAAATTATAATGAGGATCAGTTGAATTATGAGACAAGTTTGTGAACAGACAATTCTTTAAAAAGGAAAATCAAATGATCAATAAGTATATGAAAAGTGCTCAAACTTCCAACCCAGCGAGGGAATATAAATTAAAATAATAATTTGGTAGCATTTTATATCCTAATACCCAGAGTTTGTATATTTGAATAAAATGGGTAGTTTAATAAGCAAAATTGAATCATCAAGGGAAAATACTGAAATACATATCAAAAGCCACAAAAATGTGCATTCTGTTTATCCCAGCAAATTTACAAGTATGTCACAGAAAATGAAATTATTTTAAAAATAATAATATGCACAAGCACTATCTACAATTTTATTCATCACTGATACTTAAAATGATAAAGTATTAAAAAACAAGATTAAAATTCCAGCTAAGAATTGATTAAATAAAATATAATAAATTTATAAGATGCAATATGAGGCAGCTACTAGAAATCAAATTTTAGAAGAATATTTAATAGTCATAAAATATTCCATGTGGTCAGTTATACAAACTTGGGTATAATGCATGTCTAGTTTGTGGGTGTACACATATGTGCACACTTGAATTTGGAGAGTGAAAAAATAAAGAGAATGGAAGGATATAAAATTAATGTTAATATTGGGATTTGGGATGATTTTCATTTTTTCCTTATAATGTTTATAATTCTCAAAATCTCAAGAATGAACATGTATTATTTGCAGTCATTAAAAAAATACATTTCTAAAAATGGAGCAAAGCACTAGATATTTACCATAAGACTGATATATAATAATCTTCAGTAAGGCGTTTGAATAGTCATGAGTCCCCCTAGCTGTACAAACCCTATTGTCTTCATGCCCATAGGACAATTTTATAGACTATGTAAAATTCCTCACAGGGTCCAACTACATTTTGATCACCAGAAAATAATTGAGGCTATTTTAGTATGAATTCCTTTTAGTAAGTCTTGGGCTGGTTGTCAGTATTCATGATTTCATTTAAAATAATAACAATCTCTTTTTAACATATAGGAGTCTCTATTATAATAAAAGCTATTATTCATCAACTTCTACTATATATTTTATGTACATTATTTCATAGAAGTCTCACAAGCATCTTAAAAACTAAGTGTTATCATCACAATCTTATTGCTGAGAAAACTGAGGTTCAGCATAATTGGGGAGTGATCCAAGATTTCAGAATTGGTGTTTTGGAGATAAGACTTGGGTCTTTATTCCATCCTTCAGGCTTTCATTCTTTCCAGTATCCATTTAATGAGCCAATGATTGTTTTGAATTTTTGCTTTTATATTGTGACTTTTAGATAGAATTGAAATATCTTGAGGGTTTATGAAATGAACTTCTCATTAAATGGGATTTTTCCTAAGATTGTGCTGAAGAAATCCTCTAGGTCCACACTGGGCAGGGCCTCTTGGGGATGTGTGGCTGGTGTAGATTCCCAAATAGTCCTGTGGTCACCACAGGCAAGAGCTTCTGTGGCAAGAGAAGGGGTCCGCTTAGTGGGATATCAGGTGGGGTCCTTGTCAAGGCATTGGCAGTTGCACCCCAGATGGGTTTTGTTTCTCCTCCACCCCAAGATTTCTCTTCCTGGTCATATGACTAGTGGTCTAACCATTTTAGTCTTCATCCTATGTGCGTGCTCAGTCACTTCAGTCGTGTCTTCAACCCTTTGGACTGTAGCCCACCAGGCTCCTCTGTCTGTGGGATTCTCCAGGCAAGAATACTGGAGTGGGTGGCCATGCCCTCCTCCAGGGGATCTTCCCAACCCAGGGATCAAACCCATGTCTCTTGCGTCTCCTGAGTTGGCAGGTGGATTTTTTACTCACTGAACCACCTGGGAAGACCCCTCTCACCCTATATTTCTTGCATTAGATTAAGTCTTCAGTCCTCTGGCTGCTGCTTGGATAATAACTTTGAGGAGCAGGGGATTCAGGCATAGTGACAAAAATGAAAAATGAGAGATAGCTGCCACCAGGCAAATCTGAATCCTATCTCTACCAGTTATTCCATATCTGATCTTGGCAAAATTGATAACTTCTCTAGCCCTGATTTTTTTGTTTTATACAGTTGCAATGGTACTGGCCTCAAAGAAGTTTGTGAGGCTTCAATGAGATAATATGTATGACAAGTGTGTAGTATCAGCATTCACTCCACTCTCTGCCTGCTGGTCTTGTTAACCAGACCACCCTTGGCACTAGTGTATGGGTCTTGACCCTAGACATTGTGATTGTTCCATATTCAATCTTACGGAAACACAGCCCTTTCAAATAGGCTGTGCCAAAGTGCTCAAGTTTAAAGTGCATGCGTGCTAAGTTGCTTCAGTCCTGTCTGACTCTTTGTGACCCTATGGACTGTAGTCCGCCAGGCTCCTGCTATGATTCTCCATGGGACTCTCCAGGCAAGAACACTGGAGTGGGTTGCCATGCCCTCCTCCAGGGGATTTCCTGACCCAGGGATCAAACCCCCATCTCTTATGTCTTCTGCATTGGCAGGCAGGTTCATTACCACTAGCACCACCTGGGAAGCCCTTTCAAATAAACTGTGCCAAAGTCCTCAAGTTTAAAGTAGCCAATGGATATACTACACAGACTGAGTATTGAGTCTTCAGACATACACGTGCGCACACACACACACACACAATACTGATAGCCTCTGAGAGGGTCAAGCAGTGAGTCAATCCTTAATAAGTTAAAAGCACATATTATTGCTTGTTACCAAGAAGCAAAAACTGTAGGATACAAATACCAGACTAGAATATTTTGATTAGTGTTGGGAGGGAGGCCCAGCTCCTAATTCATATTTCTTTTTTTGCTACAAATATTCACTGAGTCCCTACTCAGGGGTAAGAACCCTAGAGAAACAGGGAGAGGGGAAATGCTCTGTATCCTTCAGGAGTTGGCCATTGAATGGAGAGTCAGGTGAGGCAGGCACTCAGGCGGCTGTAACACAAGGCCCTCTGTGGTCTGCAGGAGAAGGCAAGATGGTAGGAGCCAAGCATCTGCAAAGCATCAAGGAGTCTCCAGAGAGGTGGTAGGGTGGAGGTGGTAAAGATCATGGCTGCCAACTTCACAGTTTTGTCTTTGACTGGCTTTATTATTCACATATGCAAAGCTGAGCCTCACAGTCTGGATGCAAACTCAACTAAGCTCTTCTGCTGTAGGCCAGGACTGCTAACAGTCTTCAGGGTCTTCAGGGAGGACTCAGAAATACAGTGGGACCTTAAAACAGAGACCTCCAGGGTGAGGCTGCACAGTACAGTTAATAGCACACATACCTGAAGGCCATGCTGATCATTCACCCATGGACTTCCAGCAAATTATTTGTTATTTATGTTTTTGAGCTTTCTTTTCCTCCTATTTTGCATGGGAATCATAATCGGTGGGTTTCCCTCATGGCTTAGAGGTAAAGAATCTGCCTGCCAGCTCAGGAGACACAGGTTCGATCCCTGGGTCCGGAAGATCCCTGGAGAAGAAAATGGCAACCCATTCAAGTATTCTTGCCTGGGAAATCCCATGGACAGAGGAGCTGGGTGGGCTATAGTCCATGGGGTCATAAAGGGTGGGACAAGACTTAGCGGCTGAACAGCAAAAACAGCAAATAAGCTCTATTTTAAAGTTTTTTTGTGTGTTAAGATTGAGTGAGATAGATTTTGAGTGTTCTTAATTCATATTAAGCCTCCACAACCGATCATTTTCTCCTTGCTTTTCCAGCTGCCAACATATGGCCTGCTTAACCTGGGTGAAAGTTCCCCAGGATTCACTGTGGTTAATGGCAATTAGACGCCTTCATTCCTAGGAACCACAGAGGAGACGAGGATGTTACTATGAACCACATGTGGCCATTGACAAGCTTGGATTAGTAACTGAGTGTATGATTTTTTTAGAATTCTAAAAATTCAGTAGGATTATCTTTAATGAGGAAATAGAAGCCTACATTATTTTAAATTGTTCTCTCTTTTGTTGAAAAGTATACCTCTTATATATAATTACTTTTTCTGGAATTTTTCAAAGGACAATTTTGCATGTACTTTATTCCACCTACCAATGATAATAAAGTGTTTTAATAATTAAAATCATAAATTTTAATCTTCAAGGAACTAAACAAAAGATTATTTTTTTTAAGGAACAAGAGGTGAGATTTTCCAGGCTGCCTAAATCAGAGAACTAATTTTTTTTTTTAATAGAAAATGGCATTTCCATATTCTTTCTCAGATTGAATGGTTAAGATGCCAAAAAAAAGAATAGTCAGTTTATCTGTTTTCTAAAAAGTTTTTTTAGTTATATTGTTCAGAGTATGTTATGTCTACTTGTAAAAAAATGTTTAATGACTTAAGGGAGGTTTTATCTGTGGATTAGAGTATTTCATTACTTTCAAGATCTCTTTCCTTTTCAAATTATAGTGCCTGAAAGGAGATAAAATTTGGTTTCAAGTTATTGTACTAAAGATTACTTTTTGCCTTGTAATTTTAGCTCTTGGGATTTAGGGATTCCTGAATATGCTATAGTACGAGGTGGTCATTAAATTTCTAGATTTAAAAGGTTTATCTAGTGTTGAATAAGGGGGACTGTGATTGGGTGAAGTTATTGAAACCAAGCAGGACCCTGCATGGTTTTCCCAGGACCAGACTCCCCCATGTTCCCTGTCTTTTGTTTGTAGAAAAGTTTTATCCTCCTAGGGCTTCCCTAAGTTCCAAACAGCAAACTTAATCAGAGAAGTGAGAAAATGTAGAAACAAAGGAAAGCAGTCAGGCAAGACAAAGGAATAATAGTTTGGCCATAGACAAAGTCAAGTACCTGTAATTTTTCCTAAAAGGCAATAGATAATATCCTGAGCCATATCCTTGAGTTGTTTTACAGATGCCTAGGGCTTCCCTGGTGGCTCTGAAGGAGACCTGGGTTCAATCCCTAGGTTGGGAAGATCCCCTGGAGAAGGAAATGGCAACCCACTCCAGTATTCTTGCCTGGAAAATCCCATGCATGGAGGAGCCTGGAGGGCTACAGTCCATGTGGTCGCAAAGAGTCGGACATGACTGAGCAGTTTCACTTTCCCTTTCAAACCCCAATGAGGTGGAAGAAGTAAACTGCAAGCTGACCAACAGACCCAGACTGGTTGGAACCAGAGGCTGATGATTGGGACCCTGACACATCACTTTGTTACTTCACCATCAAGCAGATCAGTGTACAAACTGATCACATATCCATGACCTTATCCCTCATACTCATTAAAAACCCTTCTCTGAAACTGTTCAGGAGTTCGGGTCACTTGAGCTTGCTTGGCCCTACAATAAACTGTACTTTCCTTCACCATAATCAGCATTTTCCCAATTAATGCTGTGGTAAAGAATCCACCTGCCAATGCAGGAGATGCAAAGAGACATAGGTTTGACCCCTGGATCAGGAAGATACACTGGATTAGGAAATGGTAACCTACTTCAGTATTTTTGCCTGGAAAATTCCATAGAGGGGAGCCTGGCAGACTACGGTCCATGGGATTGCAAAGAGTCAGACACGAATAAGCAACCGCACACATATATAACCCGGTGTCAAGTAGACTGACCTTGCTTGGGACAGCATACCCAAATCTGGTTTGGTAACGCTATCACATCATTCTGTTGGGCTCTACTTCCTTGAATACTAGCTTCTCCGCCTGAGGGACAGCCTTTGATGGACATTTCTGGGTTAATGCAGGAACTAGGAAAAGCACCACTGGATCACTAGTGTTAATGTGAAGTAGTCAAATGTATGTCACAAAATCAAATTGTGATATTAAGCTAAAACATTCTGTCATTCTGTTGGTAAATGGAGTAACTCAGTTTCCCCTGGTTAGCTATTGTTGTTCAGTCATTTAGTCTTGTCCAACTCCATGCACTGAAGCACTCCAGGCTGCACTGTCTCCCACAGTTTGCTCAAATTCATGTCCATTGAGTCAATGGTGCTATCTAGCTGCCTTATCCTATGTTGTCTCCTTTTCCTCCTGCCCTCAATCTTTTCCAGCATCAGGGTCTTTTCCAATGACTTGGCTCTTCACATCAGGTGGCCAAAGTATTGGAGCTTCAGCTTCAGCATCAGTCCTCCCAATGAATATTCAGGGCTGATTTCCGTTAGAATTGCCTGGTTTGACCTCCCTTGGTTAGAATATAAGACATTACAGACCTTTATATTTCCTATGTCATTTCCTTCTATTTAGATTCGAATTGCAGGGCTGGTGTGTATCTGCAAAATCCCTCCTAGCTAAAAGTAGTCTGTGTTTCTGTTTTCAGAGAACATCAAGGTTGTAGAATGCTGGTTTTCCTAAAAGTGGTTTGGAAGGTAGGATGCTGATGGTCCTAATGATGATGTATTTATTCTGTTTCCATTTGCCTTGGCAAAAATTGCCTTAAATTTAAAATAGCAGTCTGAGTTTATAGAAGGTGATTTTAGTCTCTAAATTCAAAACAAGTCATGGAATAAACAAGTTGCATAATGACTTGGAAGGCTTCAGTGGTCACAGTAGTACTTAGCAAGTAGTTGTAAGCTGGCCTCTGCTGGTTACCAGTCATTGGAATTTGGAGGGCTAGGCCAGGACATTTGGTCCTGGAAGAGCAAAATAAAAAAATATCTCCCCTGATTTAATAGCCCAGAGTGCTGAACAGTGCCTGCTTCCTTCTATTATTACAGTGTGGAACTACCCCCTTTCAACACGTCTGCTGAGCTGTAACTTCTCTAATAAAATGCTCACATTTCCCAGAGTTTCCTACAGACTTCATACGGTAGTTACCCCACCCTATTTATTTATTTATTTTTTTAATGGCCTGAGATTCTTAGCTGCTGGGGGAAATGTTAGAAGACAACAATGTCAACATGAGTTTCCAATATATCAATAAAGTCTGGTTCTAAATGAGAAAATGAGTTTGGGACATCCAAGCTATTTGCTGGTTCTAGTTCCGTTTCTATTCTCTTGCTTTTACTGAAATAGAACTACTGATTGAGGGGCTGGCTGGAAATAGTCAGAGACAGGAGACTCCATAAACAGTGTCTCAGTCTGTTCGGACTGTCATAACGAAGTCCCATAGACTGGCTGGCTTATAAACAACAGAAATTTATTTCTCTGTTCTAGAGGCTGACGTCTGAGATCAGAGTGCCCCACGGACAGGACCTGGCAAGAGCCCTATTCCAAGACGCAGACTGCTAACTCCTCGTCGCCTCCTGTGCTAGAAAGAGAGCCAGCCAGTTCTCTGACCTTTTCTTGTAAGGACAC
Organism: Cervus canadensis; assembly: GCF_019320065.1. Classification (NCBI taxonomy): domain Eukaryota; kingdom Metazoa; phylum Chordata; class Mammalia; order Artiodactyla; family Cervidae; genus Cervus; species Cervus canadensis. The sequence goes on along the minus strand of NC_057405.1, from coordinate 34,305,133 downwards.
CAGTCCCATTCATGAGGACTCCACTCTCACAGCCCAATCACCTCCCCAAAGCATCACTTCTAAAACCACCACATTGGTGATGAGATTTCAACATAAGAATCAGAGGCAGTAGGGGGAGAACATTCAGTCCAAAACAAGCAGCTTTCTGCTTTTTGTGCCTTAAGGATGTTTGAAGAATGAGGATGGAACACAGTACCTTGAAAATGTTAATGTGTATTTTTATCAAAGAACTAAGAGGAGAAGGAAATGACAACCCATTCCAGTATTCTTCCCTGGAGAATTCCATGGACAGAGGAACCTGGCAGACTGCATTTCTTGGGGTTGCAAAGAGTCAGAGACAACCTAGCAACTAGCACACACACATGACAAATGTGTTTCAATTACTGAAAACGTGTGAAACTCCACGTGTCTGTATTTCTTAAATGCCTGCTCTATGCAAGGCATGCATAATGTTTGCTCTCATGGAGCTTTGATTTCAGTGGCATCTTCACTGTAAATAAAAGGACAGTTGCCTCTTCAATTATTCCTTCTGTGAGGTTTGGTAGTGGAGGCCACTCGCAGGACTAAAACATATCAGACTGTATCAGTACATCAATATCAGAATGGGGAAACATTGAGAAAATAAGAATAATAAGAGGAGGTGTGAGTGGAGAGGACAAAAATAATAACAAAGAACGTGTGCTTAGTGAGTAGAGATGGTGGTGGGGAGGGAGGCACCTGTGATCATGCTGGGAAGTGATCAGTAGTCCAGACCACCCAGCCCTCAAGTACATGCTGTCCATTTTCATAACACTTTGCACTGCTTGAAAGTGAAGATCCTGTCCCCACATAAACAGTCTGGGAACTGATATTATCAGTTTGGGCCAGTTATCCAGATCAGACCCGGTTGAGTTGCTGAGAGAAAGCAGCAGGATTTCTGACTGCCAGTCTAGACTATATTTTCCCCTTTTTATGGCTCATTATAAAAATATTTGTGCTGACCTGTAAGCTGATCAGTGCCAACTGGAGTCAGCCCACTTGAGAGGAAAATTATTTATGATTACAATTTGGCTGCAAGGCTTCTTGAGTATTTCTGCTACCCTGAGTTGAGAATTGAAATTATCAAGACCCCAAACTACATTTTCTCACTTCTGTGGGAAGGATATCTAGTAGCTTCCTTGGATCACAAAAAGTTACTAGTTTTTAGGAAACATCCAAAGAGCTGTTGTGTAGCTTTTCCCTAATCATACACTGTCTTTGCCACCTCATTCATCCTCCCATTAAACTCACTTCTCAACAAAAGTTCCCTTTTCTTTAAAAGCCTGTCCTGGTCTGTCTGGGTTATGTATTGACCTATTTATTTTGTGTGTGGGTGGTTTCTGTGACTCCTCCTGGCTGAAAAATTTCATGACTGAATCCACATTTTCAGCTTTGAGCATCATGGAAATCCTCACCCCAATGCCTGTGCACCTGTTTCACTTCCAAAGTCCTCCTGAGTTTGCCTATCTGTGGCTGTTGAACTCAGTAGCTTGAGTCATGCTAATGAGGCCAAGATTGTGGTTTTGATGCATGAAAGTGAAAAGTGAAAGTGTTAGTCCCTCAGTCCTGTCTGACTCTTTGAGACCCTGTGGACTGTAGCCCACCAGGCTCCTCTGTCCATGGGGAAAGAATACTGGAGTGGGTTGCCATGCCCTCTTCCAGGGGCTCTTCCTGACTCAGGGATTGAACCCATGTCTCCTGTGGCTCCTGCACTGCAGGTGGATTCCTTATCGCTGAGCCACTGGGGAAGCCCATATTCCGTTTGCAGTTATCATAAAATATTGGCTATATTCTCTGTGTTGCACAATGCATCCTTGTAGTTTATTTATTTTCTACACAGTAGTTTGAATCTTTTATTCCCCTACCCCTGTCTTGCCTCTCCTTTTCTTCTCCTTACTGGTAACCACTAGTTTGTTCTCTGCACCTGTAAGTTTGTTTCATTTTTGTTACATTCACTGGTTTTTATTTTTAGATTCCACATATAAGTGATATCATATGGTATTTGTCTTTCTCTGTCTAACTTGTTTTACTTAGCAGTAATGCCTGGAGAAATATAAATAACCTCAGATATGCAGATGACACCACCCTTACGGCAGAAAGTGAAGAGGAACTAAAAAGTCTCTTGATGAAAGTGAAAGAGGAGAGTGGAAAAGTTGGCTTAAAGCTCAACATTCAGAAAACTAAGATCATGGCACCTGGTCCCATCACTTCATAGGAAATAGATGGGGAGACAGTGGAAACCGTGTCAGACTTTATTTTTTTGGGCTCCAAAATCATTGCAGATGGTGATTGGAGCCATGAAATTAAAAGACGCTTACTCCTTGGAAGGGAAGTTATGACCAACCTAGATAGCATATTAAAAAGCAGAGACATTACTTTGCCAACAAAGGTCCATCTGGTCAAGGCTATGGTTTTTCCAGTGGTCATGTATGGATGTGAGAGTTGGACTGTGACAAAAGCTGAGCGCCGAAGAATTGATGCTTTTGAACTATGGTGTTGGAGAAGACTCTTGAGAGTCCCTTGGACTGCAAGGAGAGCCAACCAGTCCATCCTAAAGGAGATCAGTCCTGGGTGTTCATTGGAAGGACTGATGCTGAAGCTGAAACCCCAGTACTTTGGCCACCTCATGCGAAGAGTTGACTCATTGGAAAAGACCCTGATGCTGGGAGGGATTGGGGGCAGAAGGAGAAGGGGATGACAGAGGATGAGATGGCTGGATGGCATCACTGACTCAATGGACATGAGTTTGAGTAATCTCCGGGAGTTTGTGATGGACAGGATGGCCTGGCGTGCTGCGATTCATGGGGTTGCAAAGAGTCGGATACTTCTGAGCAACTGAACTGAACTGAACTGAATGCCCTCCATGGCCATCCATGTTGTTGCAAATGGCAACATTTTATTCTTTTTAATGGCAGAATAGTATTCCATTGTAATACTAAGTTTCTTAGTGGTGTTATCTTCCTCATCAGTTCAGTTCAGATAACTCTTTGCAAATGTCAACATCAGTAATAATCTGTTTCAGAAGCATATTATCCCTTTAGGGCTGAGTAATCAAGTTGGAAACTATCTTAAAGATTTTAACCATGGGAGTACAGATTGGCAGTCCAACTATAGATTTAGCTCTCAGGCTTGTTTTATTTGACCTTCATCATGTTATAAAAATGTATAAATTCAAATGTCTTCAGGCACATTCTGTAGTCCACATATATGGAATCTAGAAAGATGGTACTGATGAATCTACTCAGAGCAGCAGTGGAGATACAGACATAGGGAGCAGACTTACGGACAGGGACAGGAGAGGGGAAGGAGAGGGTGAGATGGATGGAGAGCGCAGCGTGGAAGCATATACACTGCCACACGTAAGATAGATGGCCAATGGGAATTCACGGTATGACTCAGGGAACTCAAACCAGGGCATGAATACGTGGTGAATGCATTCATAACTTTCTAAAGTGAGAACTTGACAAGTTTGGGCTCATCCCAGAAAGCAGACTAGGCAACATTACGATGGTGCCAGCACACGGGGTGGAGTTTCCATAAGAGTCAGGACACCGCTGCTCTGTTTCCTGCCTCTTCAGCCATGGAAAAAACCAGCTGTCGTTCGCTTCATAAACCATTGTATAAATGACTCTGTGCTCCAGGGTGATCGAGTCCAAAGGACTTTGCATACACTTCTTCTCTGGTCAGGGAGAAACCAATTGTTTAGCTAACATCATTGGTTGATATTGGATCTTGTGGCCAGTTGCCCTAACGAAAGAAAGGAACCAAAAGTGAACATTCTATCTTTTTGAATTAGGGGAAAGAACTGCAAAACAGGTGAAAAAGATACAAAGAACGCAATAGTGGAAACATAAGAAAATACACCTACTTCAATGAAAGTGAAAGTCGCTCAGTCCTGTCCAACTCTTTGCGATCCTATGGACTTAGTCTAAGGAATTCTCCAGGCCAGAATACTGTAGTGGGTAGCTTTTCCCTTCTCCAGGGGATCTTCCCAACCCAGGGATCGAACCTAGGTCTCCCACACTGCAGGCGGATTCTTTACCAGCTGAGCCCTAAGGGAAGCCCACCAAAATGAACTGGGACATTATCAGTGATAATGTAATATCAGTGATATATATCAAAGCTTTTCAATGGACAGCTTCTTGAATGAAGTGATTGTTGAGTAGAGTTTCGAAGATGTACAGCATAGTAGAAAGGATATTCCTTTAGAGAGTTTAGACATGCATGGTGTTTACCATTGGGCTGCACACGAGAGCACAAAATGTGAGTTGTGGACACATATTTCACTAGTAGCACTGTCTGTCCCATCTTAAAAAGCAACCAGACAAAAATCTCTCCTGTAATGTAACAGCCCTTTGTAGATAGTGGTACTCTAATCCTCTCATGGAGAACATGCACAGACAACCCAGTTCTCTTTCTGGACATGTGGCAGCATTGCATTCCTTTGCCTCATGTGGCCATGTGCTCTGCTTTGGAAATTTAGAAAAATTAATGTGTCAGGTGTTGCTTTCAGGAGAAAGTTTTGCACTCCGTCGCCATTATGGGACTCAGCAGTTTTCTTTTTCTTGGGGTATAAGTTATAAATGCCTGTGTTGAGGGGAGTCTCTCCTGTGCTGAGCAGAAAGAATCCCCTGATGACCTGCCCTGGATGCAGAGCACAGTGAGAAGTAAACTTTTGTTGTGTTAAGCCACTGAAATTTGAATTGGTTGTTGCTGCAGTGTAATCTAGTCTTGGGCTTCCCAGGTGATGCTGGTGGTAAAGAATCTGCCTGCAGTACAGGAGACATAAGAGACATGAGTTCGATCCCTGGGTTGGGATCCCCTGGAGAAGGAAATGGAAACCCACTCCAGTATTCTTGCCTGGAGAATCCCAAGGACAGAGGAGTCTGGTGGGCTACAGTCCATGGGGTTGCAAAGAGTCAGACACAACTGAAATGGCTTAGCATGCAACCAAGTCCTTCCCGGATGATTCAATTATACTTCTCTTTTCTCTGTGTCTGGCTTTTCTTTCACTCCTCAACTTTCTACACTCTGATTTCTATCCCTACTATTTGAATGAAACTGCTCTGGACAGGTCATGGAATTACTATATACAATAGTTTGGGGTTCTACCTTATTGGACACCTTTGGTGTATTTAATACTGTGGACCACTTCTTTCTTAAAATTCTTTTTTCCTTTGACTTCTATGATGCAACTCTTTCAACTCAACATTCAGATCACTGATTGTTTTTTAGGTATAAAACCCAAATAAATTTCATCTATTCTCCCAGTTTTTAACTATTATGTATATAACTAATATGCTGATAACTCTTAAATACGTACTTCCTATTCCAGTACTTAGCCTACAGCATAGATTTGTACATACAAAGGTCTTTCAAAAACATGTCTACAACTGAGTCAATCTCTCCTCCCAGATCTGGCTATTCTTCAAAGGCACAAATTGGTTAACTGGATTTCTGTCTCTCCTTTAAAAGCAGCTTCCCAATACAATCTGTGACCAGATATTATCAGTTCTGTTTCTAAATTCATCTCCCCATATTTTCTTTCTATACTCTACTCTCTATCATCAATGCTATAATCTGAATCCTTATTATTTATCTACTAGCTTTCCCCCCTTTTCTGGCCACACTGCATGATATGTGGAACTTCTCCAACAAGGGATAGAACCCCTGCAATGACTGTGTGGAGTCCTAACCCCTGAACCACCATGGAAGTCCTCTACTAACTTCTTTAATTGCTTCTGGATTGGTCTTCCTGATACACTCCACTCTCCATGGAACTTTTGGAGGAATCTCTCTAAGATGCAAATGGTCATGCTTATGTCCTCTTGCTTAAAATGTCTGACGTCACCTCATGACATTGGAGTTGAAATCCGAACTCCTTACAGGGCTCTGAGTGGGCTAAGAGCAGGCTGGTTTCATCCCCATTCTCTCCCCTCCTGCCACTCTACTCCTCGTTCCGTTCTCTGAGCCATGTGCCTTCCTACTGCAGTGCCCTTACACATGCTGTCTCTTGGACACGGACTTTCTTCATCTGGGTAATGTGTAATTTTTATTCTAAAAGCAACCTAAACATCGTCTCTCCCAGAAAGCCTCCCATGTTTTCCAGCTTTGGGTTTTAGAGGTCTTGTCTCCATGTTCCATTGCACTCATACACTGATTGACAGAAGGCCGTTGACATCCCAGCTTCTCCTCCAAAACTGTCGCTCAACACTGTAAACCCATCTTTCAGTGTCTATTCCCCACATCTCTCAAATGCCTGATGTCCATTAGGTATGCAATAAATGTTTGATGGATGAATTATTAGCTGATGGATCTGGAAGGCCATGATTATGAGCTTTGCTTTTATTTATTTATTTATTTATTTTTTGAGCTTTGCTTTTAACTGAAGAACTTTTGGGAGCCATTACAGACTTTTAAGAAGGCAATGATATCCAAATGACACTTGCAGAGAGTAATTAGAATGGAAGGGAGTGGGCATCTGAAATCTTTCAAAGATGCTGTGAAGTCAGTCATTGATGGTAAGAATGGGGAGGAAATGAGAAGCTGTGGGGCTCTTGATTCTCCAGAATTTCATTTTTTACAATTCTTATGCCTGCTATGTTTAATGCTAGTATAAAGTGTTGAAGAAAGAATTATTAACTACTTTGTAAATTCAACAGAAGGGAAACCAACTTCTTTGAAAAGGTAAACATTTAAGCCTTAAATTTTATTCTTCACAAAGTCTTCCACGGTTTTAATAATAGTTGCTTAACTTTTTTTTTAAGTTTTGTTTGTTTGTTTGTTTTTGATATGGTGGTGGTTTAGTCACTAAGTTGTGTCTGACTCTTTGCAATCCCATGGACTATAACTCTCCAGGTTTCTCTGTCCATGGGATTTTTCCAGGCAAGAATACTGAAGTGGGTTGCCATTTCCTTCTCCAGGGGATCTTTCCGACCCAGGGATCAAATCCAGATCTTCTGCCTTGCAGGTAGATTCTATACCAACTGAGCTACATGGACCATTTTAAAAGTCATTATTGAATTTGTTACAATATTGTTTCTGTTTTCTGTTTTGGTTTATGAATCATGAGGCTTGTAGGACTGAGCCCCCCGCATTGGGAGGCTAAGTCTTAACTGCTGAATTGCCAAGGAAGTCCCCAATATGTGCAAGTCCCCTTAATTTTGACATACATGAATGATCTAGATACTTAGCCTATATTTGATATGTCTTTCTATGGCTTTCTTTCTTACTCTTTACTGCAAAGTCTAACTTCTTCTCTTACTCTATCAACAACCCTAAGCTATTTTATTTCACTTATGCCTTCCCCCACTCCCCCACCCCTCACTGGAAGGTCCAGAGGTCGTGGAGATGGAGCAATAGTGATTGAAATGGTCAGCTCCTCCTAGAACTATACAAGTGATGAAAAATAAGCCTTCCAACACTTTTTGGGCTCTGGAATCCTGTGTCCTCCCACTTCCTTCAGGCTGGCAGCTTGCTTATCTTTAGCAAAAGCTAGGCATCATTTCAAATGTCATATTGCAGAGAAATTGCTTTCCCTGTCACCAGGAAAAGAGGGAGACAGAAAGATACCTTCTTATATCTGAAACCTGGCACTGTCAGCCACTTGGAACTCACCTCCCAGACTCTGTCTGGCCTTGGCTTGGAGGAGGCAGGGTTGCTGTGTAGCACAAGGAGGTGCAAAAACAAACATGGGCGCAAAATCAAATACTTGACTGCAAGAAATATTCTGAAAGTTATAAAAGTGAAATACTACTTCCAGCTGTCACTTTATGCAAAGATTATGTTGAGCTCAAGGACTGCAGAAACTAAATAAGGAAAGTGAATTATTCATTACAGTGCCTATTCAAGCTGCAGGAGATGCCCGGGTTTTCTACTGATGGATTACTCGTGATCCCTTTGTCTATTTATCTACCCAGTCACCCTCTCTTGTCTTCACGTATATATTTGAAGATCTTGTTGCTGCTGCTGAGGCAGACGGCAAAGCTTCATATTCTTTTTTCCTGTATCCAAAAGCCTCTACCCCTTTGGTCACTCATCCTGTAGGACATCTCACCCCTTGCGGTGGCTTCCTCTTAAAGCCTCACAGTCTGCACAAGGCATTGATGTTGAAATGAACATTATCATCCAACAATCAGATAATAATCGCATTGAACAAAACCAAGTGCGTACTAAGACTTTCTGATTGATAGGCTGAGCCTAGATGTGTTCCCATCATTGTTTTCCAGCCATAGATCTCCATGGTGTATAACTTCTCTTCATATTGCTGTATCAAAGATCTTCCTCATTGGCTCAATATCCAGGAAGTGATTAGGTAACACGTCCATGGTCATACATGACCACGACCACTCAGCCTCTGGGGCTAGTTGTGGCTTTCATTGGCTAAATTTTTCCCCTGAAGCTAGTAGCAGCTCAGAAACACAGCCAAAACATAAAAGGAGAGGCGGCCTCCTTCGGCACTGCCCCGATCCTATATCTACCTTTCATTTTTAATATGTCAGTCGCTGCCTAAAAGTCATGTAGATGTTTTATTGGTTTTCATGGGAGTAGGGTAGGGAGGATTTAGTTTTGAATATTGTATGGAAAAATCCCATGGACAGAGGGGCCTGATGGGCTACAGCCCTTGGAGTTGCAAAAGGGTTGGATATGACTGAGCACACATGCAAGACACAGGATTGTTTAAGTGTAAGACCCCAAGCCTTTCTCCTACCATCTAACTGAAATAAGATCCCATGTGAAATCAAGTATCTCTCAGGCTGGCTGCCTTGCCTAGACTAATGTTTCATGACTACAGGAACTCCTAAAGCACAGGCTTAACTTATTACTGCTCTCGGAGAAACACTTCCACGTGTGGACTCGGGAGCCCTGAAGTAGGAAGAAAATAGGCTAATCTGATCATAAACCATGGAGCCCTCCTAAAACTGTGTAAATACTGACAGAGGTATTTCTCAAAGTCTGTGCCAGCAGCAAGGCAGCATTTTTGTGAAGTATGTGAACCTTCATTCAAATTCAAAGCTTTCATTCAGCCTGAGGAATTTGTCCTGAGCAGACGTATGTCTCATCCTTTGCCAGCCGGCACCCAGGGTAATATTCTGCAAAATTAAATATTTTGGCTAATGGTGTTGTTCCTTAGCTATTGAAAAAATATTTTCTAATAAAGGAAAACGTCAAGTCGTGTCAAGAGTAATATTTTATGCCATTCAGCTGTTAAATCTGGAGCCGTAGAATGAAACTTCCAACCTCCTTCACTATAACTTGCATTACTCTGAGTGAAGCATCTGACTGTGCAAAGGCTGAGGGTTACTCTTTGTCATTTGCTTATAAGATAAGATAGAGTAGGTATGAATTGTATCGGCTCTTCACATTTTGTTTCAAATGTTGCCTTAGCAGTATTCAGTTTATTTTTAACCATCTTTCAGGAAGAAGCTATCAAAGAGCACTGCAATGTGAGGACAGTGTAAGGAAGAGAAGCATGGTTATATTTTTATCACAGAAAAGTATTGTAAATAACTTCACCCTCATGAGTCAGACTTCCCTGGTGGCTCAGACGGTAAAGCATCTGCCTAAAATTCGGGAGACCCAGGTTCGATCCCTGGCTGGGGAAGATCCTCTGGAGAAGGCAATGGCAACCCACTCCAGTACTCTTGCCTGGGAAATCCCATGGACGGAGGAGCCTGGTAGGCTACAGTCCATGGAGTTGCAGAGTTGGACACGACTGAGCGACTTCACTTCACTTCATGAGTCAGAGATGTCCTCAATGAAGAGCTTGTGATTGTGAAAGTAAGAAATGTCTGTAATGCCTACAGAGAGATCCATTTCAAGCAACAGTGAGAGAAATTAGGCTAATGAAGGATTATAGAATTAGGGCTTCCCAGGTGGCACTAATAGTAAAGAACATGCCTGCCAATGCAGGAGGCATAAGAGATGTGGGTTCAGTCCCTGGGTTGGGAAGATCCTCTGCAGAAAGAAATGGCTACTCACTTCCAGTATTCTTGCCTGGAGAATCCCATGGACAAAGGAGCCTGGTGGGCTATAGTCCATGGGGTGGCAGAGTCGGACATGAGCGACTTCACACACATACAGGATTATAGGAAAAATAGGCTGTCACATTTATTGTGCACTGACTATGTGCCAAGCCCTGTGTTAAGTACTCTTCTGACTTGAGACTGTCTCATCTTCCTAACAATACTCTGGGATAAGTGCTATTATTGCTTCCATTTTACAGTTGTGAGATCTGACGCACAGATAAATTTCAGTAATCAAGAGTTATGGGCAAAAATTGTGGGGTAAGAAGAAGAATAGGTTTTGTTTTGAGAATGGAACATTCTTGTATCCTGAGATGCTCATTAGTTTTATTAGAAAGCACAAATGAAGGCACTTAAATGATTGCTGTCCATTTGGATATTCTTCCTTTCAAGTTAATGATATTGGTTTGCAAAATTTGCTGAAGTTCTCTATGACGGAATTTTCAAACTTTGTTCCTTGGCCCTCTGAGGGCCCTCAGTATCCTTTAGGGCAGTGGTCCCCAACCTTTTTGGCACCAAGGACCAGGGCAGACAATTTTTCCACAGACTGGTGGGGCGGTGCAAAATGGTTTCAGGATGATCCAAGCACATTACATCTATTATGCACTTCATTTTTATCATTATTACATCATCTCCACCTCAGATCATCAGGCATTAGATCTCAGAGGTTGGAGATCCCTGTTTTAGGGTGTCTGCTGGGTTAAAATTCTTTTTCATAACAACACTAAGATTATTACTTGCAATTATTTTCAATATGTTACATTAACACTGATGGGGCAAATACAATGATGAATAAAACCATTGGTGCCTTAGAATGAATTAAGGTAGTGGCTCCAAGGGGTACTATGCCTTGTCATAGTACCAAGGGGTACCCGGCACATGCCAAGTCATTTCAGTCATGTCCAACTCTTTGTGACCCAATGGACTGTAGCCTGCCAGGCTTCTCTGTCCATGGGATTCTCCAGACAAGAATACTGGAGTGGGTTGCCATTTCCTACTCCAGGGGATCTTCCCAAACCAGGTACTGAACCCCCATCTCTTATGTCTCCTGAATTGCAGGTGGGTTCTTTACTACTAGTGTTACCTGGGGGACTAGTGGTCATTATATTCGTCACCACAAAAGAGTCACAATAAAAAAGTAAATAAATTTTTAAAAAGTAGCTTCACTTTAATTGTCCTTGCTGAAGCAGAAAGTCACTAAACTTGTTCTGACCTTTGAGTACACACATTTTTCACATTCTGTAAGAAGTACACGTAAATCGCTTTTGCTACATATCAAAGTATGATGGTTCTTTGAAGGGAAGTACTTGTATGATTATTTTGTTGGGGGTTGACCTAGCCATGTTTTCCACATAATACCACTTTTATCTGAAAGAATGCTTGGTAGACAATCCATGGTTATTCAGACTTGGGTGTACATTTTCTCAAAAATTAACAAAGTAAGCCTGTCTCCTCAAGGAAAATCACTGATGTTATTTGTTGACAATGATAAAATGCAATTTTTAAAGCAAAACCCAGAATTTTGGAAAACATATCCACCAACATGAACTTGAAAGCTAAGACTTTAAGATTTTTCTGTGAGACTGTGATCTCAATTGAAGTATATGAGTTTTAGGTATTCTATAATAAGAACTATAAATGACCAATGCATGATTTTGTAAAACCATGCACGAGTAAAAGATCCATTCAAAATACAAGACATACCAATGGATTTTAATGTAACATAATATGAAAAGTTTGTTGATAATATTTTAGATTCCACATTACAAATAATCTTTAAGGCATAACTACTAGCTGAGTTTGAGTAGAATGGTAGGAGATAATTCTTTAAAAAGACTACTAGAATGCTCTTCCCTTTTCAATCTACATATCTTTATGAGGCTGGATTTTCTTATACATATGAAATGTCAGCTAAAAAGACACATCACTGGAAACTTAACATAGATGTACATATGAGAATCCAGCTTGCTTCTGTGAATCCAGATATTAAAGAGATTTGCAAAAATGCGAAACAATGTCAACTCTTCTCACTAATTTTTTTTGTTGTGAAACAGTTATTTTTACAGAAATGTTTAATTTTCAATATATTAAACATTGATCAATATAACACATATAACAAAGGTCTTTGTTGTTGTTGTTTAGTTGCTAATTTGAGTCCAAGTCTTCGTGACCCAATGGACTGTAGCCCCCAGGCTCCTTCTGCTTGTGGAATTTCCCAGGCAAGAACACTGGAGTGGGTTGCCATTTCCTTCTCCAGGGGACCGTCCCAGCCCAGAGATGGAACCCATGTCTCCTGCACTGGCAGTTGGACTCTTACCTCTGAGCCACGAGGGAAGTCCAACAAAGATCTTTAGGGTCTCCTTAATTTATAAAGGTGTACAGGAGTCCAGAACCAAACATTTGCAAACCCCTGCTCTTGGGGAACAAAACCTCCCAAGAGAGAGGAGTTAATCTGCTCCCAGAGACCGTCAGAGGGAAGATATTCATGTGGGACGTCAATGAGATGAAGGTAATAACATGGCACAACAGGGCGGAACAGGGCCAGCCAGCAAAATGGATGAGATTGTCTATGTTTTCTTTTAGTTTAGTAAGGAAACTTTTCCTAAAGTGATTTTTAAAGCAATAGTACTAGCTTGTTCTCTCTCTAAAGACATTTTGTTTTTATAAAATTACAGCCTGGAAAACACACTATGTGTTTAGTCTGAGTAGGTAGCCTGAGTTGTTTGTTAAATACCAGATCTCAGATTTGTGGCTGTTCTTCAAAAATAACTACATGACACCGGCAATTAAATTTATGTATCATTTTGATTATTTATACTTCAGCAAATCAAAGGAGATAAATAATGGTGTGCAGCCCAGCACTCCCATCAGCATCTCCAGGAACCCCTTCGATTCCTTCTATTTCGAAACTGGATACAGCACATAATCTTCCCATTAAACAGTCTGGAGGGACCCGTCATCCTCGCCTGCTCCCGATCTGGCATCTTCCCATTTCTGGAGCTGGGTGTTCCTGCGTTGCAAATATGCCCTTTGAACCATGTGGGGCAGGCATGTTTAGTCTCAACTATTTTCACATTTCTCCTTCCTTTTACTTAGGACACTGTTGATCACTCAGAATTAGAGCTTCTTCCGTCCTGCCTCTCAGAGCACCACAGTACTTTTTTAAATTACTTTTTAAAACTTTTTCTTTTGTGTTGGAATATAGCTGAGTAACGACGCTGTGATAGTTTCAGGTGGCACAGCAGAACAACTCAGTCATACATATACATGTGTCCACTCTCCCCCAAACTCCCCTCCCATCCAGGCTGCCACGTAACATTGAGCAGAGTCCCCTGAGAGCACCACAGTCCTGGACCCACGTAAGAATGCACTGCACTGGCAGCCAGCTGACAGCCTCGCTAAGGGAGGTTACTGATTAGGTGGGGTCTCGCTCTTTCACAAGTGCCCTTGCTCCAGCTCCTTGGACTTTTGTTCACGCGATGAATGTATCTTTAAATCATTCTTGTGGCGTTAACAGGGTGGTCCTCTTGCCTCCAAAGAGAATCTTCAATGACAGGCAGCTGTGTATCAGCTGAGAGAGTGAATTAAACCCTTCTGAGGCCCCTTCCTACTTATAACACTGGGTGACTCCTAGTTGGACTCTGCCTACTCAATGCAAAGTGACTCAGCGGTGGTGCCTGGGAGCATCCAAAGGAGCTGGGGGTGACAGTGGGAACTGGCCTCAGTCTCCTCCTCTGAAAAGCAGAAGTGGGGGAGCTTGACTTTCCTTGGTAGAAGAAAACAAATGACCCCCACCCCAAACCCCATGACATGCCATGCAATCAACTTCCACCCCATCACTGCTTGTCACTCCTGAAAATGAAAAAGTGCCTTTTAAAGCAGACTCTATGGGAACAATCAGATATTTTGGTGAATCTCTAAGCAGTTGGTTTGAACTAATGGATATAATCTAGTGGTGCTTAGAAACTGCAAATCAAACCAAGAAATAATGGAGGATCAGTAAAGGAGTTGGACTACAAACTTAAAGAAAAAGTGGTTTTATCTGTAGATATTTATCATCAAGAGCAGTAAAAAACCTCACTGAGATAGTAGATACCCAATGAAGATATATTGTATTTAAATACACCAACCTAAAATTTACTGATTCAATGTTTGAAAATAATTATGGCTCTCAAGGTGTTGCTTTGGTTGGTCAATCATCTATTTGTCTGAACATACTTAATCTTGTCAAATATGTGTCTGGTATTTGTGAATAGTGTGGCTGGGATGACTAAATGGGATAATAAAGTATCTGTTCTTGTTATTGTTTAGTCACTAAGTCATGATTGACTCTTTTGTGGTCCCATGGACTAGCCTTCTAGGCTCCTCTGTCCATGGGATTTTCCAGGCAAGAATACTGGAGTGGGTTGCCATTTCCTTCTCCAGGATATCTTCCCAACTAGAGATCGAACCTGGGTCTCCTGCATTAGCAGGAGGATTTTTTTATTGCTGAGCCACTGGGAAAGCCCAGTAAAGTTTTACATAAGATATAAATGATTATAAAATGAAAAAAGAACACATACTGATATATTGAAAAAAAGTGCTTACTATCACTGGAAACTCTATTCAACTAGGAATGGCTGACTGCCTGGTGCTCTGTTTTGAGAATTCTGAGGCTGAGTCTGGATTAGAGAGAAAGAATATCATGGCTGAATAATAATTATAATAATCACAACGATTTTATGTTAGGTACTATTACCTCTTTTATTTATGAACTGTGTGCAGATAGGTTAAAGGACTTTTCCAGAAATACATGGTAGATCTGAGATTCAAATACTAAATTCCTCTACAAGACTACTAGCTATAGTGGATGAACTATGACTTACTGTCTCATTTCTGAAGAGCTTTGACCTGCATTGCTTTCTAAACTCCCTTTCAGCTCAGATGGACTTTAGTCTCTGCACGATCTGTTTAAATACCTCACCCCCCAGCAATCTTGCCTCCCCTGGAATATTTATCATAATTTGACCATTGACCACTGCTGGTTATCCTTTTACACTTTAGATCTGGTTTCTCTAAATGCATGAGAAGTGCTATAGAAGAGGGACACTTCCCTGCATGGCCCCCTGGCCCCCAGTAACTTAGCATGGTACCTGGCACATGGTAAATGTTTAATCAGCATTGGTTGGTTGTGTGGTAGGACCCAGACCGCCACACTGTGTCCTAGTTTAATAGGCTGAATCTAGTATTTGCCACAGACGGAGTGGCAAACAGCTGGTTGTTTCCAAGTCAGCCCTGCCGGGGTGTGTTAGCTTCATGATCTAGAATTGAAGGTGCTCTCTACCTTCAGCTCTACCCTCCTTGCCCTTCTGACCGTGATGAATGCTTGTTTATCTTCTTGCCTTCATCAACAGCAGCTATTTATTTAGCAGCCTGACTTAAGACATTCCATGTATATACTCAATGAAGGCTTTCTTTCACTATTATTTTTCTGTGGAAGGTAAAACGCTGTCTTGTTTTTCCAGTTCTCCTCCTAAGTGTGATGATTTAGATGTTCCTGCTGTTAACTGGCAGCTTTTCCATTTCCTCCTAGCATCCAGGGCCGCAGGCTTCTCCACAGAAGCCACTAATGAGCTTCTTGCTTTTCCAGCCCCTGGTTCATTAATAACACAGACTTTCAGCAAGGCCTGATGTTCCGGACCTTATCTTTCCCCTTTCCTTCCATGAGAAAACACACAAACAAGCAAGCAGCACAAAGGAAAACTTTTATTTGCTGCAGTTGCTGACTCAATCTTGTTTGCTTGAAGATCTTAAAACAGAATTTATGCAAGAAGCTTGGATTCAGCTTTGCAGTTATGCTTGAAGGCTTACCTATTGGACTCTGACTTTCCAAATGAGTTTGTGTTCCCATTTTTTTTCCTCTCCCCCCAAGTTGTCTTTTTCAATAGTGCTTCATGCTTCTAAGTGTGCTTTTTCCTTCTTCCTAATGAATATTGACCGGGTTCCTGAGTATACGGGGAACAATTCTAGGGACTGTGTGGACGGGATGTAGGAAACGTCCCTGCCCCATCCCTTCTGCTGGACTTCTGACTCTCAATGATGCCATTCATGCTCCCTGCCCGTTGGCCCCTTACACAACTTTCTCTCATTCAGACAGCGCCAAAGAGCATCAAAGCACTTTTGTCCTGCTTCCCTCAGAGCCTTGCAGTGGCCCAGAGCAGAACAGAGCTGTCAGCAGCACGCATGCCACTCCTGTCAAACCTGCTGCTCCTTGTGTCCTCTGATGAACCAGCAGATTCTGCAGCTGCGTCTTCCCAGAGCAGGTTTCTGAGCGTAGGTCCTGCCATCTTGCCAGAGTCCAGGCTTAACGCTCAATAGTGGGGGATGGGCTGAGCAGAGGGCTCGGCCTGGGTCCCTTGGTGGATAACCCTGCTTGTTGGTCAAGTCACCTTCAGGTTCTCATACATATATTCCACCTTAGCTGTGACCATGGTGTCATTTTGCTGACTTCTTGATCTCTCTCCTTTTAAAATTTTATGTCAGGGCTCAAATTTTATGTCAAGGCACAAATTCCTATACCCTGAAATATACAGAGACCTAGAGACTGTCATACTGAACGAAGTAAGTCAGACAGAGAAAGATAAATATGGTATCGCTTATATGCGGAATTTAAAACCAGGATTGCTATTGTTTAGTCACTCAGTTGTGTCCAACTTTTGCACCCCATGGGCTGTAGCCCGCCAGGCTCCTCTGTCCATAGGATTTCCCAGGCAAGAATGCTGGAGTGGGTTGCCATTTCCTTCTCCAGGGGATCTTCCTGACCCAGAAATCGAATCCAGATCTCCTACATCAGCGGGTGGATTTTTTTTTTACCACTGAGCCACCAGACAAGCCTCCTAAAAAATGGGTACAAACGAACTTATTTACAAAACAGAAATAGAGTCACAGATATAGAAAACAAACCTATGGTAACCCAGGGGTGAGGGGGAGGGGAGGGATAAATTGTAAGATTGGGATTGATGTATACACCACTATACTATACTATACTGTACTATACTATACTATACACACACTCTATACTATACACACACTCTACTCTACTCTACACACTCTACTCTATACTATACACACACTGTACACCACTATACTATGATGGGATAGCATCACTGACTCAATGGACATGAATCTGAGCAAACTCCGGGAGACAGTGAAGGACAGGGGAGACTGGCATGCTGGAGTTCATGGGTTCACAAAGAGTAGGACATGACTTAGCAACTAAACAACAACATATATAAAATAGATGACTAATGAGGACTTACTATATGACATGGGGAAGTCTACTCAATACTCTGTAATGGCCTATATGGGAACAGAGTCCTAAAAAAATGGAGAGGGTGGGAGGTATGGAGAGAGTAACATGAAAATGTACATCACCATATGTAAAACTGATAGCCAACAGCAATTTGCTGTATGTCTCAGAGAACTTAAACCAGGGCTCAAAAACAACCTAGAGGGGTGGGACGGGGAGGGAGGTGTAAGGATGTTCAAGTGGGAGGGGGCATGGGTAAACCTATGACTGATTCATGTTGATGTTAGGTAGAAATCAATGCAGTACTGTAAAGCAATTATCCTTCAAATAAAAATAAATATATTTAAAAATGGACATATGTTATGTATAACTGATTCACTTTGCTGTATAGCAGAAATTAATACAACATTGTCAATCGAGTAGACTTGAATAAAGTAAAAAAATACAGAGAGATAATATATAAATTATATATTATTAAATATATATTACATATATAAATTATGTATATACAATATATATTATATATATATCTTGGATCCTATCCTCCAAACATGCATAAATCCTCATATGCACAACACTGTCAATCGAGTAGATTTGAATAAAATAAAAAAATACAGAGATAACTTATATATGTAAATTATATATATATAAAATCTCTCTCCTGCATCCTACAAACATGCATAAGTCCTCACATCCTGTTCATGAGCACATGTTGAGTCTACGCTGGAGCTCTTGCCCAGACATGAAAGATGTTTTATTTTCTCTTTGAAAAATTCTAAGTTTCATTTCTTGTGAAATTGTCTTGGGCTTCAGACTCAAGTCCAACGTTCATGAGTCATACAGATTAGAGAGATCTGTTCCCCGAATCTGTGAGGTAACAGCAAGCTTTTCCCAGCCTTCCTGGACATCTCCCCATCTCGTCAACTGTGGGAACTTAGAAGTGATAGCTTTTCCTATCATTGCATTAATTATGCAGGGCAGAGGCATCACTTACAAGCTCTCTTTTAAAGGGTAGAAAACTAGAGATTACAATTCTTTTACATTCAGGAGGCACTCAGCACTGCTCCCCTTGTGGTTATAGACTTTTCCTTTTTAAATACTCCATTCCTGAATTTTGGTAACGTGGAACTTTGAGATAACTCAGAATTCAGTAATAAGGATTAGTCTTTATCTAAGACTTTAGACAGGGAACTTTTCTTATCATTGAAGCATGTGCAAGAATTGTTCCTTGCCTTTATTTTTCTCAGCAGTTATAAAAAGTTCATCCCATTGTGTTGAATACAATAGTCTTCAAGCGTCCACAGAACAAACCCACAACTTTCTTACCTCTTAGGTGTTGTGTAAGACCTCCCTGTTCCTTGAACTTTTGTGAATTCACTTGCTGGGGCCCTGGTATCTCTAACTTGATTTCAACTGCATTCTCAACTCACTGCCTAGTATCTATTGCTGTAATCAGTCACTCAGTCATGTCCGACTCTTTGTGACCCCATGGACTGTAGACCACCAGGCTCCTCTGTCCATGGGGATTCTCCAGGCAAGAATATTGGAGTGGGTTGACATGCCCTCCTCCAAGGGATCTTCCCAAGCTAGGGATCTAATCCAGGTCTCCCGCATGGCAAGACGATTCTTTACCATCTGAGCTACCAGGGAAGCTACCAGGGAAGTATCTATTGAGCACTTACTAAAAAGGGCTTCCTGGGCTTCCCAGGTGGTACAGTAAGTAGTAAAGAACTTGCCTGCCAATGCAGGAGATATAAGAGACATAGTTTCTATCCCTGGGTCGGGAAAATCCCCTGAAGGAGGACCTTTTTCAGTATCCTTGCCTGGGAAATCTCATGGACAGAGGAGTCCGATGGGCCCCAGTCCATAGGGTCACAAAGAGTTGGACACAACTGAAGCAGTTAAGCTTGCACATGAGCACTTATTATGTGTCAGACCAGTGCTAGGGCCAAAGAGATAATTAAAAAAAAAAAAAAAGTGGCTCTGCTGTAGTTACGTTAAGGTTCTGGGGTAATGTAGGGAGGGAGGGTGTAGGGGGAGGAGACGGGCACAGTTAGTTACAGCATAATATGCTTAATTCTCCAAGAGGAAGAAAACCTGTTTAGTGGGACATCCCCATGAAAATTTCTAACTCTGCTTAGGGGTGTCTGTTGGAAAAAGGCTTCATGAAGGACATTTGAGTTGGTTTTGAAGAACGGGTAACAGCTCACCACAACCCAGAGAGGAGAGGGGCATTTTAGACAGGGAAGATGACAACAGTTCATTCAAATGCTTTTTGGGCAGTAGTAGGACAGGCTGGTTGGAGGAAGGTAAGGAAACTTTTATGGGACAAACAACAAGGTCCTACTGTATAGTACAGGGAACTATATCCAATATTCTGTGATAAACCATGATAGAAAAGAATCTGTAAAAGAATGTATGTTTATGTATAACTGAGCCACTTGGCTGTACAGCAGAAATTAATACAACACAGTAAATAAAATGTACTTCCATAAAATAAATAATGAAAATGATAAAAAAGAAGTAAAAAGGAAAACTGATATAGTTGGAGTATAAGAAAATATGACTGGGGAGTCTAAAATATTGGACTAGCTTCCCACTCTCATGCAAATAACGATAGCTTATTCTGCTTTTATGGGCTTCCCTGGTGGCTCAGATGGTAAAGAATCTGCTTGCAATGCAGGAGACATGGGTTCAATCCCTGGGTCAGGAAGATCCCCTCAGTATTTTTGCCTGGAGAACCCCGTGGACAGAGGAGCCCGGTGGACTACAGTCCAAGGGGTTGCAAAGAGTCGGACAGGGTGGAGTGACTAATACATTCACGTTCACTGAATGTTCAGGGGCAACTTGATGACAAGGAAGAACGGATATACCTCTTGTCACTCTTTTCTTAGTACCAACCGTTTCAAAATATTAAGAAAGTCAGTTAACTAAGGTTCCCCTTCTCAAACGCGGACTCTGGTTAATCTCCTTGAGCTCTTTATCCTGATGTAGATAACAAGGGCCTTCCTCTTACTTGTGGGTTTGGTAGCTGAGGAATCAGATTATCAGCCTCCCCTGTTTCTATCAGCTCCCTGCCTCACTGTCAGGAATCACTCACTGCTGGTTTCCAGATATAGGTGGAGATACATAGTTTATTTTACTTCTGAAAAGAAAAGGTACTTCTTAGCAAAAACTGACTGTTGCTATTGACAAGTATTATACCTATTCCCCCTATTCCTTGAAGATTACACTTTTATAAGTCACCTAACCAGTCACTGAATAAGTGACCATGAGAGACCAGGGTCTGGGAAAGTAGTCTCATGTGGCTTTTAAGGTCACCTGGCTGCTCTACCTGCTAAGGCACAGGGTCTTAACAGGAAAATGGACACTGACAACTGCCCTGCAAAACTCATATCCCCTCCTCTGGCAAGGTAGAAACTAAAGATTCAGTTTGTGAACTTCTTTTGTATTTATCTATTTAAAAATATTTCTTTTCTTGACTTGGCTGTGCTGGGTCTTGATTTCAGTACGCAGGATCTTTGATCTTCATTGCAGCACATAAGATCTTTAACTGCAGCATGTGGGATCTAGTTCCCCCATTAGGGGTTGAACCTGGGCCCCCTGTATTGGGAACACGGAGTCTTAGCCACTAGGCCACCTGAGAAGTCCTTGTATTTATTCCAGACCTGGCATTTCAAAATGTATATGAGTATAGCTGGGGTATATAAATGTGTTTGGGGAACTATGATCAGAGAGAAGGGGAGGTGACAAAGGAAAACAGAAAGAAGATGAGAAAGAAGAAGGACAACCAGAGATGGGGTGAGGTCAGGTTAGAGTGCACCTGGGGTCTAGACACAGGTGCTGAGGGATTTCAAGTTAAATATCCATGGCTGGGAGTCATCAGTCAATCAGGAGGGAAAGAGTAGGGGAGGACTGGAGTGGACATCCTTTCTGCTAAAAGCAGGGCGCAGCACTTGTGCACATTTCCCCTGGGATTGTAGCCTTGTCTTTCATGAACTTCTCACTCCTGTTATTTCCAGTTCTGGACCATCTGATCAGAGACTACTGGAATTTCCAGCTCTCTAGGCACTAATTTCAGGGGCCGAAACAGCAACCCCTCTGCAACTCCTACCACAACCACCGCTGCCCTGCTGGGCTGTGGGGTTGTGCCAGCCCAGGCACTCTTGCCCAGGAAATGGAAGGTGGCATTTAAGTGGCACTTAAGACACTCCTAACCAATCCTAAAGACTCTGAATCATGCCAATTCTAAATTAAGCTTTCTTGAGTAAATGAATAAGGACTCAAGAAACCTCGGGGACGGGGGGGAGATATGAGAAGCTGTTCCTCCAGATACGTTTCCGCTAAGCCCCAGTTTTGACAGGTATTAGTATGACTCAATATTTCTGACTTATTTTTGTACTCTAGATGTTTTCAATGTTAAAGTTTGAAACTACACCTCAATCAAATCCCAATATTTTAAAGACACAAATGATGATATTACAGAAATGGAAGAGATCTTTTAAAAAAAAATGGAAAAAGCTTACAAGGAAACGGAGGTTCAGGAAGCACAAGTGCTGGATCAAAGTCTCACAGTTGACATAGGAGAATCAAAAATCAAACCTGTTGGTCAAGAATAAAATATGCTCTCCTTAAAAAAAAAAAAAAAAAAGAAAAATCACATTGAATCTGTTTTCTGGGATATGTAACAGAATAGAAAAATGAGGTTTTTTTTGTATCACAGTATTTTTAAATGTTTCACAAAGTAATTTTGGAGTGGCAACTTGCAGTTTTTTATATTGCTCATTTAAAGGTGAGTTGCCTGGTGTCACCCAGTGGTCTTACCCGGAAGCAGGGCTGTGAAAGAAAACTGGTGGAAGTCTATGGCTTACATGCTCAGTCTTGACCTCAGAGCAATTACTTTCCCTGAACAAAATGCACATGAAGAGTTGCCAGTGCCTACTGTTCTGGAAACGGTCAATGTTTGCCTGAGGATTCATCCCCAGATTTCCACCATGCGCTCTGAGCCTCTGCTCTGGGTCACTGTGCTGAAGCCAATTGGCGTTTAAAGCACCAGATTGAAAGCTTGTGCACCATGGGCCATAGCCAGGCTTTCAAATGTGACTCAACTGTGGTTTGAGATTTGTCTGTGTGGAGTCCTGGAAAGAATGCTGATTTGGGTTGGGCACATTACATTTTAGGCATAGCTCAGCCTCCAGTCAGGGGGTCCAGAGTAATCTTGTGAACTCCCCGAGCACTTGACACTCATCTAGATAGCACCTCTGTCTTACCTACACAGGAAGCTGTTCCAACCAGCAAGTGAGGCAACAGAACAGTATTGTAAAGTAATGGGTTAAAGAAATGTACATTACTCTTTATTTTGATAATTCCTAATATATAGATATTATCAAAAAAGTTAAGCCTTTGTTGAACTCTATGAGGTCTTATATGATAAAATACACAGCAAAGGATTAAAGCCCAAGTCTATTGATACACATGATGTTGCAAAGCAAGATATTCTGGTTTGTTCTACGTCTTTCAGATTAAATATACTCCTTATTATGCATTGACATAACAAACCAGGGAAGATGTGCCAATTAACTGAAGGCTCTCAGGATATGTTTACATTCTGTATTTATTATTTCAAAGTCTTTTCCTTTTGGACCCATTCTCTGTACCCATTCTTTGGATCCATCTCTGATCTTCACAAGTAAGCAAGTTCCATAACATTACCTTTCAAAAGTAAAGCTAAAGAAGTATTTGCTCCTTCAGGATTTTTTTTTTCAGTATTTTTGCTCCTTTACCTGATTACATACTGTCAAGTATTATCAATAAATTCAGTCATTCTTTCAACTAATATTTATTGTAAAACCTACTCCGTACTACCACTGCTCTGAGGAGAGATCAGTGAACAAAACAGACAAAATTTGGCCTCATCATCATATTTTGCAAGTATACATATTTCTAGATATTTCAGTTTATGCTATAGAATCCTCTATGCATTCAAGTGACCAGGTTCTGATGGTCAATGTTCTGTCCTACTACTGCTGCTGCTAAGTCGCTTCAGTCGTGTCTGACTCTGCAACCCCAGAGACAGCAGCCCACCAGGCTCCCCCGTCCCTGGGATTCTCCAGGCAAGAACACTGGAGTGGGTTGCCATTTCCTTCTCCAATGCATGAAAGGGAAAAGTGAAAGTGAAGTCACTCAGTCATGTCCGACTCTTTGCGACCCCACGGACTGCAGCCTACCAGGCTCCTCTGTCCATGGGATTTTCCAGGCAAGAGTACTGGAGTGGGGTCCCATTGCCTTCTCCTGGTCTACCTTTATTTGCATCTTGGAATGCTGGGGTTCTTAGCTCTACTCTGCCACTTCTTTTTTCTCCCCTAAATCAACTTTTGACCTTTATTCCAGGTAAACACTATTAGATAATCCATTTTGAATGATGGATGACAAAGGTGTGTAGTTCCAAAGTAATTATTTATCTACGAGGATTCATTAGTTTCCACTCTGATTGTTGTACTAATGCTTAGCTCCAGAGCCTGACTTAAAGTCTTAATCCTCCTTAGTCACTTGGCATTTCTGGATAAAGTTTCATAACTTTTGTCAACTTAGTCCATTGTGCACTCAGCTTACCTAATATTATTTGGGCCCTCACTGAGCAGAACCAAATCCATCTTCGTCTTCATTGATGACATTATGGTCTCTCCACTATTAATATCTGAAACTTTCGGTCTTACTGACATGCACTTCTTCTATTTCTTCTATTCTTAATCCAACCTCATTTGACCTCAGTCAGGGACTTTGCCTTCCACCACCTCGCATCCCCTGTCCAGTCTTACTTTTCTGTAAATGTTTGGCCACACTACATGTGGAAGAGTATTTCTGAAACCAAGTCCATTTGGTGGCAATCTTCTCTCCTAAAGGTTCCTCCTTAGTTTTGGGATAAAGTAGTTGGAAATCCTTAACTCAGTTCACATGGCCCTGCATAGATTGACCTCTACTCATGCCCCATTTCTCCACTTTGCTTTCTCATCAAGTCCCTCCATATCTCAGAGCCTTTGAACATATTTTCCCTCTTCCTGGATTACTTTTTTTCCTCTGTTCCATCAACATGGCACTTAAATCAGTCCAGGTAATCCTCTACTGTGTAGCAAGGACATCATTTTCTCCAAAAAACAAAATGACATCGCCACCACCATCACTACCAATTTCCTGAAACTTCCTGTGGGCTCTCATAGGTGTGGACTTGCCCCTATCTTATAAACCTCATCGATCACTCTGTACATTAATTTTCCATTTACTTGTCCATTTCACCATCAAAAATAGAATATTTCTAAGGTTAGGGAGGGACCTCAATATTTCGTTCCTTGTTATGATTCTAGCATTCAGCTCAGTGTTTCTTGCACTTAGTAGAAGCTCAATATTTTATTTATGGAATGAATGGATATGATTCAGTTTCTGTGCATGCTGTTCCTTCAAGATTAGCATTAGGCTCTTAACCTATCCTATCCTATCCTAGTGCTCATTTTCTTCCATCTCAACCCAATGATTCTGACCCCATTTGATGATGCCTTTAAAATCTCCTTTACTCCATTGACATGGATGAAACTGCTCCCTCTTGGTTTTCTGTGTCACTATGGGTTTACAGTCTACAACTGATTCCTCTTGTAGAAGTTTTAAGTCTTCAAAGTAGACATAACTTTTGTTGCAAATATCTACTTAAATTCTTTCTCAGGGATCTTATCTGCTTTCATGGTTATAACAGCCCTCTATATTTAGGGATCTTCAAAATTCCTGGTTCAGCCCATAATATTCACTCAAACTCAAGCCATTCTCCATTGGATATCTCCATCATGACTCTTCTCTCTTATATCTTTACAGTTCTGAATCTGTACTTATCTTTTTTTTAACCTCCAAACACCTTTCTCTCAGCAAGACCCCACATTTATCAATACTGCCATAACACAAAATCATTTTAGATTTTTCCTTCACCTTTTTATTGACATTAGATATACCATGAAGATCAATGAGTTCTTCCTCTGTTACTTGATTCTTCAATTGTCTCTCTATTTGAACTCCATCATCATAGTTCAGACCCTATACTTCCTAACCTGCCTTCTTTAAATATCTCAAATCTATTACCTTCCCATGCACATTCCTTAGACATTATTGTATTTACATGTTCTTTGCATCTTCCTAGAATACCTTTCTCTTGCTGTTCTGCTTGCTTGTGAAAGTGTTAGTCGCTCAGCTGTGTCTGACTCTTTGTGAAGAGTGGTAAAGAGTGGTAAAGAGCTCAGATGGTAAAGAGTCTACAGTCCATGGACTGGAGCTCAGGAAAGATGACTGAACTGAATATTCAGATTTGTTATCATACAAATGGTAACAGAAGTCATGGGTGAATACATGACCATCCATTGAGAATATGTTGAGTGAGAAGAATGGACATATGAAAAGGAAGTTCTGAGAGGCCAACTTGGAGTGAGTGGTGGGAAAGAGATTGAGAAAGAGTAGCCAGAGGGACATGAAAAGAATCAGAAACCTATAAGAACACAAAAGTCATTGGAAGGATTTTAGGATTTGCAACCCCATGGACTATAGCCCACCAGGCTCCTCTGTCCATGGAATTCTCCAGGCAAGGATACTAGAGGAACAGTCATTCCCTTCTCGAGGAGATCTTGACTCAGGGACTGAAGCCAGGTCTCCAGCTTTGCAGGCAGAATTCTTTACCATCTGAGCCACCAGGGAAGCCCATTTGCTTGAGTTCTACCCTCCTCTAAAGACTTACTCCAGAACTATCTTTTATTATAAACATTTCCTAGTTGTACCAATCTGCAGGAATCTCTTCCATAAGACAGGATACTATTTACTATATTTACTTTTTTCTTTTGGTCATCTAACATACACGGCCATGAGTATTTGTTATTTATTTATTTTCAGTTTTCTCCTGTGATCTAATTCAGGACCCAAGACTAGGAAGTAGATTAAAACTGATGACCAGTTTCACCCTAGATAATATACATGTTTCGATGCTGTTCTCTCGAAACAGATCACCAGCCCAGGTTGGATGCATGAGACAGGTGCTCTGGCCTGGTGCACTGGGAAGACCCAGAGGGATCGGGTAGAGAGAGAGGTGGGAGGGGGGATCGGGATGGGGAATACATGTAAATCCATGGCTGATTCATGTCAATGTATGACAAAAACCACTACAATATTGTAAAGTAATTAGCCTCCAACTAATAAAAATTAATGAAAAAAAAAAACACTGATGACCATAAAATACCTTGAATTCTAGGGGGAAAATCTGTATTTGAATCAGAGCAGTTTTAAGAAGAAGGTTAATCCAATGGCAGTATGTTCTAGAAGATGTATATGTGTAGGAGAAAAAAAGGGTGAGAGGAGGAAGGGGAGCCTGGGTAGAGGTAGTCCAGTTAGAAGGCTTTACAGTAGTCAACCTAAAGGTACATGAATCTAAATTGGAGCCGAGACTGTGGGCAAAAAGGAAGATGTAAAAATTAATGATATCATAAAAGCAGAATCAATAGGTTTCAATAGCCAAGGTGTTAGAAGTAAGAGAGAGAAGGAATAATCACGAGTGATTAACTCACTCAGCAGATATTCACTGAGCATTTGGTATGAGGCACGTTGGCTTCCCTGGTGGCTCAGATAGTAGAGTCCACCTGCAATGCAGGAGACTCGGGTTTGAACCCTGGGTCGGGAAGATCCCCTGGTGTAGGAAATGGCTACCCACTCCAGTTTTCTTGCCTGGAGAAATCCATGAACAGAGGAGCCTGGTGGACTACAGTCCATGGGATCACAAAGAGTTGGACATGACTGAGTGACCAACACTTTCACTTTTCACACTCTAGATCAGGGGTCCCTAAACTCTGGGATCTTATGTCTGATGATCTGCTGTGGAACTGATGTAATAATAAT
The DNA here is from genome assembly GCF_019320065.1 of Cervus canadensis. Taxonomy (NCBI): domain Eukaryota; kingdom Metazoa; phylum Chordata; class Mammalia; order Artiodactyla; family Cervidae; genus Cervus; species Cervus canadensis. The sequence goes on along the minus strand of NC_057405.1, from coordinate 34,277,887 downwards.
TGAAATAAAGTACACAATAAATGTAATGCATTTGAATCATCCCCAAAATATACCCCCTACCTGGTCCATGGAAAAATTGCTTTCCCTGGTGCCCAAAAAGGTTGGGGACCACTACTCTAGACAGTGTCAAAAAGCAGTGGGCAAGGCACACCCACTGCCATCCCTCACAAAGCTCACGTTTCATTGGATGATAGCAAGACTGTAGCCAAAGTGATCAGAAAAGGGTGAGGCCAGTAATATAGAGAGTACGTAGAGAAGTAGAAAGTTTCAGAGAAAAATGTATATATTGTGTTTTGTACAGAATTATTGTACTCTTTGTATGTATTAACTCGTCTAATCCTTACTACAATCCTGTGAATTAGGCATTGTTATTAAACCCTTTATATAGACTAAAAAAAAAAAAAAAGGTATAGAAAGACTGAACAATTGAGCTAAGCTCTATACAATGTTAGGTGAAGAAACAAACGAAGGCAGCCTGGCTCTTGAGTCCACAGTCTTGTTCCCAAGACATACTGCTTTGTAGGTGCTTTGGGAGTAAACAGCTAAAGCATGAAGAAGAGACAATTTCTATTTTCATTTATATTGTAATCTGTCAGTGACACATCCTAAAATCCTTCCAATGACTTTTATGTTCTTATAGGTTTCTGATTCTTCTCATGTCCCTCTGGCTACTCTTTCTCAGTCTCTTTTCCACCACTCACTCCAAGTTGGCTTCTCAGAAGTTCCTTTTCATATGTCCATTCTTCTCACTCAACATATTCTCCCTGGGTGGTCATGTATTCACCCATGACTTCTGTTACCATTTGTATGATAACAAATCTGAATATTCAGTTCAGTCATCTTTCCTGAGCTCCAGACCCAAATACTCAAAGCCTCTTGGATACATTCAGTTAGATAGTCAACTTATCCTAAATCCAAATGGAATTTATCTCCTTTACTCCCCAGCTTGCTCTCCTTGTCTGCCCTAGCTTCATGAATGGAAACCTAATTCACTGCAGCACCCATGCCAGAAACCCTGGGGTCTTCTCTTTCATTTATCCTTCCATTGCTCCACCCAGTAGGCCCTGAACTATGCTTTGAGATGTTCTCATATTCATCACAGAGGTGTCATTCAGTTCCCCTCTGGTTTGGTTCAGTCACTTAGTCAAGTCTGACTCTTGCGACCCTGTGGACTGTAGCCCACCAGGTTCCTCCATCCATGGGATTTCCCAGGCAAGAATACTGGAGTGGGTTGCCAATTCTTTCTCCAGGGATCTTCTCCACTCAGGGGTTGAACCCAGGTCTCCTGCATTGCAGGCAGATTCTTTACTGACTGAGCCAGCAGGTCAGTTCCCCTCACTTTAAAAAAAGTCAGTTTGTATTATGGTATAGTTGACTTACAATGCTGTGTTAGTTTCTGCTATAAAGCAAAATGAATCAGCCATGTCTACACATATACCCCCTCGCTTTTGAATCTCCTTCCCATTCAGCTTCCCCGTGCTATACAGTAGGCTCTCGTTAGTTATCTATTTTATACATAGTATCAATAGTGGACATGTGTCAATTCCAAACTCTCAATTCAGTTCCCATCACTTTTGACATGGATTTACGCAACGGCCACCTAATTATCCTACCATGTGACTTCAGGGTAATTACTATTGAATTTAAATGGAACTTGTCAAACCCCTGCTTAAAGTTCTTCATAACTTTCAGGATTCTCTAAAAAATCATCAGTATTAAAAAAAAAAATCATCAGTATAGCTTTCCTGTCTGCTTTTTAATCTCATTTACTGCCCTCATTGTCATGAACAATTTATTCTTTAGTAGTTTCCCAAACACATCATGTTGTTTCACTACTGTAAGCCCCTGCAGATTCTTGTCCTTCTGCTGAGAATGTCCCCTCTCTTTCATCACTTGAAATCTACCTGGCCTTCAAAATTTTGGTTAAATTTTACTACCATCAACCCAGAAGCTCCATGGAATTTCTTCCTACTGCTGAGCCTGTTTGGATGTCTCTTCTCTATATTCCTATTCAGTCCCAGATGTTTCTCTGTGTAGCATGTACCTACAAGTCCATACCTGTTAATTTATAGTCTGTGTTTCCCACGTGCTTGAGTGTAGGAAACGTATCTATTTACCTTTGTTGTTATTTAGTCACTAAGTTGTGTCCTACTCTTTGCGACCCCATGGACTATATAGCCCACCAGGCTCCTCTGTTCATGGAATTCTCCAGGCAAGAATATTGGAGTGGGTTGCTATTTCCTTCTTTGGAGGATCTTCTTGACTCAGGGACTGAACCCACATCTCCTGAATTGGCAGGCAGGTTCTTTACCAAAGAGCCACCAGGTAGTCCCAGCATATACTACAGCCTGGTGCAGGCTGTGAGCTCAGTAAATTTGTTAAAAGATGGTTAATTAGGAAACAAGAAGTATTCCTTCAAAGAAGACCCATCACCCTATTTTGGAACTTCACAGTGTGAGGACTGTATTTCCAAAGAACAATGGAAAGTATTCTAGAACTATGAGGCAAGAAAAACAGACATTGAGATTATTTATGACTATTGGGGATATAGAGTGATGATCCTGTAGCATCTATGATTTTTATTAAATGCTTTCATCATACCCAGTTCAGTTCAGCTCAGTTCAGTCGCTCAGTAGTGTCCGATTCTTTGCGACCCCATGAATTGCAGCACACCAGGCCTTCCTGTCCATAACCAACTCCTGGAGTTTACTCAAACTCATGCCTGTCGACTCAGTGATGCCATCCAGCCATCTCATCCTCTGTCGTCCCCTCCTCCTCCTGCCCCCAATCCCTCCCAGCATCAGGGTCTTTTCCAATGAGTCAACTCTTCGCATGAGGTGGCCAAAGTACTGGAGTTTCAGCTTCAGCAACAGTCCTTCCAATGAACACCCAGGACTGATCTCCTTTAGGATGGATTGGCTGGATCTCCTTGCAGTCCAAGGGACTCTCAAGAGTCTTCTCCAACACCACAGTTCAAAAGCATCAATTTTTTGGTGCTCAGCTTTTGTCACAGTCCAACTCTCACATCCATACATGACCACTGGATAAACCATAGCCTTGATCAGACGGACCTTTGTTGGCAAAGTAATGTCTCTGTTTTCTAATACGCTATCTAGGTTGGTCATAAATTTTCTTCCAAGGAGTGAGTGTTTTTTAATTTCATGGCTGCAATCACCATCTGCAGTGATTCTGGAGCCCAAAAAAATAAAGTCTAACACTGTTTCCACTGTCTCCCCATCTATTTCCCATGAGGTGATGGGACCAGATGCCATGATCTTAGTTTTCTGAATGTTAAGCTTTAAGCCAACTTTTTCACTCTCCTCTTTCACTTTCATCAACAGGCTTTTTAGTTCCTCTTCACTTTCTGCCATAAGGGTGGTGTGATCTGCATATCTGAGGTTATTTGTATTTCTCCCGGCAATCTTGATTCCAGCTTGTGCTTCTTCCAGCCCAGCGTTTCTCATGATGTACTCTGCATAGAAGTTAAATAAGCAGGGTGACAATATACAGCCTTTTCCTATTTGGAACCAGTCTGTTGTTCCATGTCCAGTTCTAACTGTTGCTTCCTGACCTGCATACAGGTTTCTCAAGAGGCAGGTCAGGTGTTCTGGTATTCCCATCTCTTTCAGAATTTTCCACAGTTTATTGTGATCTACACAGTCGAAGGCTTTGGCATAGTCAATAAAGCAGAAATAGATGTTTTTCTGGAACTCTCTTGCTTTTTCAATGATCCAGCGGATATTGGAAATTTGATCTCTGGTTCCTCTGCCTTTTCTAAAACCAGCTTGAACATCTGGAAGTTCTCAGTTCACGTATTACTGAAGCCTGACTTGGAGAATTTTGAGCATTACTTCACTAGCGCAGAAGAGCGCCGGCTGCAACAGACCGCGCCAAAGCGTGGCAGTGAGGAGCTATCCTTCGCCCAAGGTCAGGGGTAGCGACCGAGAGCATCAGGCTGCGACAGCGCAGGAGCGGCGGTTGAGAGGAGCTTCCCCATGTCCGAGGTCAGGGGCGGCAGCCGAGAGGCGCTACCACACGCCTGAGGGCAGGGGCAGCGGCTGAGAGGAGCTACCACATCTCTGAGGGCAGGGGCTGAGGCCGAGAGGAGCAACCCCACTTCCAAGGAGCGGCTGCTGTGGGGCACAGGAGGGCTGAGAGGAGCTACTCCACGTTCAAGGTCAGGAGGGGCGGCCATGAGAAGATACCCCTCGTCCAAGGTAAGGAGCAGGGCTGCGCTTTGCTGGAGCAGCCGTGAAGAGATACCCCACTTCCAAGGTAAGAGAAACCCAAGTAAGATGGTAGGTGTTACGAGAGGGCATCAGAGGGCAGACACACTAAAACCATAATCACAGAAAATAGCCAATCTGATCACAGGACCACAGCCTTGTCTAACTCAATGAAACTAGGCCATGCCGTATGGGGCCACCCAAAACGGCAGGGTCATGGTGGAGAGGTCTGACAGAATGTGGTCCACTGGAGAAGGGAATGGCAAACCACTTCAGTATTCTTGCCTTGAGAACCCCATGAACGGTATGAGAAGGCAAAGTGATAGGATACTGAAAGAGGAACTCCCCAGGGCAGTAGGTGCCCAATATGCTACTGGAGATCAATGGAGAAATAATTCCAGAAAGAATGAAGGGATGGAGCCAAGGCAAAAACAATACCCAGTTATGGATGTGACTGGTGATAGAAGCAAGGTCCGATGCTGTAAAGAGCAATATTGCATAGGAACCTGGAATGTTAGGTCCACGAATCAAGGCAAATTGGAAGTGGTCAAACAGGAGATGGCAAGAGTGAATGTTGACATTCTAGGAATCAGCGAACTAAAATGGACCAGAATGGGTGAATTTAACTCAGATGACCATTATATCTACTACTGTGGGCAGGAATCCCTTAGAAGAAATGGAGTAGCCATCATAGTCAACAAAAGAGTCCGAAAAGCAGTACTTGGATGCAATCTCAAAAACGACAGAATGATCTCTGTTCGTTTCCAAGGCAAACCATTCAATATCACGGTAATCCAAGCCTATGCCCCAACCAGTAATGCGGAAGAAGCTGAAGTTGAACGGTTCTATGAAGACCTAAAAGACCTTTTAGAACTAACACCCAAAAAAGATGTCCTTTTCATTATAGGGGACTGGAATGCAAAAGTAGGAAGTTAAGAAACACCTGGAGTAACAGGGCAATTTGGCCTTGGAGTACGGAATGAAGCAGGGCAAAGGCTAATAGAGTTTTGCCAAGAGAACGCACTGGTCATAGCAAACACCCTCTTCCAACAACACAAGAGAAGACTCTACACATGGACATCACCAGATGGTCAACACTGAAATCAGATTGATTATATTCTTTGTAGCCAAAGATGGAGAAGCTCTATACAGTCAGCAAAAAGAAGACTGGGAGCTGACTGTGGCTCAGATCATGAACTCCTTATTGCCAAATTCAGACTTAAACTGAAGAAAGTAGGGAAAACCACTAGACCACTAGACTATTCAGGTATTCATCATATTAGAAAAGCACTAGACCACTAGACCATTCAGTATTCATCATACTAGTATCAAACCTAAACTGTAAGCTACATGAGAGTGGTAAACAGCTGTTTTGTCCACATTGATCTCTCCAGCACCTAGCACATGTTAGGCATTAAATAAATATTTGTTGAACTTTGTTGAATGAGCAAAGTAGCAGACATTCAAGGTAGATGGACTATGTCCTGCTAACAATGACAGAAATTAAAATGTGTTTTTCAAAAAATTCTTTGTATTGATCTTGGGGGAGGCCTTTCTGTATTCTTTTAACTCTTTGTGGGTTGTCATCTTTCTTCCCTGTTCCCAGGCTGTTGCTTTTCAACTACATTTGTGCTGTTTTTGATTTAAAAATGTATTTTTTTTAATTTTTATTTTTATGGTAGTCAAAGGTAGTCAAACCTTTGATTCTTTTCCTTGTATTGTTTCTGTGTTTCACATTATGCTTAGAAAGGCTTTCCTCACCCCATAATTGGGAAAAGATTCCTTTGTTTAGTATTATATGGCTTTATCTATGTTAAGATCTTTAATTCATCTGGAATTGACATTTGCATACAATATATCCTGATTTAATGATTAGTGTACTATTTTTTCACTGACCCATGGTTGGGGGGTGGCAAACCCTGAGGGGATCTCACTTTTTTCTTTTTCTGGGGGTGGAAATGGCAACTCACTCCAGTATTCTTGCCTTATAAATCGCATGGACAGAGGAGCCTGGCAGGCTACAACCCATGGGTTCTCAAAGAGTTGGACACGACTGAGCAGAGACACAAATCTGTCTGTACATTCTCTGTTGCACATTACAATCATTTAAGTTAGACAAGACCTAGGGACTGAACAGCAACAACCATTTTACCTTTACACTTTTCCATTTTGCCCTGGTTTAATTCTAAAAGACAGGTCTTCTCACAACCTTGTCTGCCTCTCTTCCTTCTGTACCCAGCAATCACTGATATATTTTTTAAACACTAAAATGAAAACTCTGTCGTTACTGTTCGGTCGCCAAGTCGTGTCCAACTCTTTGCGACCCCATGGACTGCAGCATGCCAGGCTTGCCTGTCCTTCACCATCTCCCAGAGCTTGCTCAAACTCATGTCCATTGGTTGGTGATGCTATCTAACCATCTCATTCTCCGTCTCCCCCTTGTCTTCCTGCCCTCAATCTTTCACAGCATCAGGGTCTTTTCCTGTGAACTGGCTCTTTGCAACAGGTGGCCAAAGTATTGGAGCTTCAGCTTCAGCATTAGTCCTTCTAATGAATGTTCAGGGTTGCTTGCTGTTAGGATTGACTGGTGTGATCTTGCTGTCCAAGAAATTCTCAAGAGTCTTCTCAAGCACCACAATTTGAAAGCATCAATTTTTTGGTGCTCAGCCTTCTTCCTTATGGTCCAGCTCTCACATCTGTACATGACTACTGTAAAAGCCATAGCTTTGACTATACGGACCTTTGTCAGCAAAACCAAAGATGTCTCTGCTTTTTAATATGCTGTCTAAGTTTGTCACAGCTTTTCTTCCAAGGAACAAGCGTCTTTAATTTCATGACTGCAGTCACCATCCGCAATGATTTTGTAGCCCAAGAAAATAAAATCTGTCACTGTTTCCACTCTTCCCCATCTATTTGCCATAAAGTGATGGGACCAGAAATCTCTATACCACAAGACATTTGTATCTTTTATGTTTACTGTTGCATCCCCAATGTCTATAACAGTGACTGGCATAGAGTAGGCACTTAATGAATACATATTGATGCAGAGAAATAGAATCATGCTGCTTCCTTGCTTAACACTCAAGGGCTTCCCATTTCCATTATGATAAAATTCAAACTCCTCTCACTACAGACACATTAGAGTTCTTCTCTTCTTCAAGGTCCCATGCTGTTCCTACTCTAAGAAACTTCCTTTCCCCTAGACAGCTACTTGAATGGGACTCCCTCAGAGGACACTTCCCTGACTCCACTATTAAGAGCAGAGATACCTTAAGTTTCTTTGTTTCTAAATCACACAATTCCATGGCTTATAATCCTGTATAATTCTATCTGCTTTATTTTTATGTTCTTTCTCTTAGAGTAGAATGTAAGCTCTGGGAAATTCTGCTTATTGCCTACTTTTTTTTTTTTCCCCTGATGTGATTCAAGTATCCAACATAATACCTGGGGCTTGGTAGGCACCCAATAGACATTTGCTAAAAATTTTTGTAGGCATATTTTTATGATGACCATTTTAATGCCAGTGTTGAGATTCCACCTAATTAGCTTAACAATTTAAAGGAAGTAACTCGTTGATTAAAAAGGCATCATGATAAACCACAAGGACCTACTGCATAGCACAGGGAACTATATTCAGTATCTGGCAATAGCCTACAATGGATAAGAATTTGAAAGAGAATAGATATATATGTATAGCTGAATCATTTAGTGGTACACCTGAAACTATTACAACACTGTAAATCAACTATACTTCAACTTAACAAAAATAATAAAAGTTAAAAATAAAATAAATCCTCTCCTCCCCCCCAAAAAATACTCTTTATAAAAATGTCTTCATTGATTAAAAAAAAAGTCATGAGATGGTGACATCATTTATTTTCAACTTTCATCATATTTGAATGTAAAAACAACTTCAAGGAAAAACTTAAGCTCAAGTAGACTTACCTGGTGATTTTACTCAAAGTGCTTAAGTATCAATAGATGAATTTATACAGAGACATAATTGGAAAAGCAATAAAGGAAATTTGTTCACTAACATGTAATTATATCAAAGTTACATACAGAGTAGTAAAGACACATCACAAACAGGGTATTGAGGCGTCACATAATTAAATATGGGATGTTAGAGGAAATGTATGATCCCTTTGGAAGGACAGAAGAAAGGGAAGGACAGGAAAAAACACATCATCTTAGAAACTGGAAAATCACTTTAAAATTGAACACAATTAGTAATGAGGTTATAAAAAGTCTATGCCACCACCCTCCAAATCCATAAGTATCACAAATGCATAAGTATACATAAGTATCACAAATCCATAAGAATACATACATATCACAAATCCATAAATATACATCGGTACTAAGAACAGTGTTAGGGATGCTGGGGTACTAAAAGATCCAGTTAAAAGTTTAAAGTGAAAACATCTTGTCAACTGAGAGAAAAATGGGACAACTATGAGGAAAAAAACCAACAAAACAGTGTAAACACTCGAATGAAAATAACTTTAAAAGAGAAAAAATAACATGAAAGAGGGGAATTGAAGACATAAAGAAGAATAAAAGGGTACAAAAATAGGAAAAAGAGAGAAAATGACAAATATGCAAAAGTAGGGAAGCAATCTGGTAAAATGCATACAAAATTATGACTTATCTTGAAAACTGAAAATAATGTGTTATAAAGAACACGATAGCCAGTTCATAAAAAGTTATGATGATTGACTGATAGCAATATTTCCTTTTCTACTGCTATGTGTCAGACTCTAGTATCTTTAAAATTCTTTTTTTTTTCCTTACCCAAATTGAAAATCATCACATCACCAAGAAAAATGAAAATAATTAAATTTCTTATTTTTCTAGAAAGGCTTTATTTAAGATATTTTATCTCCATCAGATATTTTATCTCCATCTGTTTTTATCAGAGGTAAAAACATAAATCAGTATTTCAGCCAATCAACACATATTTACTGAGCATCTACTATGTTCTATGTTTAGGATCATAGGAATAACAAGTATGGGGCTTCGTCAGAAATAATCTAATTGAGGAATTCAGAAATAATCACATGACTTAATTCATTAACAAGCTATATTATATCTATATAAACTCACATTGATATCTCACTGCACAGAATTCATTATATAGGATACAAAGATGAATAGCATACCATTGCCATAATTCACAAAACTAAGATGGCTCCCAGATTTTAGCAGTGGGTTGGAATTTAGGGTTTGAATTCCAGAATTACTTCTCTTTAATTTAGAATATATAGATAAACTTCAGTAGGAGATCATGTCCACTCCACAGAATACAGAAGGAGACATTTAGGGCTTGCTAACTTAATATTCGTGTACTTCCTCACATTTCCAAGCTCCTTTGCAGTTATGCCTAGCTGCTGCTGCTGCTAAGTCATTTCAGTCATATCCGACTCTATGCAACCCCATAGACGGCAGCCCACCAGGCTTCCCCGTCCCTGGGATTCTCCAGGCAAGAACACTGGAGTGGGTTGCCATTTCCTTCTCCAATGCATGAAAGTGAAAAGTGAAAGTGAAGTCGCTCAGTCATGTCCGACTCTTCAAGACTCCATGGACTGCAGCCCACCAGGCTCTTCCATCCATGGGATTTTCCAGGCGAGAGTACTGGAGTGGGGTGCCATTGACTTCTCCAGTTATGCCTAGACATCTGATAAATTCTGGTCAGTGGGCCAGAATAAATGTGATGTGTGTCACCTAAGAATTTGTGTCACTGTTAGTAGTCCTCTGTCAGAGTGACCTGGAAGCTAAAAATGACCACCCTAGAAATTTACATGACCTAAGATGGATCAGAATCAACCTTTGTGTTGTTAATTCTGGGAAGTTGTCTGGGTCAACATGTTTATTTGTTATAGCTGCAGGGCCTGCACTGACCAATGAACAGGATTATTGTCAGCATCACATGAGATGACTCAGGTAAACTTCTTGTATGGTGTTCAGGCATAAATGAAAGTCATTATTATTTATAGGTCATTCTAAATAAAATTAGTGATTAAAGGTTTTTTCCTGTTTTTTTTTTTTTTGTAACAAAAATACATCCATTGTAGAAAGGAAATTTGAGAATGTGTTAGCAGAATGTTTCCAAAGCAACTTCATACCTTTAGTACCTCAAACTCTTTTTCTTAATTGAGCACACTTGATGTTTTATGATAGGAGCAGTTATTTACTGTACTTGTACTTTCTGTAAACACAGTATATGTTTTTGGTCAGAGGTCTCTAAGGTTTTTATTTATGGATAATTCATTGTCCCAAACCAATAGTGAAAACTAGTGATCTTTCAAACACGGAAACACCCTATAATTTTCTTCTGGCATTGCAACAACTTTGATGTTCATCTTTCTCTTTCCTGGCTGAACCTATATACACTTAAGTACAGGATCACATTAAGAAAATGCTCAGACCACATGTAAACAACTGTGGCCAGACAATTCCTGAACCCTATGCCATGTCCAATTTTCAAAGGATGTAAGCTTCTGTGTTGTCTTCTCTACCATATATTTTTCCATAAAAGTCCTACTTACAACTTTGTCATGATGTATTCAGGCATAAGTCTAGACATGCTGTGATTTTAAACAAGTCTATCCCTTCCTGCCTGCCCCACCCTTTTGTCCTCTGGAGAGAGATTTGGACATCTCTTGTGCCCTGGGACATAACTCTGTGGGTATGTCTAGGCAGCATATCCCAGTTAAAGTGATTTGGGGAAAAACATTTGAAAAGATAGACTATGGAATTAAATTTGCATAAAGCATAAATTTGAACCATCGGCAGATGCAGATCAGATGACTTTAAGAAGGAATGAAGAGAAAGAGAAAAGGAATTGAGCTCAGCTCATTCAATTGGTCCATTTTATTTTTCAATAAATGAAGCTACCACTTTAAAGAAAAGGAAGAAAAGAGAATTTTTGTGACTGAATTTGATCAATCAGATGACTCCATAACATTCAGGTACCTGTTGGTGGAAAAACAAACCAAGAACTTCTGTTCATTTAGACAGTGGGTTTTATAAACTAAATCAGGAACCTGTTTCCCTCAGCTTTTCCTTCATCGCTTTTCCCACCGTAGTTAAGATATGACTCACCAGGACTGATTATACAGCTGACAAAAACAACCATGAGAAGCAAGATGAGTGATGAGAGATGGGGTGAACAGCACTCATTTAAACACAGCAGAAACATCCCCAGTTATAGCTCCTGTGCAGGGGAGTTCTCCTAAGTATGTTTCAGAGCTCAGAAGTAGGAAGCCCAGGACCAAGAGGCCACGTGGGCTATTCTGTCAGAATGGGTGGGACCACAGGGTCTGGAGTGGACAGGCCCTGGCCACTGCACATGGTGGTCAGAAACGTGAATGAAGAAGACAGCTGTTGTGCTCCAGGCAGGATGCAAGGCTGAGGCTGTGAATGAATAATGACATCACAAAATGGGCTGGACTGATGGTTGAAACAAGCAAGATGAAGATTAACAGGGATAAATACAAAAGATGTAGCTGGTGGTGGTGGGAGGCACAGAGAAGGAAATGGAGGGAAATAGAATAGAATATAATAAAACAAAATTCTTGATTGCATTTGAGATAGTATTCAAAAATATTCACACTCCCCACCTCTACATGAACTTTTAAAAAATGGGTTTCAATTCAGTTCAGTTCAGTCGCTCAGTCATGTCCGACTCTTTGCGACCCCATGGACTGCAGCACGCCAGGCTACCTCGTCCATCACCAATTCCTGGAGCTTACTCGAACTCATGTCCGTTGAGTCGGTGATGCCATCCAACCATCTCATCCTCTGTCGTTTCCTTCTCCTCCCGCCTTCAATCTTTCCCAGCATCAGGGTCTTTTCAAATGAGTCAATTTTTTGTAAAAAGTATTGGAGTTTCAGTTTCAGCATCAGTCCTTCCAAAGAATATTCAGGACTAATTTCCTTTAGGATGACTACTTGGATCTCCTTGCAGTCTAAGGGACTCTCAAGAGTCTTCTCCAACATCACAGTTCAAAAGCATCAATTCTTTGACGCTCAGCTTTCTTAATAGTCCAACTCTCACATCCATACATGACTACCGGAAAAACCAAAACTTTGACTAGACGGACCTTTGTTGGCAAAGTAATGTCTCTGCTCTTTAATATGCTGTCTAGGTTGGCCATAATTTTTCTTTCAAAGAGCAAGCGTCTTTTAATTTCATGGCTGCAGTCACCATCGGAAGTGATTTTGGAGCCCCCCAAAATAAAGTCTGTCACTGTTTCCATTGTTTCCCTATCTATTTGCCCTGAAGTGATTTGACCAGATGCCATGATCTTAGTTTTCTGAATGTTGAGTTTTAAGCCAACTTTTTCACTCTCCTCTTTCACTTTCCTCAAGAGGCTCTTTAGTTCTTCTTCACTTTCTACCAATAGTGTGGTGTCATCTGCATATCTGAGGTTACTGATGGTTTGGAGAAACTGAAAAGAAAACAAATGCCTTATAAAGTCTGTAAAATGAAATTAAATTTCAGTCATCGAGAGATGCAAACTGAGGTAGGAATAAGATACTATTTGTTACTTGTCAGATGGGCAAAGATAACAGCTTTATGGCAGGGGTTGGTCTGGTGTGGGGCCAAAAGGTGTGTTTAAATCTTTATTCCTATTGTGGCCAGGACTTGATAGAGCGATTTGGAAATCATTACCAAAATTTAACATAAATATGTTCACTGACCCAGCAGTTTCTAGATGTACTTTCACAGGTGTTCAGAGATACACACTCATGATCTTTCCAGGCTTTTGTGTAACTGCATGGAGGACACAAGTAATGTCCTTCAGTAAGAGACAAGCAGATTGTTGTATGGAGACCCACAGTGCATTAAAAAGTACTGTATGCTGATATGGAGTAATGGAGTATGCAATACTCCCCGAAATATTTTGTTAAATGAGAAAGGCAACTGTAATGTCATACACAGAGTATTCTCTGATACTATAGGAAGGAAAAAGGAACTTCGGTCTTCAAGGGCAAATAAGAGTGAATGTTGAGAAAAGTATGGGTGTTTCTAAGCAGCTAGGATAGAGTAATTAACAAGGGTGTGAAGAGTGTGGATATTTAGGAAGTAGTAAATAGTCCACCTAGAATACACACCTAGAATACACACCTAGAATGTTTGGCTTAAAGCTCAACATTCAGAAAACTAAGATCATGGCATCCGGTCCCATCACTTCATGGGAAACAGATGGGGAAACAGTGGAAACAGTGACAGACTTTGCAGATGGTGATTGCAGCCATGAAATTAAAAGACGCTTACTCCTTGAAAGAAAAGTTATGACCAACCTAGACAGCAATATTAAAAAGAAGAGAGATTACTTTGCCAGCAAACATCCATCTAGTCAAGGCTATGGTTTTTCCAGTAGCCATATATAGATATGAGAGTTGGACTATAAAGAAAGCTGAGTGCCGAAGAATTGATGCTTTTGAATTGTGATGTTGGAGAAAACTTTTGAGAGTCCCTTGGACTGCAAGGAGATTCAGCCAGTCCATCCTAAAGGAAATTAGTCCTGAATATTCATTGGAAGAACTGATGCTGAAGCTGAAACTCCAATACTTTGGCCACCTGATATGAAGAACTGACTCATTTGAAAAGAGTGAAGGTGGGAGAAGAAGGAAACGACAGAGGATGAGATGGTTGGATGGCATCACCGACTCAAAGGACATGAGTTTGTGTAAGCTCTGGGAGTTGGTGATGGACAGGGAGGCTGACATGCTGCAGTCGATGGGGTCGCAAAGAGTCGGGCATGACTGAGCTACTGAACTGAACTGAGAATACACAGCAAAGCACCTAACAGCTATTTTTATATTATCATTTCCTCCTCTTGAATCCTGGTAAAACTGTATGATATCCCAAAAGAAAACAACTCCTGGTTACTTAGAGTAAAACTAACTTTGTTTAGAAACGATTCAAACACACACACTGACAGGACATGATCACACACAGAACACCCAGGCTTTCATTAATATAAGCCGCCTACTCCTCCCTGAGTAGAGATATGAACCCTTCATGTAGAGTGTGAAATCAACTTTGACCATCTCTCACAGCAACCAGGGAATCAATGCCAACCTTATAAGTAAACAGGTACCTACATGGTTCAAACACCCATACCACCAACTGGCAAAGGAGGCAAATATTTACTCACTGTACTGGTAAATATGACAATTTGAGTTTCCTTCTGTAGAGTGTTGAGTTAATTCTGGGGGCCTCATTTGCCTCTGTGTGTGTATTCACTTGACACTTTACTACAAGTAAACAGTTTTGCTATATTTTTTCTAATCTGTAGACCCAAATTCTACAGTGTATTTTCTTTGATAAGGTCTATTTTAGAATCATGATTTCAATATCCTAAGTCCTGTGGTTAAACCAGAAATGGTAGTACCACAGTTAGTGCTGAATACCACACCATGGACTAGAGCTGGGGGGTCCTCAACCTCCAAGATCTAATGCTTGACAACCTGAGGTGCAGCTGATGTAATAATAATAGAAATAAAGTGCACAATAAATGCAATGCTTAATGTAATGCTTGCATCATACTGAAACTATCACCTTCACATTCATGGTCTTCCACGAAACTGGTCCCTGGTGCCAAAAAGGTTGGGGACCGCTGGATTAGAGTGTAAAGTTGGCAAAATTTCTCCTTTGTGTTCTTCTAGCCTTCTTATAAAGAATCCTATCTCAATGCTTTTTGTTCTCCTGGTGATCAGAGTCATCTTTTCATAGGTCTTTTGTTGAGTGGAACTCCCTGAAGTCACCACAGAAAGCAAACACACTTTGGTTGTTCCTAAAGGGAACAAAAGATGTCCCAGTAGAAAGGGCTTTTCCAGTGACTATTTCTCTAATTTGTTCTTACCCTGCATGTAGACATAAGTAAAAGGAGTATAGTGATAAATATATCCATTTATTTTGCAAAGGACTCGACTCTTATTATTTTTTCCTCCACACAGTATCTCAAAACCTCCCCACTTATATCTGATCTGACTGCTTAATTGTTCACATGTCACTTGATTTTTATTCTGGAAAACTCTAGCTTGGACCAGGGCTCTAAGGCTTTCTGGTAACATTATTTGTGATTATCTTAATAAATTTTCTTTTGCAATTGGCTTGGTGGCCTTGGTATGCTCTCTCTCCTTAAGTGTAATTAGTTGTGAAATAAAAATGTCAGCCTAGGTTTTTCTCTAAGGTATCACCGGGCTTCAAAACGCTATAATCCTGTGATTCTTATTTCCTTAAGTCAGCTGAAGGTATTTTTGGCGACTTAGGAGTTGGTCTCCACACTCAGACTCCCCTGCCTGTTTGGCATCAGCTGCCTGTTCACCCTGGACTCCGTGGACCTCCTTCTCACACAGGAATCTCTTTGATCTCAAAGACAGCTCTGTAAGGTGCAGAGCAAAACAAATACTAGATGATTTCCCTCCCTGGTGCTCATGACAATATGAGTGGCCCAAGAGCATAAGAAAGCTGAAAAACAACTGATAGTACTATCCTTGAAGCAACATTTGCAAGTGCCAAATTAATTTCTATCAACACAAACATGTTATTTCAAAGAAGACACTTCCCACACATTAAAGGAATAGAATGAATGATGCTTCAAAACAGCTTTGATTATCCATTTTCATAAACACAACAACACCCTGGGAGGGGACAACTGCTTTTACCATCAACTAAATTCTCTAGAGCCGGCAGAGGATGATTATCATAGCAGTCTTCCTTTTATTAAACAGTCAACATTAAATGATTCCTAGCAGAAGTAGACCCATGAACTGATCCACTTGAAATATGCTGGGGATGCATGTATGTGTACAGCTGATTCATGTTGACATATGGCAAAAACCATCACAATATTGTAAAGTAATTATCCTCTAATTAAAATAAATAATTAAATATTAAAAGAGTAGATCATACATGAATATACATAAATAAACTGGATAATGAACATGAAAAAGCAATAAAACTTTAATAATAAGTGATCCTGCTGTCTTACAAGTAAAAAGTAAGGACGTCTAATATTGAAGCCTAGCAAAGCACTGGATATGCATTCAATTTAAAAGTTGGGGATGAGAGCTACTCAGCTCTACAAAAACACAATCTCACTTAACATGGTATAAATTAAATATACTTAAATAAATAAATAATAAAATAAAACACAATCTCACCCAGGCTTGACACGGCCTCAGACTCTTCTACCAGAGTACATAAATCAGTTGAAATTGGCCTAAGAGATTTTTTACTGAGCCAGGTTCCTTTTTCATGCACAGCAAGCCAAAATGCTAAGATGCTGAGATTTGCAGGAAAAGAGGGTTTATTTACAAGGCAGCCAAGCCAAGAGATGAGAGGACAAACTCAAACCCCTCTCCCAGAAGATGAGGGACTTGGAGTATATATGAGATAAAGAATAATGAAGTGGGTGGGGCAGGTGTTGGAGGTGTGGGGAGCACAAGGAAAGGTGATTGGGAAAAGGTGGGGTAATTGTCATTCTGTGCAGAGTAACTAAGCTCTAGGCCCTCTGCACATTGCTCTGAGTCAGGGTGGAGTTTGTGGCCTTCGGATGTCAAAAGGTCACCAAACACTTGCACATGCCCAGTTGGATGGTCAGTGGTCCTATCCTATCTTAACCAGCTCTGCTCAAACTAGACACAGCTGACTCTAGGCTCCTAGAAAACAACTTGGGCAAACATCTTATTTAGGTTAGATGCCACTTGGAGGACTTGCAAGTCTTAAAACTACCTTGATTATGGGACTTCCCTGGTGATTCAGTGGCTAAGACTCCGTGCTCCCAATGCAGGGGGCCTGGGTTTGATCCCTGGCTGGGGAACGAGAGCCCATATGCTGCAGCTGAAGATCCTGCATGCCACAACAAAGACTGAAGATCCTGCGTGCTGCAACTAAGACCCGGTGTACCAAATAAATAAATAAAAATACATAATAAAAACAAAAAACAAAAAAAAAACACAAAACTTGATTAGTTAAGGCAGGTGAAATGTATTAAACCCAGAGTTTCAAGAAGAAATATGTTTGCCATCCATTAGAATGGTCCAAGACACTCAAAATATGTGCTTGGACCTGCAGCATCAGGATCACCTGAGGATTTGTTAGAAGTACACATTCTCAGGGCTACCGCAAGACCTGTTGAATCAAAATTTCTAGGGGTGGGGCCAGGGAATCCGGATTTAACAAGACTTTCAGATGATTCTGATACACACCAGAGTGTTGACAAGCCTACTTAAGTGATCTGCACGTCAACACACTGGAGTTGCTGAGATGGCAAAACAGAGAAGTGAACAGAAACTAACATTTATGGAGGATCTACCACATTCCAGGAGCTTTCCTGGCTCAGAGGTAAAGAATCCTCCTGCCAATTCAGGAGACACAGGTTTGATCCCTGGGTCAGGAATATCCCTTGGAGGAAAAAAGTGGCAACCCACTCCAGTATTCTTCCCTGGAGAATCCCACGGACAGAGGAGCCTGGTGGGCTACAGTCCCTGGGGTTGTGAAAGAGTCAAACACAACTTAGCAACTAAACAACAACAACAGTGATGTTCCAGGCTCTGTTTGAAGTGTTTCTCATATTCTTATTCCTCCCAATAGTCCTTTAATGTAGCCAGTTCTAGATAATTTAGATGCTAGGTAATAGATCCCTGGAGGAAGGCATGGCAACCCACTCCAGTATTCTTGCCTAAAGCATCCCATGTACAGAAGAGCCTAGCTGCTACAGTCCATAGGATTGCAAAGAGTCAGACACGACTGAAGTGAATAAGCAGCACCTGCAGTAGCAGATAATAGATAAATAGTCATAGCTAGACAGACAGTAAAGGAGAGGGAAAGGAAGGAAGGGAGGAGAGGGAGGGAGAAGAGGGAGAGAGCGGGGAGGAAGGACGGAAGGGAGGGAGGAAAGAGAGTGAAGATAAACAGGAAAGAGGAGGAGAAGGGAAAGGAGGGGAAGGAGGGGAGGGAAGGAGACCCGATTTCAGGGTTGTTAACTGAATATATAACTTTTATGCCACTGATGTGAGGGTGAGTTAGAACGCAATTTCCTCTTTGATTTCAAAGCCCAGCTTTCTTCCTTCTTTATCCATTCTGCCCCACTAAGCAACACAGGTAAGCAACTAACATTTCTATGGTGTCAATAAAATTTAATTGTTTGGGCCAGAAGAAAAAAAGTCACTGGAGAAATTACAGAATTCACTGCTCTTTTCACAGAATGGCATTTTTCACAAAATTATTATGAACCAAAAAGTCATCCAATTTCTAAGCTCTTGGAATAACTTCGTCCACCATGGAATCCAGAGAGGTTGTGGGAAGAAAAGCATTTGTCAGTGCAGAATGTGTCCATAGAGCCAGAAGAGAAAGTTTTGGTCAGAACATTTGAATTGATAATAAAAATTCCCAGTCACTTTAAAAATTTTTAGTTGATTATGTGTTATGTTTTCTAAAATGAGTTTCCAGATAAAGTTTCAGGAAGAGGTCTGAATAAAATGTTCTCGCAACTGTTTCTTTTCCCTTCATGTTTTCTTTTTGAATACTTCTCTTTTTGGCCAGGAAGAATTTTTCTTGTGCCTGACAAAATAAGCAAAATGCAAACTAGACAGAGAGAATAATGTACTTTCAAAAATTACTGTATGAATGTATTTATTTTGGCCAATAAAAACATTTCTGTAAAAATCCAAAGTCTTCATTTCAGCTGCCTTAATTGTACCTAGTGTGTGAGCAGGTAGGAAGGAGACTAATGCACTTCCACATTGAGGCAAAACACGAAGATCACATGAACTCCTGAGGTCTGGATGAGCTGAGGCCTACTCTGATGGCTGCTGGTGGTCATTGGTGGTCACGGGCCCAGAGTGCTGGTGTGGCCTGGGGGGCCTGTGTCCTGCCAAATGGCATATATTCCCTGAGCAGGATGAAGGCCTCTGGTTTTCCCTTCCTGTGGTCATTTGAGATCTCTGTAATGATTATAGCATCCAGAGGGCAAATGTGAACAAGTCAGTCATCGCATCAAAAGGACAAATGGTCTCTTTCCCACTTGACTGTGATGATATTTATGTGACCTTAGTCCTAGGGACTTCTTTATTTGAACCATGTGGCCTGGAGAAAAATCATGAATTCTCTTTAATACTAGTTTTTCGAACCTATTGGTGAATTTTTCTGTGTGGCTTATTGAACTGCATCCAATATTTTGATAAGTTTTCTTTTCTTCTTTTTCCCCTTCTGGTTGTGGTTGTTTGGCAGGTTCTCATGTTTCTATAGATTATTTTAGAGCTCCTATTCTCTGCTGAAAGTTGATCAAAGCATGAAATAGAAAATGTATTATGCTTTTATAGCTAGGTTCTCAAATTTCAATGCAAATTGATTCCATGAGGTTTTCTACAGTGAGTGACAGAATTTCTTATTTTATAATATAGTCTTTTGTCAGTCACCACGCTGGTTGCCCTCCTGAAGAGCTCAACAAATACTTTCTTGCACTCTGTGTATGTGGCTGTATCAGCCCAATGCCATGGCCACCACGTGAAAATGGGACCAGAGATTTCAACCCCCAGGTGTTTGGAATTCTCTAGTCAACTGAAGCTTGCAGATAAGGTACTTGGTATCTCACTGTCCAGAAGACACGCTGAAGACATGCCGAAGAACTGACGCTTTCAAACTGTGGTTCTGGAGGAGGCTCTGAGAGTCCCTTGGACAGCAAGGAGATCAAACCAGTCAATCCTAAAGGAAATCAACCCTGAATAGTCATTGGAAGGACTGATACTGAAGCCGAAGCGCCAACACTTTGGCCACCTGATACGAAGAGACAACCCACTGGAAAAGACCCTGATGCTGGGAAAGACTGAGGGCAGGAGGAGAAGGGGATGACAGAGGATGAGATGGGTGGATGGCGGCACTGACTCAGTGGACATGGGTTTGAGAAACCCTGGGAGACAGTGAAGGACAGAGAAGCCTGTTATGCTGTCATCCATGGGGCTGCAGAGAGTCAGATACGACTGAGCAACTGAACAACAAATAAAACACACCCATTATTCTCTTGATACAGATATTACCTTGCTGTTACAGGTATCTGATACAGATATTAATTTGCTTAGCTGTTGTTCAGTCACTTAGTTGTGTCCGACTCTTTGAGATCCCATGGTCTGCAGCACTACAGGCTTCCCTTTCTTTCACCATCTCCTGGAGTTTGCTCAAACTCATGTCCACCGAGTCGGTGATGTGTGCCTAGTATTTGTGAGTAATCACTGACATCATCAGTGGTAACTTCAGCAGTTCAGATGGAGGGGCAATTTCCCAGACAAATAACACACCAAGTCTGCTCTCCCCCTACTTTGAGAGGAATGGGACTTATGCCATCTCCAAATGCAACCCTAACTCTGTCCTCAACACGATGACTCATCATGTGGGCTATTAAGCAAGACATTTGATTAAAACTTCAGCTGAATGCAATAAATATTTACTGAGCCCTATATTTGGCTTTCTGAATAAATGTAATGCCCTCAGGGAGTGTCTAGTCCTTTAATTGTAGTGGAAGCAAGGCACAGTTACAACCTAATCACAGTCTCAGGAGCACAGACTTTCTTTAGGATTTGAGATGATAGATGATGAGCATGACAACAATGAAACCACTGAAAATTGCATATTTTGACATCACTTTGAGCCAGAGAGGATGCTGTTTCTGTATGTTGTTTACTTTAATCCTAAAAAAAAAAAATGCCCCAAACCAAAACAATCTCTACATATTACTATTTTCCTATTACATTGGAGGAAAATGAAGCTCAGAGATGAATTAATCACTTGAATGAACCCTGACCACTCACCATAGCTAAAGCCCGGCTATGTTGTCTGTAGCCTCTCCTTTTTCATTCTGGACATTTCCAGTCCCCAAATTGGCAATTATAATGTTGGCATTTTGATGGAGAGAGCTATTTGGGGAAAGACATTGACTAGCTTGATTTTTTATAAAAGGTATGTGTTATACATATGAATTAAATGCAAGATGAAAAGAGATGGCAGTTAGTGAACTGATACAGTCATAGGATAACAGCAACCACTTAAAAGGGCATATTTTATTAAGCCAATATCTAGATAATTACCATTTTAAACATTCTATGTAAAGTTACCTTTCCAATCCTATAGAAGCCCTATTATCCCCATTTTACAGTTGAGGAAATAGCCTAGAAATTCTGAAAGGAGGCAGCAACCAAGCAAAATTGGAAGTGTGAGTAATAATTAGCCAAACAAAAGGATTAGAATAAGGTGTGCATGTCAGGATAGTTTAAAATATGCTATAGTAATATGTATCTCAACATTCTTAAGAACTTAAAGCAAACAACACAGGTTTATTTCTTCTTTATGCTTCATGTCCACCTCAGGATATTGTTCTGACTCAGGCACTGAAGCTAGTCCATACCCCATGCTCTGGAATGTAACTCGCTGCCTTGGCAGAAAGAGGGAAGATGGAAAATCATGCATCTGCTCCTGAAAGCTTCTGTTTGGATGTGATACATTGCTTGCATGTGACTCACCTTTCATTGGTCAAAGCAAGTCACATGATCACGGTTAACTCCAGGAAGTAGGGCGCGCTATCCTACTATGGACCAGGAGGAAGAAATTTAGAAATGGTGGTGAATAGTACTAATAACTGCCATGGGGAGAGAGACCAGAAGAATGTTCCAGGCAGAGCCAATAGTCAAGGCTTAATAAAGTTCTTTGTGAATGGAAAACTATAAACATTTTGATAATGGAAGCCAGGTTATAAAGATCCTTGTAGCCACTTTTACAAGTGTGGATTTTATTTCTTTGCAGAGAAGCTTTGGGGATTCTAAGAAGAAGGATTGTCAGGTTTTGTTTCACACAAGTTATTATGGCTTTGGTGAAGTGGATAAATTTGAAGAAGTCAAAGAAACTCAACTAGAAGAAGATTAAAATTATGAGACTAAACTATGTTGGAGATATAGTTTAATATATCAGAGGAGACAAGACTAATAAATATTTAGGAGGTATAGTTAAAGGAACTTATTAATTAAATATGGAGGATAGCAAACTCACAGATTTCAGATTTGGTGGATGTTGATTCATTAAATGACATAGGGACAGGATTGAGGGTAGAATGTTCTTTGGATATTCGCCTGTGGATCACACAAGATTGGAAATGTCTAACACATATTTGTAAATGGGAGTCTGAAACCTGAGTCATGGATAGAGAGTTAGTTTTGGAAATCACTAGGATACAGAGGTAATTAAAATCCTGACAGTCCAAAGAGAAGCTCTATTGTGAGAAAAACAGAGGATCAAGGGTGAAACTCAGAAACTCCAACATTTAGGAGAGACAAAGCAGGAGTTCATGAAAGAGATTAAGAAAGAATGGCAAAAATAGAGAGGAAAGAGAGAGAAATCCACAAAGTTAGTCAATCCAGAAAGATAAATTCTTTGTGTCCTTGGAGTTTGGAGTAATTGCTGCTATTGCCACACTTCACAAAAAACAATACTGAAGTATGATTGACATACAAAAAATTTCACTTAGTCAATGTACAAGCTTTGATGCATTTGGGCATATGCAGACACCTGTAAAGACATCACTACTAACAAGGTAATAGACATATCTGTTACCTCCAAAATTTTCCTTGTGTCCCTTTTTATTTAACTTTTTTGTAGGTAAAAACACTTGACATGAGATCTACTCTATTAACAAAATTTTAAGTGCACATCTCAGTACCACACCACAGGTGCTGTGTTGTACAAGAACTGGTATACATTCCAGTTATACAAGACGAATAAGATCCATTGATACACTTTTCTAGAACATATCAGTTGATTGGTTGGGGGAAAGTAAATTTCAGTGGATTGAGGAGGGACTGGGTAGTGTCAGAAGGAAGACAGTGAATAAACCACGCTGTCAAAAAGTTTGATTGAAAAGAAAAGGAATAATAAAACTGTATATTGATGAGGTCATAGAGAGGAGATTTCATAAAGTTGAAGACTCTTGGGCATATGTATAAGCTATGGAGAAAGAGATGGTGATGTTGGGAGTACAGGAGATGGAGATGCAGAACAAATTTTCCTAAATAGTCAGCAATTATTGTTTTGATAAATAAGCACTTTGCTACAGAATGTGAAAGGGACACGTGACTCTTTCAAGAAAAAAATCAATATATACAAAGTAATAAAATCCTTATGAAAGACAGAATGGTTCAGTGAACTGAGCTGGAGCTTCCAAGGCTGAAGGTTTTAATCATGGCCAGATGATTGATTTACTGTGTAATTTGGGCAAGTTATTTTAATTTCCATTGGCTAAGAGGCATGCAAATTTTAGTTAACTCAAGTTGAACTTATCTCTCTGTCTTGTCTTTCACGTATATAATATAAGGGTAAGCCAACCCCTGAATAACTAGGACAGATAATTAGCTAGGATGTTTGCAATAAAAAATATTTTGCAAAGAAAAAATGCTGCACAAACATTTCTCAAAAACATGTTATCTTACATATAATTTCAAACCACTTTATGGTATATCCTTTTTTGTGCCTAAAAGCCTAGTTTTGAAAAAAAATCGATACTGGTGGAATTTCAAAGAGTGGAAAAGTATGGGTGTTATTTATAAAAGAGTCAGATAGGGAAACCATAATCAAGAATTCTCCTGAATTTATTTTAAACACCACGGGTTAGCAGATCCTACCAGCCCTATGAAAACCGTGAAATAACACCTTTGTAACCATCTGGTTCAGACTTGCTTTCTGATATTATCCCCATCAGCAACTCGCCTTTATGAAACGGGGCAGCCCTCTGGCCCTTGCTTAGTCTGCAAGCTGTCTGCTTGTCACATATACTCCATGCTGCAGTGTAGAAGGAAAGTATTTTTTTGCTGCCCCTCCATACTTTAGTTCACTTTCTAATTTAACAGCCGTTGAGCCTTGTTCATCCCTGCCTGGCTGCTAGCCTGGCAAGCTTCCTCTCAAAGCTGTGGCGATACAGCCCTTCTTTTGCTTGCAGCTCTAGCCTTAATTTGAAACAAGAATTTAAAAATTGTAGTTCTTATTCATGTGAAATGAATTTTCATTTGATTGCTGGTGGTGACTTTGGGCAGTGGGCTGAGACAAAGTCCTAACCCACTCCAACCCAATAGGGAAAAATATGGTGATGAAAAATTGATGTCTAGGAATTTCCTGGTGGTCCGGTGGTGAGTACTCTGTGCTTTCACTGCCGAGGGCCCGGGTTGAATCTCTGGTTGGGAACTAAGATCCCACAAGCTGTGTGGTGTGGCCAAAAATAGAAGAAAAAATAATTGATGTCTACTGTGGGTATTGAATGGAGAAGGAAATGGCAACACCCTCTAGTACTCTTGCCTGGAAAATCCCATGGACGGAGGAGCCTGGTAGGCTGCAGTCCATGGGGTCGCTAGGAGTAGGACACTACTGAGCGACTTCAATTTCACTTTTCACTTTCATGCATTGGAGAAGGAAATGGCAACCCACTCCAGTGTTCTTGCCTGGAGAATCCCAGGGACAGGGGAGCCTGGTGGGCTGCTGTCTATGGGGTCGCACAGAGTCGGACACGACTGAAGCGACTTAGCAGCAGCAGCAGCAGCAGCGGTGGGTATTGAAAAGGGAGGGGCAGCATGCTGCCAGGTATTCACCATCCCCACTGTTGGCCCACACTTAGGGCATCTATAACCGGGAGCTCTATTTCTAATTAGGAATTCTAGCCCTAATTATCAAGGGCTTTTCTATCTTGTTTCATGTTCTGGGAACTTCATCCTATGTTGTGCCCTATATCAGAGTCAGTCTTAGTAACTGTAGTGACTTGGCTGGGTCTTAAACTATGACAAGTTCCTGTCATATTAAAGGCCTTTACATGAAAAAAAAAAAAGGATTAAAAAGCAAAAGTTTTTGTCCATATGCGAGAGTTGTTTCAGTTTGTTTCCTTCTCTGGTTTATTGATTGTGGTTACTTTTCAATTTTAAAGCCTGTGGTGGGTTTTTATGTGACTGACTACCTGTAAAACCATTACTGTAAGCTAGTTGGGTGGAGAGAGAAAAGGAGAATTTATGAAAGCCACAGCCTTTATCTCTACCAAATGGAAAATAATCTCTATGTTTGAAACAGGATATTCATTATGAAATAAAATACTTTGAGAACTAATTAAACTTAAAAGCTTTTGCATAGGAAAGGAAACCATTGACAAAACAAAAAGACAACCTACTGAATGGGATAAAATATTTGCAAATGATATGATCAATCGGGGATTAATATCTAATATATATAAACAGCTTATACAACTCAACATCAAAACCCAAAAAACCTGATTAAGAAATGGGCAGAACTGAATAGACGTTTTTCTAAGGATGAAATGCAGACGGTCAACGGGCACGTGAAAAGATGCTCAATAGTGCTAATCATCAGGGAATGTCTGCCAATTTTCTTTTCATTGTAAAGGTATGCTTTTTCCTGACTCATTAATAAGTAGTCTCTGGGATAACATTTTGTTATCGTGTAACTAAACATTCCCCAATACATTTTCACCCAGTAGTTTTAGCAGGCTTTGGATGATCCTTGTTTGAGTCACCCCAGAGACTGAAAACTAAAATTTCTTAATTTTATTATTCCAGCTCTACTCACATGCATGTATGCGTGTGCTCAATCATGTCTGACTCTTTGTGACTCCATGGACTGTAGCCTGCCAGGCTCCTCTGTCCAAGGAATTTTCCAGGCAAGAATGCTACAACGGGTTGGCATTTCCTACTCCAGGGAATCTTCCCAACCCAGGGATCAAACCTATGTCTCCTGAATTGGCAGGCAGATTCTTCACCTTTTGCCATTGAACAGTCTTTTGTGAAAAGTGAAGATAAGATGCCTTTCTTTAGGATTTCTATGGTCTCATGGGCTTTTGAAAATTAAATTCATTTCCCCCCAACTTTTAAAAATCCCCAGATTGTCCCATGTTAGGCTTGTCATGCTTGCAGCTTTTGCTTTAGCCCTGTACTTACCCTTCTCTGCACATTTTCTTTGCTTTCTGACATACCATGCCCCAGGTTCACCTTGTACATTCTCCATCTGATCTAGAATTAGCCATTTCCCTAGGGAACATCCCTTCCTTTCAGTGGTGAACAGTACTTTGAAACCAAGGTCTTGGCACTAGTATGTTCATTTCCTCTGGGTGACTTTGCTTCTGGGCCTCTTCAGTGGATAGAGCTAGGAATGTACATATTTTTAAAAGCATGAGTTCATGCTGGCAACTCTACTGCTCAGGGCCCCTGAACTTCCCCATTCCATGTTTATACATTGCTTTTCAAACAGTGAGAAGCTTGATTCCTAATACCATCAATATATTTACTCACTTGCCTTATCCTACAATATACACTCAAAATAATAATTTTAAGAAAAAAAAACCAAATCTGCCAAGTCATGTTCATGATATTTTTGTTGTCCTTTTTACCCTGATAAAGTATCTCATAAAAGGTATGCCGTTGTTACTGTTTAGTCATCAAGTTGTGTCTGACTCTTTTGTGAAGCCATAGACCATAGTCTTCCCGGCTCCTCTAGCCATGGGATTTTCTAGGCAAGAATACTGAAAGAGTGAGTTGCCATTTCCTTTTCCTGGGGATCTTCCCAACCCAGAGATCAAACCCGGGTCTCTAGCACTGGCCGGAGGATATGTTACCACTGGGCCCCCCTCCTGGAAAACCCCACAAAGGATACACAATCAGAGAAATATGTCCAAGAGTGATTTCAAGAAGTCTTTTTAAAAATGTGTTTATCACTGTAGTATAAAATTATCTGTTCCTGATTGAATTAAATTTATGTTTTTTTTTCATTCTGTTGATATAATTTTATATTTGAATGTGAATACTTACATAGCTCAAAAACTCCCCAAGCTATAAAAAAGTTGTTCTCAAAAAAGTCGTCTCACATACTTTCCAATCCTGTCACCACTCCATTCCTCCTGCTCTGACTTTACATAGGGAATCATTTACATTCGTTTCTAGTTCAATATTCCTATTTTTCATCAATGGTTTGCCATTTCCTACATATATACATATATATGTGTGTATGTATATATATATATATATATATATATATATACACATGGATCTATATATAAAGAAAAAGCAACTCCATGTCCATATGATGCTGTTGCTGCCGCTGCTGCCAAGTCGCTTCAGTCATGTCCGACTCTGTGCGACCCCATAGATGGCAGCCCACCAGGCTCCCCCGTCCCTGGGATTCACCAGACAAGAACGCTGGAGTGGGTTGCCATTTCCTTCTCCAATGCATGAAAGTGAAAAGTGAAAGTGAAGTTGTTCAGTTGTGTCCAACTCTTAGTGACCCCACGGACTGCAGCCTACCAGGCTCCTCCATCCATGGGATTTTCTAGGCAAGAGTACTTGGGTGAGTTGCCATTGCCTTCTCCATGTCTGTATAGGTATAGATATATAAAAATGGTAGCAGACTCTTTTGCACCTTGCTTTTTTCCCTCCATATTCATTCTCAGAGATGATCTTCCTTCTTTTCTATAATTCTGCTGTAGGAGAATATTCTCTTGTGTGGATATAGCAGGTTTCTTTCTTTTTTCTTTTCATTTATTTTTATTAGTTGGAGGCTAATTACTTTACAATATTGTAGTGGTTTTTGTCATACATTGACATGAAGGAAGCTGTGGTACATATACACCATGGAATATTACTCAGCAGGGTTTCTTCAACCAGCCTCCAATGGGTAGACCTAGGTGGTTGATTTCCTATATTTTGCCCTGACAAATAATGGCACAGTGAATAACCTTTTATATATGATATTTTTGTATCTGTAGCAGTTATCTCTTGAGGCAAGTTCTTAAAAGTGGAACTTCTGGGTCAAAAGGCGTTTTGATAAATATTGCCAAACTCTCCTCCACAGTGGTTGTATGATTTTTTGTATTCCTACCAACAATGTTTGAGAGTCTTTTTCCTTCGTGTGGTCAACAGAGTGCATTATCAAACTTTGAACTTTAGGAATAGATTTTTAAGAAAGTTTTTCCAGGAAATTCTTTTTATTTTAATTTATTTTATATTGGAGTATAGCCAATTAACAATGCTATGATAGTTTCAGGTGGACAGCAAAGCAGTTCAGGCAAATATATACATGTACCCATCCTCACTCAAGCTTTCTTCACATTCAGGCTGCCACATAACATGGAGCTGAGTTCCCAAAAGTTTTCGAGGTAATTCTGATGTGCAGTCAGATTGGGAACCATTGGCCTAGATTGTCAACAACTCTATGAGATGGCAATTTAATTTTCCTCGGTTTGATATCTGGTGTTAAGGATTAAACACTGTGTGATATCTGAATTAAAAATACACCCCATGCTCACTTTAAAAAGGATCTTTCCTGTTGGGAGTAACATATACGCAATACTATATATAAATTAGATAAAAACAAAAAGCAAGTACCTACTGTATAGCACAAGAAGCTATACTTGATGTTTTGTAATAATCATATTTGGGAAAAGGATGTGAAAAAGTATATGTATACTTTTGTACTTTGCTGTACGCCTGAAACAATGCAACACTGAAAATCAACTATACTTCAATAAAGATCCAAGCAAAAAAATAAATAGATAAATAAAAATAAAAAGTTTTTTTTTTTTTTTTTGCCTGTTTGACATCATTTTAGATCCTTACTGATGTGATAATGTCCACTCTGGACTGAGGCCTATTTAGGTATCAGCAGGGAGCACTCCCAGAGGACCCAACATCTAAGTTGAGTCATTCAAGTTACTATGCATTCAAACAATAGTGTCAAAATGAAGTGTTAGAGTCGAGGTACCATATTTCAAAGGTTCTAAGACATTATTTAAAATAAAATTTAAAAAAATCTCCTTAATCAGTTTGTATCTTACTAGTTGATGATATATCATGATTAAATTGACAGCTTTTTCTCTCTCTTGAAGAACAGTTTCTACTATCTTTAATATGGAATTTTAGAAGTAAGAGGGTAATTAATTGAAGAGAACCAAAGTGGCACTGTAGGCAAATTATATGCATGGTCTCTTAGTGATCTTGGACACATATATAATCAGAGTAGAGGAAAATGTGGTCAATCTCTGATGGCTCTGTCCTAAACCCTATGACCTGGGTGACAATAGGCAGTCTTGGTTCCCGCATTCCTTTGCCTCAGTGGTCCAGCCTTCCATGTTCTCCCCTCGATTCTCAGTTGCCTCTGACAATTGGTTATGGGGCCTCAGGGGCTGCCTGCCTTTGCCCCAGCATCTAGTTATTTGTAAGAAACAGAGTCGGCTCTCTTGACTTCTAAAATTGTTCTCTGCCACAGCCACTACTGCGGTACTTTTTCTCAGTCAGATGTTGTGCTCTTCACCTATGTGCAGAGCCACCTGCATCCCAAGGCCAGCAATGGGTTTCCTAATCAGGGAGTCCCAGCCTTACCTTCAAGGTCAATAGCCCCCCTGGCCACATCTCCTTCGTGGAGCTGACTATATGTGCCGGTCTGCTTTTCTGCACAGTCTCCATACAGTGACCACACAGTCCCCATGGCTGCCCTCCCAGTGGACACTCACTCTGGTCCAGTGCCCAGGTCTGCTCTACCACCAACCAACAGTCTACGGCCACAGGAAGTCTTCCTCCCTGCTGGGTCAAAACTCTCGGACAAGCCAGTTACGCTCATTCTGTGGTTTCAGAAAGAAAGAATTTCTTGACATGTTTCAACTACAAAGACTTCATCCTGACAATAATCAGATTGCCCTTTAATTCCACTTTTAAATTCCCCTTATAATATCTGCCCAACAGAGATGACAGCCAAGCAGATGAAATCAAGCCTCTCAGAATTTAGAATCTATGAATTTTTTTTCCTATATGGCAGATTTTTGAAGTATGCTTTGTAATAGTTGCTTTTGATTTTGTCTTTGCTACTGCTATCTGAGGGTAACATCACAGCAGTAGCCTAAAATATTTTGGAATCTGATTAGTGAACTGTTGAGGAAAAAATGCTTATGACAGTATCTAGAAAAACAGCAAGTGGGAATTTGCTGTGTGACGCAGGGAGCTCAACCCAGTGCTCTGTGACAACCTGAGGGGTGAGTGGGGAGGCAGAAAGGAGGGGGTTCAGGAGGGAGGGGACATATGTATATCTGTGGCTGATTCACGTCAAGGTATGACAGAAACCAACACAATACTGTAATTATCTTCCAATATAAAAAATGTTAATTGAAAATTTTATTTGAATTTAAATTTGTCAACCCCACTCACACTTTATAAAGATTTTCATTTCAATGTCTATCTTGAATGCAAACTAATTGCTCTCTCAATTTACTCAGCTCTATTTTATAATATTAAATCTAGTGTTTTTGGTGATAAAAATATTCTTTTGTATGTGAAATCCTTTACATTCCTGGCTGTCTTTCAGATGGTCACTGGGAATAAAAACATGGAGGAGAGGCTGAGAAAATATTTCAGGCAGAGGGAAGCCATGTAGGAAGGACACAGACAGAAAAAAAGAACTGTGTAAAGAAGATACTGGAAAGTAAACTGTAAGGCATGAAAGAGAAAAAGAGGAAACTGGAGAAACTGGTTATAAGCCAAGCAAGACACTGAAAACCTTATCTTGCTTCTTAAAGTTCCTGAACACAATTCTGTGAAGCCAGGGCCTTACAAATGTCTGTGGAAGCTTTATTATGTGCTGGTCCCTCTGCAGTCAAGACAGTAGCTGTCAGCCCGCAAAGGGTGGTATGGAAGTGACTTTTAAAGAGTTCAAGATCACATATAGGGAGGCTGGTAGAAAGACCGCTGTAAATATTCAGATGAACTCGAACTCTGATCATTATGGACATCAAGGCTGTCACATTTTAATCTACTTTTGGATTCCAGCTCCTGATATATTCAGTTCAGTCTTGTCCAACTCTTTGTGATGGACTGCAGCACACCAGGCCTCCCTGTCCATCACCAACTCACAGAGTTTACTCAAACTCATGTCCATTGAGTTTGTGATCTCATCCTTTGTCTTCCCCTTCTCCTTCCGCCTTCAATTTTCCCAGCATCAGGGTCTTTTCCAATGAGTCAGTTCTTTGCATCAGGTGGCCAAAGTACTGGAGTTTCAGCTTCAGCATCAGTCCTTCCAATGAATATTCAAGACTGATCTTTAGGATGGAGTGGTTGGGTCTCCTTGCAGTGCAAGGGACTCTCAAGAGTCTTCTCCAACCCCACAGTTCAAAAGCATCAATTCTTCAGTGCTCAGCTTTCTTTATAGTCCAACTCTCACATCCATGCATGACTACTGGAGAAACCATAGCTTTGACTAGATGGGCCTTAGTTAGCGAAGTAATGTCTCTGCTCTTTAATATGCTGTCTAGGTTGGTCATAACTTTTCTTCCAAGGAGTAAGCATCTTTTAATTTGTTAAAACTAACAAATATGTTAAAACTGATATGTTAAAACTAACCAAATTCTTAAGTTGCTAAACTTCAATTTGTGTTTTTTATTTCCTCTTATAGAAATGTCTCTGATAAGTTAAGTTATACCTTCACACTTGTGTGTAAGCAAGTAAGTGTAAAGATACAAATAATCAAAAGAAAATTCAACTGTGGGCTTGGAAAGGATACATTGGGTAGGTATTCACCCAGAGAAGGCAATGTGTACAAATGTAAATACAATTGTTATAATAGATGATAAAATATATTACCATAGCAATTATGCCAAAGACAATGTCAGAAAGAAAAGAGAACTTAGGGTATATAAAAGAATTGTGCAGGCACTTTTACTTCTAAATGGAAAACAAAGGCACACATAGAAATGACTGAAAATCAGTTTGGTTTGAACTGAAGATGAATTGATTTTTTTCCTAGCCCCATAGTCAGGATAATGAAGAAACTAAAAAAACCTAAGTTGTTCACAACTGAGAGGGCAAGAAGAACTAGAATAAGTCCCTGTTTGTAAGTAACAGAAAACTCTAACTTAAAAATGAAAGGAAATTTATTGATTAACGTGATTGAAAAATACAGAGACAAGGCAGACTTCAGAAAAAATTTGACTTTAACACATGGTATTGTTGTGAATGATTTTCTCCATTTTCTCCCTCTGGGCAGTTGTCTTATTTTTAGGCTGGCCTCCCTTACAATAAATGCTAGAACCTCCCAGGACCACATGCTTCCTCATGTATTTCTGGAACAGGGGCAAGAACTTCTTCAGAAGTCATAGACTGAAAATCCTGAACTTCAATTCCATCAGCTGTCATCACCACATGACTGCCCTTGACCCACTGGCTATGACCAGTGGACCAGTGGATAGTCAGATGCTGAATGACTTGGGCTGGGTTCTGTATCCGTCACTGAACCAATAACTTCGACAAGAAGATTCTGTTATTTCAATTGACTCAGATCAATCAGAGTCCACTCCGGGTAGTCTTGTTCAGGTTACTCAGCCAAAGGGATCCATAGCAACTAGAATCTGGCCCACAATCTGCTTTCCAAGCTATGCATCCTCACCTTGGGCTGTATTTTCTGGAAGAAGGACAGTTTTTTTTTTATAATTCACATAGAAGCACAATCCTACCTGTAGGAATAGGTCTGTGTTGACCCATTCATGGCAATTTACATTTTTTCGTGTCACATAGAGGTGCCTATGTGAGCTTACCAGTGGATATGACTCTGGATTTGAGAGATCAACCCTAACTTTTTTTTTTTCTTGTCTGTTTGGTACTCAGATTCAGGCTCCACCCTGCTATTTTTCTAAGAATCTGATCTGCATCAATGGGTTCCCTATCCTCTGATCCCAGTTGTCGGGCTCAAGCACAAGTTTGCTGTGGGCTGGCTGCATCTTTTTGCCGTAGGACAAGCTCTTGCCAACAGTCTTCCCCACATGTGTTTCTGTCTCTGCCCTTTATCTTTAGGTTCTGTGAACTGCTCCCTCCCCTTGCCTCTTCAGGCCCCAAATGACACAATTCCTCCTCCTGACTCTACTGCTCCTAGTGTCAGCTTCAAAAATATTCACAACCTAAAAGTTGAGAGTTCTGTTTTATTTGGCGAAAATTTTTAGGATTTAAGCCTGGGAGCCAGCATCTCAAGTATCCCTGAGAAAACCGCTCCCGAGGAAGTGAGGGGAGGAGCCAGGTTAAATGGAAGTGAATATCAAATGGTGATTTTTAATTAAAGGAAACCAGGTATCCCAAGTTAAGGAATTTAGTGCTTTCTACATGGGGAAGATGCAAGAGTCTGGGCTCGCTGAAATCATTCCTTTCATGTACATCTCAGCTATGGGGCCAGTATCCACTTTCACATCCTAAGCTTGCTTTCCTTAGGACTCACCCTAGGCAGTGGTTGCAGTCTGATGGTTGCCAGATTGAAGGTTTCCTTCTCCTTCTTGAATGCCTGTAGGGCTCACAGGCTCACACTGAGGACTGCAATCATTGACTGCCATCCTTGTTTACTGACATGGCAGGAAATATTCCATTTCTCACTAGCCTCCAGATGTCTTTCTCCTTGCTTTGCCCTCACCTTTGTAGACAGTGCCTCTGCTAACCTCTCCCCAAAGACCCTGTATAATATGCTTCCTCATGGGGGAGTACCTTGCTGAGTGATGGAAAGTAGCCGCAGCGCCTCCAATGCTCCGTAGTCACCTTGGTGACCTTCTGGTTCTCTGGAAGTCAAACTCAGCTGGTCCAGGTAAAAATCCAGGTACAAGGGGAAAACTTCATTTTTTAATGATCTCTAGGGCTTTTCTGGTAGTTCAGTGGTAAAGAATCTGCCAGCCAGTGCAGGAGATCATGGGTTCAATCCCTGGGTCATGAAGACCCCCTGGAGAAGGCAATAGCAACCTACTCCCAGTAATCTGCCTGGGAAATCCCATGGACAGAGGAGCATGGTGTGCTACAGTCCATGGGGTCAAAAAAGAGTGGGACATGACTTAGTGGCTAAACAACAACAACAACAACAATGACCTCTACTTAAAATGCCAAAGGTCTAAATTTGAGAAAACTAGAGAAAAACAGTTCTACATCA
This sequence comes from Cervus canadensis, assembly GCF_019320065.1. NCBI lineage: Eukaryota > Metazoa > Chordata > Mammalia > Artiodactyla > Cervidae > Cervus > Cervus canadensis. The sequence goes on along the minus strand of NC_057405.1, from coordinate 34,243,681 downwards.
GGATATTTTACTCTAAACTTGGAGATAGATGCATCTTCTAAATTCGACAGATTAGAGTGCTGAAATGTTCCAGATCACTTCTGGTGAAAAACCACAAACAATATTTTATCAGGCCAAAAGAAGAAAGGAGGAAATGAAGGAGCTCAGAAATCTCAGGAGAGCTCGTCCAACACTCTACTTTTATCCTAGATCATTTCTGTCGATGATGGCTCTGTTCATCAGGATTGGATACACCTAAGGGGGAGTTTTTAGCTAAGAAAAACAGAATACCTCAATTAAGAAAAAGAATGCATTGTGAGTTTGTCTTGAAGTCTGTCTGTACTGCACAACTTTCTTAAGCCAACATTTTAACCTAGTGAGCAAAGAGTTCAGTGCTGCCCTTAGCAGAGAACCAAAAATTAAAGATAAGCAATGGTTCAGATTTTCCACGGCCTTGACTTAGCTAAGTCCGGAATCCCAACCAAATCTGCATTTGGTTAAGCAATTTGGCACAGTTTTCTACTTTGAAGCATTAAACTATAATTATAAGACATTCTTATTTCATTCATTCTTATTGTCCCTAGAGTAGATATAACTAGGGAAGTCACTTCCTTCTCTTTAAAGGAAAAGAGGAAATGAACTAACAAACAAAAAACTCAGCAAATAAATAAGAACAAAGAGAAAATATGCAAGACAAAATTTGGTGAAGCTGGAAAATTGTGTATATGGCATGTTTTATAGTTTGAGCAAAACAAAATAACTGATTGTATTAGTACATCAGTAACGACTCAAATACTCAAAAGGTAATCTGGAGGCACCTCTCATCAGAGAAAAAATAATTTGAAGTTTCTCTGACAAATCTGAGTAATCAAGGGTAGTGTTAAACTCCTTACAATCAGGCTTCTCCTTGATTAAAAAAAAATTCCTCTGCTGTTTTGCTGTCATACTTGTTAAATGGGTCAAGACTGGTGCTTTCTTAGTTGGAAGTGTAAGTTGATACGAGGGGTGGGAAGAGGAAGGACAGAAATTTATTAATAGTAAGTTAAAAAAAAAAAAAAACACCACCACAACAACATAAAAACCTTATTCAAGTCAAAAGGAAGGAAATGTAGGCCTAGTGGAGAATGACTGTTCTTCCTTCTCTACCAGCCAAGATCAAATCCCATTATAAAAACACCAGCAAACCAAGAAAAAGGTTTCTCTGCTGAATTATGTGAGGCTACCTGAAATCAGGATGATTAATTAGGACACTTCTCTGATCCTTTCAACTCTTATGATTTATTCATTCAGTGCCACTTCTTGTACAACTATCAGGGGCAATGGTGCTTCCTAACAGGGGAAATGTAAAAGAATAATATGTAGTTTGTACTTTAAGAGAGCTCACATTCTAGAAAGGTATACATATACTGCTTACATAAATAAAGCTTCATTTTCTATCACCCGTCCAGTACTCTGAAACTCAAGGTCTCCTTTCCCCACCACACTTCACTCCACTGGGTAGCAAGGAAAAAGATGTTTTCTCTGCCTGCTCTAGTTTAAACAGTCTATTTTGACTTCAGATCTCTTTTTGAGGTTAAATATTCCCATGAATTCTAAGTTTAAATCATTATCATGACAGCCTTTCCCTTCTTCCTTCCCAAAGTGCTGTTGGTCGTTATGATTCCCCCTGGCATTGAAAGGCACATGGTCTCATGCCGGTCTTTTGCTGATTTCTGCAGTGGGGTGGCTGGTCCAACCCTTGGGTCCATCCAGCTCACGTGTGGTTTGTGGGATCATGTTTCTGAGCAGGAGATTGAAATATGCTCTTAAAGTCAGCAGCGAGAGAATGCTTGGATCTACTCATGACTGGACACATACTTTCTGGTCTACATTTGTGGCTTATGGAACTTGTAGAGGCTAGCATGGTGCCTGATCAGAGTGATACTGGCTAAATTTTTCTATTTTAGTATTATGAATCAACTTTTCTGTAGCCTTTTTAATGATAAGTCATATATTCTAAAAAAGCCTATGTACTACATGGGAATTCCCTGGTGGTCTAGTGGTTAGGACTCTATGCTTTCACTGCTGAGGATGAAGGTTCAATCTTTGGTTAGAGAATTAAGATCCCATAAGACACCTGCCACAAAATAGATTGTACTACCTTCAAATAAAGTTCTCAATTAAAAAAAAAGCCTAGAAACTGCACAGTCAGTGTTGAGTACATGTTGGGTCCTACTCTGCCTTCCATTCTTTATAGTAATTAACTGCTAAATAACTAACAGTTTTTTATTTTCTAAATGGAAAAAAAAAATCCACAAAATGTTTTCTCACTTCAAGCTAACTGAGTCCTAACACACAGGGTTCCTATCACACATGAGAAGTGGACATTGTTTTAGTAGTCATGTCAGTACCAGCCAGAAAGGTGGTAAAAAGCCCTCTAAGAATTAATAAAATCTTATAGGAATTCAAACTCTCAGTTTGTTAAAACATAAGGTGCTTAGTTATTTTCAGCATTATATTTCATATGTGTTTGCATTTAAAATTTGTATTTATTCTTTAAACATCAACAGAGAACATGACAAGGAAATTTTACTTATGATTGTTTCAGACAAAATTCAGTTTTTTCCCCCCCAGTTTCCTTATTATCTGTAACTATATATATATATATATATATATATATACTGCTGCTGCTGCTGCTAAGTCACGTCAGTCGTGTCCGACTCTGTGTGACCCCATAGACGGCAGCCCACCAGGTTCCCCCGTCCCGAGGATTCTCCAGGCAAGAACACTGGAGTGGGTTGCCATTTCCTCCTCCAATGCAGGAAAGTGAAAAGTGAAAGTGAAGTCGCTCAGTCATGCCTGACTGGTAGCCACCCCATGGATTGCAGCCTACCAGGCTCCTCTGTCCATGGGATTTTCCAGGCAAGAGTACTGGAGTGGGCTGCTATTGCCTTCCCCGATATAATCATATAAAAGATTTATAAATATGTGTTTGTACAAAGTTGCAGTAATAAGATATATACAATTTCAAGCCATTTTTCTCTTAATATTAAACATTATTTTCCATATTGCTGTTATATGTATGATATGCATGATTTTACTAATAACAATATTCCATAATTTAGAAGTTCCTCCATGACATATTTAGGTTATTTCTTAGTTTTTCATGATTATACGTAGTATTACAATGGCCACTTTTAGGAACATGACAGAGATCATTCTTCCTCTTGAGTAATACCTTAGTAATTTGTTTCCCAAGAAGAACTCCCTGAGTTACAGAGAATGAAACTGGATCCTATCTATATTCCTGGGCGGTCCTCCAAAAGGGCTGTGTCTACAACAACGCATGCAGGACCCTGCTTTCTCACGGCAGCCCCTGCTCGCTCTAGTTCATGTTTAGTCTTTTTTCTGGCATGATTGGCTTTTTCTCTTATCCGGAGTCTTTCATTTCTTTTTAAGTCAGATTTGAAATGTGTTTCTTCTATAGTTAGAAGAGTTCTTTTTTCTTTTTCTTTTTAATTTAAGCATCTCCTTTTCAAATATAGCAAAGAGGGTTAAAGTACCTTTCACAGAAAACAACGGGGTTTTGTTTGTTTAATGTGCAACATATCTGGAAGGCTCCCCAAGTGACTCAGCAGTAAAGAATCTGCCTGCCAAGCAGGAGGCACGGGTTCGATCCCTGGGTCAGGAAAATCCCCTGGAGAAGAAAATGGCAATCCACTCCAGTATTCTTGCCTGGGAAAACCCATGGACAGAGGAGCCTTACTGGCTAAAGTTCATGGGGTCTCAAAGAGTCGGATAACAGTGAAACCAGTGACTAAACCACAACAGCTTATCTGGAAGTAAAACTTACAGAGGAATGACTCTGTCCTAAGTGCTTTATGTGTATTAGTTTGTTGAACCTTCATAATTGTGCATTATTTCCACTCAGTGGATCAGATCACGGAGACAGAAAAGTAAAATAATTTGTCTTTTGCACGTAGCTAGTAGGTAACCCGGCAGAGATCCCAACTCAGAAAAGTCTGATTCCAGAGCAGAGTCACTAAACCACTGTGCTATTTTAGAAATGGCAGCAGAAACTAAGATCTACTAAACGGAAGTTCCATGGAAGACTTGTATTTTTTCTTAGGAATTTAGATTGGAAACTGGCCAGGAAAAATAGTCCTCCTTTAATAAATTTTCTTCTTATCACTCTCATCCTCTCCTATTATAAGGGACAGAATGGGGATGGGTAGAATATACATGACAAATGGGATGTTAATCTTTCTTACTTCCATAAACTTTTCACTCAATGAAGATTACCAAATAAAATATGAAAAAATTTTTCTGTCAACGATTTGTGAGCCAAACTTTAATCATATTCTTCAGTGAAGCCTAAAATCAACAACGGATGCATACAACAATAATTTCTTATGCTGCATCTTTTCCCTGAGGCCACAAAGACGTTTACAAATACTAAACCCAACAAGGTTGCCAATTATTTACTTTTTGAAATGAAAGTTTATTTTGTCCATTAATTACTTGTTCTCTGTGTGCTTGCTCCGTAGAATACTGTTGAGCTAGAAGAGAGAAGCACATTTGTAGATGAATATCTAATTCTGTTTTTTACTATTAGGTCTGACCCATTTCTCTTTGTGTTTATAAGTTTTAAGAATTCTCATACTTCAAAGGTAGAAACCAAACACAAAGAAGACATAAAAATATAGCTTAAGGAGGAAAAGCATTCACAATAAAAGTTATACTTTGCATTTTTAACTGTTTAACTTTCAAAATGCACTTTTAATGTTACTTTTATTGAAGGATAGCTGAGACAAACTATTATTTATGTTATTTTCAGCTCAATATGAGGACGTGTCTGTAGACAGATGTTAATCTCATTTATTTTACAGATGAGTAAATGGAGGCAAAAAGAAGTCAGTCATGAACCATTAAAAAAATCCATCCTTTCTCTGCTTTCCTTAGCTCAGTTCAGTTAGAAAGACAAACTGGGGACTTCCCTGATGATCCAGTGGATAAGACCTCAAGTTCTCAATGCAGGGGACCCAGGTTTGATGCCTGATCAGGGAACTAAGATCCTACATACCACAAATAAATCCATGCACCTCAAATAAGTCCATGTGCCACACTACTGAACCTGCGTACCATGACTAGTGAAGACCCAGCACAGCCAAAATAAATAATAATAATAATTATAAACCCCCCAAACAACAAAAAACCTGTTTCTAAAAAAAAAAAAAAAAAAAAGACAAACTGGTGTCTAAGATACACTTCTTAGCATACTTCTTAGCATAGACCCATACACACGTACACACCTGATGATGGGCAACATGAGACATATAAAAACATGTTTTAGGAAAATTTTAGGTCTAACACATATTCTGTGATATAGTTGCTGTCTTGGGCTGCCCAAATCTGCAATTTGGCAGCTGTAGCCAATTTGCTGAAGAATCATATCTCTGCCATTTCTCGTTTTCTCATCCAGGTGGTAAAATGATAGACTACTCATGAATCTACTCATTTAGTTGGCTAGTATCTAATTAGAGAAGAAGCAAGCTGTTCTTTCTCTCACATCAGAGGTGAACAGACCAGCCTATGGCTCCTTCCACCAGGTGAGCCCGAAGTGGCGCTTGGCTGGACTTCCTGCACTGAGTCAGCACAGGTCTGCTGGAGCTGACTCTAACTGGGGCCTCTTGGGAGCAGGGTTGTTTGAAAAAAATGGCCTCAGGATCTGTGGAGAAAACCTCTGGGGTTCTAGCTGCCACTGGAGCTATTGGCAAGTCAGGACTAATAAGACACACAATTTTCTTATTCTGTTTTTGTTTAAAATTTTTCTTTCCTTTGTAGTCAAATTTAGCTTAATTTTTATAGACCCAATCTCAAAACCCCTCACAAAGTTTCTGTCATAATAGACTGGAAAGTTATACTTTGTGCTTAACTTTATTCGTGCTTCAGTTGGGACAGTAAACCACTTAACCAAGCATTATTTTTACTCTAACTCTTATACAGGTATCCCCTGCTTTTTGAAAGTTTGCTTAATGCCACTTCAGTTTTGCAAAAGACCAACGTTAGCATCTGTTTTTGTTACTGAATCAAACTTAGGTATACTAGCCACCACACAGTAAAGCCAATCTACTGACACTCGGTTGTGGTGAAGAAAAGAATAGTGTTGATTACAAGGCTAAGCAAGGAGTGTGGGTGGCTAATGCTCTAAAGGCCTGAACTCCTCGATGGCTTTCGAGGAAAGATTTCTAAAGACAGGGTGAGGGAGGGTGTTGCAGAGTGCCGGATCAGCTCCTATACATTCTTCTGATTGATTGGCAGTTAGGTAATTGGGAGTCAACCTTCTAACAGGTTTGGGGTCTATGTGCTGATGTTCGGTATTCAGTCTGCAGTTAACTTCTTCCATCTGGTGGGAGTTTCAGTATCTGCAAAATAACTCAAGGATGAGACTCAGAATATTATCTATAGCCCTTGAAAGGAAGGAAAGGTCCTTGATTTTGCTTTATGCCTAAACTATTATTATTTTGTCTTGCCAGACTGCTTTCCTTTGTTTCTGTATTTTCTCACTTCTCTGATTAAATTTGCTCTTTAGAACTTGGGGAAGGCCTAGGCTGCTAAAGTTTTTCTACAAGTAGAGAACATGGTGGTAGGGGGGAATGTCCACCCTGGGAAGGCAGCATAGGGTCCTGCTCTGTTACAATCCCCTTTTCTTCGATACTCCTCAACCTTGATGCTTTTGAACTGTGGTGTTGGAGAAGACTCTTAAGAGTCCCTTGGATGGCAAGGAGACCCAACCAGTCCATCCTAAAGGAAATCAGTCCCGAGTGTTCATTGGAAGGACTGATGCTGAAGCTGAAACTCCAATACTTTGGCCACCTGATGCAAAGAACTGACTCATTGGAAAAGATCCTGATGCTGGGAAAGGTTGAAGGTGGGAAGAGAAGAAGACAGAGGATGAGATGGTTGGATGAGATCACGGACTCAATGGACATGAGTTTGAGTAAACTCTGGGTGTTGATGATGGACAGGGAGGCCCAGCGTGCTGCAGTCCATGGGGTCACAAAGAGTCAGACACGACTGAGGGAGTGAAGTGAAGTGAACTGAACTGAACCTTGATAGGGAGCAGGTGTGGACAAGGAAGGGAACGAAGTTTTGCATAGAGAGGTTAATCATAAACTCAACAGAGGAACGCCGTTTCAATTTCGCTAACTGAAAGAAATCGGAAAAGGGTTTTTGCTTTAGCAAAAGAAAAAAAAAAGTGAAAAGGAAAAATAACCCTAGCAGCAAGAATATCACTGCCAAACTCCTTGCCTGGGAACTACACTTAGCATCTCAGCATCAGACTGGTATAGCTTTGTACTATGCCTGTGAGCAGCTGTACTCGATCTCAATTTTGTTTGTGCGTCCATGAGCAAGAAGTGTTCACAGATAATTGCTTCTTCCCTTGATGCCATTTAGGCTTAGGAAAGGTTTCATAGACATGTTCAACTTTCAGATACAGGAGAACTTGTATTTGTTAGAACTTGGCTTCTTGGTTACCATAAAGACTTAAGACTTTGGTCTAGATGGGTGAGGATAAAGATAAACCAGCTGAAGGGTTTTGAAAGAAGAAAGGCAACCAGCTTTCCAAAATGACACTTGTATCCTTGCTATAGATGCTGACAAGCATAAATGTCTAGTTAAGTTTGTACTAGTTCTTTAGGTTTTTAAATATACATAGTTAAATGAATACTTATGTTTTCTGGCACTAATTTCTTTGCATTTGTACATTTCTTTCTTGTCTAATGGATTTAAAGAATAGGACTTTTTCATTTTGTCCTATGTATTTTCACACAAAACACATTTTTTAGCTATATCTCATTGTCCAACTCATGTCTTCATTCATCTTGAGCCACTGAAGGATTTCTGCTTCCTTGAACCTAGAGATTCTATTATGTGTGTTCAAAATGATCAAAAACTGATCATTCAGAATTACTGTATTTACATGTGATTTGACTAATGAAGTCAATATGACTTTAAATGTTAAAATAATAGAGCAAATTTTTTTTTGTTGTTTTATTCCTATAGAGGCTACATTTTAATTTTGAAAGCATTCAGTTGTGTCCTATCTCCTCTTTAGAGAGAATAATGCTTTTCTTTCTTTTTTTTTTTTTGAGAATAATGCTTTTCAAATATGGCTGTCATGATAAAAGACAAAAAACATCCTTATTAGATAGAGATGCATATTGAAACATTCAAAGAGAAAAAAGAAGAGTTGATATCTGGGATTTGCATTTAAATACTTGAGTGAAAAACAATTAAGGGGGAAATGAAACACAATTGGCAAAATATTGACAGTTGTTCAAGAAAGGTAATGAACAAGCACATGGACTTATTTTATTAGTTGATACACTTATTTTATATTTAAAATTTTCCAGAATAAAAGAACCAGGTTTACCACTTTGAGGTCCATTCTACCTCTGCCTCTTGCTTCAGTGAATCACATATTTTCACTGTTCATTGAAAAGAACATGTCATCTTATCTGTCTCATACAGATAAAACTTTAATTTATCTAACAAATACACCTCTGGATTGGGAGAGTAGAAACACACACCTTGAAGTCAGACAGGTTCTATTTTTTATTTTGAATCCTCATTCCACCCTCCTGACTGCATAATCTTAAACAATTTACTTAACATTTCTTATCTACATTTTAAAAATTGAAGTATAGGCAATTTACAATGTTGTGTTAGTTTTGGGTGTACAGCAAAAGTAGTTTTATTCTTTTTCAGATTCTTTTCTCTTACAGGTTATTATGAAATATTGAGTATATAGTTTCCTGTGCTATAAAGTAGATCCTTGTTGGTTATCTATTTTATATATATATAGTAGTGTGTATCTGTTAAACTCTCATCCCAAATTTTTCATCTTTCAAGTGAGGATAACATTATTATCACCTAGTTGTTGAGACAATAAGATGAGAACCTAGCATTAAATGCTGTGGATTCTTAGTATTTAATAAATTATAATTTAAAATAAAAATTATGAATACATGTTAGTAATAGCAGTACTAGGAATAGTTGGCTGTGACTGTATTCTTGGAGTTGTGTGAATCTAATATCTACTGTGAAGGACCTTTTCTCCTTCCAAGGTAATTCATGGTAGCAATGAACAGGATGTGTGTGTGTACTCAGGCGTGTCTTACTCTTTGCCACCCCATGGAAGGTAGTCCGCCAGGCTCCTTGGTCCATGGGATTTCCCAGGCAGGAATACTGGAGTGGGTTGCCATTTCCTTCTCCAGTGGATCTTCCTGACTCAGGGATCGAACGCTTGTCTCTTGCGTCTCCTGCATTGGCAGGTGGATTCTTTACTGCTGTGGCCACCTGGAAAAGAAATCTATTCTATGTGTTTGAAATGTTTGATTTTCCTTCACAAACATTTTACTCAGCAGATTTGGGGGAGAAATATGCATTCATCTGTGAATGCCTGTTCAAGGGCTGCCGCCTCTCTGAAGCCTCTCTGGACTCCTCCAGGAAGCATCAGAACTTCCTCTTTTTCATTCTCTCAGTGCCTTGCGTGCATATGAAAGTACTTGCCCCAGATTATTGTCTGTGTTTAATTTGGGCATTTTACTCCCAGAATCCAGCATGTTGAATTGTAAGTCACAATTTTAATTCCTCTTCCCTGTTGCTTCCAGCTCTCTCCCAGGATCATATTGGCTGCTTAAAACACACATGAGGGTTTCCTTAATGAATGAAGGAAGGAATAAATGAATGAATGACCCTTCTTATTTATTAAGAGTTTCCTTTATTTTTCTGGACAGCTCCGTTAGTCAGATGACCTAAATGGAGATCAAAGTCCACAACTCCTTGTTTTGTCCCATTTATGTTACTCAAGGTTCATGTTTTATGACGGTCTATGGATAATTCTTCTTACATTTCTGGGAGGGAAAAAAAAACAGCACTGGCAGGGAGCAGGATGGAATAGGGGTGAGAGCAAGGGGGAAGGCTGGACTCCCGCTAAAATTTTTCTGAGTAATTATTCTATTTTTATAAATGGGGAATGGCAAACTTGAACAACTGAAAATCATGCCATTCATCACATTTTCTAATACCTGTGCTAAAAGACAACATTTAGGGGCAGAACATATGTTCTAGCAGGTCAGAATATTAATACCATGAGTCGTTGGCACCAATTTACCTATTTCTGTTGGTGGAATTAGTCTTGTGAAAAATTACATGCAGTCAGATACTAAGAAAAGGAATTTTAATCAAAATGACTCAGTCAAAGCTTCCTGCCTCTGTCCTTCCTGATAGTTTGGTCCATTTCTCTAGCTGTGTTTTTTTTTTTTTAAAACAAAAACAAAAAACACTCAGCTTCCTGTTATTATGAATAGCCACATTTCTGCCCAGACTCTTAATAAATTACAGGGCTAGACACATCAAGGTAGCTCCAACTCTCGTTAAATGGGATTGAAAACACCAGAAGCCCCAGATAAGTGGGTGGTTTATTGGATAGTAACCTAGTAACACGAGTCAAGCAATTGTACTCCAGTTACCTTTTATTTTCTTTGTGAAACCTCTGTGATGTTACATCCCTTATGAATCATTCTCTACTTACTAAAGGAGTATACCTGTATCTACAATATCACAGAGATTCTAAGAAGGAAGTCAGAGGTGGTTGCAACCTCATTGAAAAATTGTGGGTAGATGTTAATACAGTTGGGGACAATAAATAAAATTGTCTGCTGCTCATTAGAAGTGAATGAGCCACACATCTTACCATTTTAAAGAGTGTCTCTTCCTGTAGCTTATTTTCTTGTCCACTGGAAGTTTGGTTGTATTTTATTACAAAAATTTGTGGTTTTTTTTAATAGTATTGAACACCAGCAATTAAGATTAGAAATGAAGTCCTTTTCAATTTCTCCAGGTCATGACCTTGAGGGAAATATACCTGTGCATTTCCTACTGACAGGAGTACTGCTTGAATAGGAGCAAATGCGAATTTGTAAAGGACCTTCACCTCCTCACTCATTCCTTCAACACATATTTTTTAAGCACCTACTCTGTGCCAGGAATGGTGGTATCTCACAGGAACACAGAAGAAAGCACAAGAGATGTGACTCAGCTCTCATGAGGCTGAGATTTTTAGAGGGGAAGTCAGCAAACAAACCAGCAGACAGTAACATTGCAAATGTGCTGGGTAGGAAAAGAAAGTCCAGGGAACCATGGGAAGAGGGAGTGGTATTCGGATAGGGTTCCTGGAAGTAGTGACAGTTGAGCTAAAGGATTAGTTAGTAAATAGTGGGTTGAAGATCATAAAACAGATAGCCAGTGGGAACCTGCTATAAGCACAGGGAGCTCAGCGCAGTGCTCTGCGGGGACCTAGGTGGGTGAAAGGGAGGTCCATGAGGGAGGGGATACATGGATACATAGAGCTGGTTCACTTTGTTGTCCAGCAGAAGCTAACACAACATTGTGAAGCAACTATACCCTAATTAAAAAAAAAAAATAGATGGTGGGATGGAGGGAAGTCTAAAGAAGGGAAAGACTCGTGCAGAGACACTGAGGAAGTTGCAGTACTTTTGAATTACTTAAAGGATAATTTAGAAGGGGCTGGAGTACTGCAGGGGAGGAGGGATGGTGGGAAAAGAAATGGAGATGTTGCCAGAACTCACACTATGTAAGGCCTTCCTGGTAAGCATAGAAGAGAGGATAATGTGGGAAACTTGGACAGATATAGGGCTTTTGTACAAATTTGCCCAATGTAGATACCTCGTAGGTGGACAGGTCTGTACTGATGCGCATAAGAAACAATGACGCCATTCATCTCACTTGTATCCCTCTCATTGTCCCTCTGGGAATTCTGAAGCCCTAAGGAAGTCCCGATCCCTGTGTACCGCAAGAGTCTGGGCTGAGACACTCCAGGATTCTCATTGTACACATTTTGTAAACATAGCCTACTTACCAGCATGTTCACACCAGTTCACTCAGCGATTGAATTTTGTCAATGTGGCAAATTCAGAATGAAAGAGGTCCTGGGTGAACAGCAGGAATGAAAGTGAGGGGGAAAGGGAAGGAAAGGACCCTGATCATCTATGATGTACCAGTAATCTCACACACATTAGTTTGTTTAGTATATCCAGAAATTCCCTGCAGTGGGTGTTACCAGGTGCATTTTAAAGATGAGACGGTTGACACTCATCAAAGTTAAATTAAAAGACTTGTCCATGCAAGTGGTGCAGCCAGCATTCTGACCTAGTTCTGACTGATTCCAAATTCGTTCTCCTTTTTATTATTATACTGTGGTCCCTGCCCTTGAGTGTTCTCCCTCTCTGGATAGAATTCTCAAGCCAACAATTTCACCTTGTCAGAGTCTGAGACAAAAGGAAAATTGGGGAGAAGTTACAGAGGTCTGGCTTAGGAGCACACACACCAAAGCAAACCAACCCAAACCAAACCAAACTAACCCAAACCAAACCAAAAGGCAGCATAGGAAGGGAACAGAGCAGAACAGGAGTGAGAGAGGCAAAGTTGAACTTCTACCAAAATTGTTCTGAGTCAGATAATGCTTTCTAAATTAAATATACTATTTAGATAAGACCAACCGTGCAGATAAATAGTGTATGGGCTTGTTCCCTGGATGCCTGGATACCCTGTTACATTCCTCTCCACACACCCTAGACCCCTCAGGGAAGGGTCCTGTCACAAAGAGGAGGGAATGAATGAGAAGAAAGGCCAAGACTCCATCAAAAACTTAATGCAAGAAACAGGGAAACCCACAACATCAACTCTCTATCAACAAATGTGGGTAAGCAAAGATTAGAGGTAGATGGAGTAGGGGAGGGCAGAAGTTCTCACTCTCACTGCCATCTCTCTTAGGTGCCTGTCTGCAGACAGGGCTGTGGGCTGAAGGTACAGATATCTGAAATCGTGGAAGATAAGAGTTCCTAGAAGTGTCTCTGAGTTAGGGATAGGAAGTGGGAGGTGTCTGGTCTCTTTGGCTTGGAAAACTTCAGACACAGAGGGCTTATGGTCAGGGTATCATACCCACGTGGATACCTCTGGGGAGAGTAGATAAATATTAATTAGTAGGCTTAAAAACATTTTGCTGTTAATTCACCCCACTCTCTCCTTCCCCCACATGTCGATTCCAGATTTCATATATATATATGTGTGTGTGTGTGTGTGTGTCAACATATGATATTTATTTTTCTTCTTTCTGACTTACTTCACTCTGTATAACAAACTCTTGATTCATTCATATCACTGCAAATGACCCAACTTCATTCTTTAGAGGGTGGAATGAACTGAGAGAGTCGCACTAACATATATACACTACCATGGGTAAAATAGATAGCTAGTAGGAAGCTGCTATATAGCAAAGGGAGTTTAGCTCCATGTTCTGTGATGACCTCAGTTCAGTTCAGTACAGTTGCTCAGTCATGTCTGACTCTTTGTGACCCCATGAATTGCAGCATGCCAGACCTCCCTGTCCATCACCAACTCCCAGATTTAATCAAACTCATGTCCATTGAGTTGGTGATGCCATCCAGCCATCTCATCCTCTGTCGTCCCCTCCTCCTCCTGCCCCCAATCCCTCCCAGCATCAGGGTCTTTTCCAATGAGTCAACTCTTCGCATGAGGTGGCCAGAGTATTGGAGTTTCAGCTTCAGCATCAGTCCTTCCAATGAACACCCAGGACTGATCTCCTTTAGGATGGACTGGCTGGATCTCCTTGCAGCCCAAGGGACTCTCAAGAGTCTTCTCCAACACCACAGTTCAAAAGCATCAATTTTTCGGCACTCAGCTTTCTTCACAGTCCAACTCTCACATCCATACATGACCACTGGAAAAACCATAGCCTTGATCAGATGGACCTTTGTTGGCAAAGTAATGTCTCTGCTTTCTAATATGCTATCTAGGTTGGTCGTAACTTTCCTTCCAAGGAGTAAGCGTCTTTTAATTTCATGGCTGCAGTCACTATCTGCAGTGATTGTGGATCCCAAAAAAATAAAGTCTAACACTGTTTCCACTGTCTCCCCATCTACTTCCCATGAGGTGATGGGACCAGATGCCATGATCTTAGTTTTCTGAATGTTGAGCTTTAAGCCAACTATTTCACTCTCCTCTTTCACTTTCATCAACAGGCTTTTTAGTTCCTCTTCACTCTCTGCCATAAGGGTGGTGTCATCTGCATATCTGAGGTTATTGATATTTCTCCCGGCAATCTTGATTCCAGCTTGTGCTTCTTCCAGCCCAGCGTTTCTCATGATGTACTCTGCATAGAAGTTAAATAAGCAGGGTGACAATATACAGCCTCGACGTTACTCCTTTTCCTATTTGGAACCAGTCTGTTGTTCCATGTCCAGTTCTAACTGTTGCTTCCTGACCTGCATACAGGTTTCTTAAGAGGCAGGTCAGATGGTCTGGTATGCCCATCTCTTTCAGAATTTTCCACAGTTTATTGTGATCCACACAGTCGAAGGCTTTGGCATAGTCAATAAAGCAGAAATAGATGTTTTTCTGGAACTCTTGCTTTTTCGATGATCCAGCGGATGTTGGCAATTTGATCTTTGGCTCCTCTGCTTTTTCTAAAACCAGCTTGAACATCTGGAAGTTCTCTGTTCACATATTGCTGAAGCCTGGCTTGGAGAATTTTGAGCATTACTTTGCTAGTGTGTGAGACGAGTGCAATTGTGCGGTAGTTTGAGCATTCTTTGGCATTGTTTTTCTTTGGAATTGGAATGAAAACTGACCTTTTCTAGTCCTGTGGCCACTGCTGAGTTTTCCAAATTTGCTGGCATATTGAGTGCAGCACTTTCATAGCATCATCTTTCAGGATTTGAAATAGCTCAACTGGAATTCCATCACATCCACTAGCTTTGTTCATGGTGATGCTTTCTAAGGCCCACTTGACTTCACATTCCAGGATGTCTGGCTCTAGGTCAGTGGTCACACCATGGTGATTATCTGGTTCATGAAGATCTTTTTTGTACAGTTCTTCTGTGTATTCTTGCCACCTCTTCTTAATATCTTCTGCTTCTGTTAGGTCCGTACCATTTCTGTCCTTTATCGAACCCATCTTTGCCTGAAATGTTCCCTTGATATCTGTGATCACCTAGAGGGGTGGAATGATGGGGTTGGGGTGGGAGGCAGGCTTCAAAGGGAGGGGATATTTGTATGCTTATCTGTGATTCATGTTGTTGTATAGCAGAACACTGTAACAATGTATATAACATTGTAAAGCAATTATATTCCAACTAAATTTTTTTTTTCTGTTTGATTTGGTTTTAAAAAAATCATTGTTTGGTAGAACACATTTCAATTTCTCTCACACAATAATTGCTTGGAGAGTCCATAGGCTTTTACACAATATCTGCAGTTCATAGGACTCTTCCCTCTGCCCTCTGATAGGGTGAATCAGAAGCGGTGATGCACGTGGTTTATCTGGTCTCTACAAAAAGACTGCCTGACAGCTGGGGAGGCCGGCACAGCTTGGTTAACAGACATTCCAGGGTTTGTGGCCTCCCCTCTGCTTCCTGGTGGGGCTGGGAGAGGCTCCTTGCCCCTAAATGTGGAAGTCACGTCTCTTGGTTCCACTCAGAAATTTGCTGTCTCTTTAGCCAATGGACTCAGAGAGAATTTTGTTTTCAGTGTTGCATTTGAACATCAGTTGTCATTTTCATTCCTTGATTCCGAAATCACTGTGCGAATCTTCCAGCCTCTTTGAAGAAAAATGTGTGGGGCTACTTTCCTCTAAAACGTGTGATGTCAGAGAGAACTAAATTTAACCAGGCACAATTACCCGTTTTGGCCACAGCTGTTGGCCAAACATTCAGGAATCAGATGGCTGAAATTATCACAGGATGCCAACATTGCCTCCAAGGAGGGCAAGCTTTACTTTTCATTTAAAAATTTCCCTGAATCAGAAAAGAACTGTTTGTTCACCCAGGTAAGAAAGTCCATCTGCTATGTTACATGCCCCACCCTAGTGAGTTTTCACATGTATTTTAGAAAACGGTAGGTATTTCTAGGGGGAAGCTGTACTTGAAAAACTGTTCCTTCAGGGCCCAGGAGGGTTAAGTTTTATGGCAATAAAACAAGATAAAAAGATTTTCAATGCCATTAGGAAAACCACCAGAGCTGAGACTATCACTTATTCTGCCTCTTTCTTACATAATTCTTCTAGTTATCAATTGTTCAAGGGTCACTTTCATAGCCTAAAGGAGTTTGTGATGTTATTTAAGGCAGAGTGACTATTATCCAAGAAGTCTATGGGAAATTTGCAACAGGCACATAAAAACACTGTACTGAACCTGATTTCTTCCTTTATTGTCCAAATTCAAAGATTATAAACGCAAAGAGAAGTCTGTAATATAGCTGAAGAAAAAGGAAAGGCCATTGGTAGCTTTCACCTTCAATGATGAAGGTGACTTAAAACATGGTAAGTTTATCTATTCCAAAAAACTGCGGCTGAAATGCATGAAAACCTTTTACCCACAAAAATATTCCTCGATTTTTATTTCCAACACAAAATAATTGAAAACTATCTGAATGTTTACCAATAATGGAATATTTCAATAAATTATGGTATATTTACATGTTGGAATATTAAAAAACTGTTTAAAATGTTCCCAGAATTTGTAAACACAAGGGGGAAATGCTACATTATGAGGTTCTGTGAATCAAAGTAGATTAAAACATTCATATAAAATAAGAGACTCTTGAGAGTCCCTTGGAGAGCAAGGAGTTCAAACCAGTCCATCCTTAAGGAAATCAATCCTGAATATTCAATGGAAGGACTGATGTTGAAGCTGAAGCTCCAATACTTTGACCACTTGATGTGAAGAGCTGACTCATTGGAAAAGACCCTAATGCTGGGAAAGACTGGAGGCAGCAGGAGAAGAGGGTAACAGTGGATGAGATGGTTGGATGGTATTACTGACTCAATGGACATGAGTCTGAGCAAACTCAGGAAGATAGTGATGGACAGAGAAGCCTAGAATGCTGCAGTTCATGGGGTCGCAAAGAGTCAGACATGACTTGGTGACTGAACAACAACAATTAAATAAGATCTCATCTGTGTACATAAATCTATATGCTAAACACAAAACTGAACACAAATTTTAAAATTTTAGTTGTAGTTTTTCCATTCATTCAACTCTAGTATTTTCTATAATGCAGCTATAGCATAAAAAAATGGATTACAGTCTTCCCTGGTGGTCCAGTGGCTAAGACTCCGTGCTCCCAATTCGAGGGGCCCAGGTTTGATCTCTCTTTGGTGAACTAGATACCATGTGCTACAACTGAGAATTAATATGCTGCAACTAAACATCCTGTATGCCGCAACTAAAAAGATTGCTCATGCCACAACTTAAGACCCAGCACAGCTAAATTAATTAATTAATTAAAAAAAAGTTTATATTAAAAACAGGATACCCTTTAAAAATATTAAAATATAAAATTTCTAAGCCTTGTGCTCTTTACTATGTTTTACCAGCTATTCACCAAGTTCTAAAGTAAAGCTACTTTATTAAAAGATAGAAATCCCATTAAATATAGCAATTTTCCATCAGGCAGCACTTTCTCTAATGATGATTTCAATTTTTATGCATAAATACTCTTAGCAATTCTATTTACAGTGTCCTGTATTTGTTAACATCTCTGAAACATTCCTCTCCAGGCTTCTGGCAAGTCTAGAGGTTTTCTTTGGTTTGCAATCAAGAAATAAGATTAAACTTTTATCCAGCATAACCGGCTTTGTCTTCAGTTAGTCCAGTGTGGGACTCAGACAAGTCTTTCTCAAACAGAAAATTTCTCCCTGTGTGGAATGGGTTTTGATATTTCCCGGGCTGTGCTGTGGGTGGCTGTGGGTGACCCAACTCTGGGTCAGAAGGAACAGGCCCCCACTGAAATCTACATCAGCTTTCCCTGGGAAGTGATTTTATGGCTTCCAAAGGTCGTATGAATTAAGAGGCTGGCTGAGGCTTTTATGTGGAAAATGGTTGATATAATTTAAAAGGTCATATTTTTTCTAACTAGTTGCCTCATATAAAATGTGCTTTTATGAGTTCTATTATAAAGGCCTTGTGACCCAACTACATTAGAATCAGTCTTGGGAGTTAAATAAGGAAGACTGTCAAGTTTCCACTGGATTACTGGGTGGGTTTGAGCAAATTTAAGCATAAGCATCTCAACTGCTTTTTCTAAAAAATGGGTCATTATTATGCTAAATGGATAACCAATTTATTATTGTCGAGGACCTCAAAAACCAAGTGTTATGTGAAAACTTTCTAATGGATACCCTATAACATATATTTAACCTAACCCATCTTCTGAAATACTGCTAGAATACTATGTAGATGCAGCCTATTTTAGAAGAGACACTGCTTGGTCTCAAAAATCTTTCATATCATTTCAGTACCCAGGAAGGATGACAGTACTTTTGTAATTTAATTTGGCATCTTAATCTATTTTTAACTTTTATTTCTAGATTAGGACAGTGGAGATGTTTGTGCACATTGGAAAAAACGACATGTTGTCTTAGTCTCTGAGTGAAATGCAAACAGGTGGGAAAAACACTTAAATCGTACTGAACTTTCCTACTCAAATGGGGGACATTTAGAATACACATTGAACAAGAGTTAATGTGTGGTATCCAAGGTTTTTATCATTCAACATGCAATATTCCTGTACAACATTAGCTTGGCAAATAATCAGGGCAGCTGGTTAATCATTAGCCTTTGACTATAGACCTGCACCCAGAAACAGGAATATTTAAGAAAGGGGGGAATGTTGAGGGAGAAAAAATATCTTTTTTGCAAAAATACCACATTGAACCATTTTTCTACAACAACTTAGTACTTAGTAAATAAATCTTGACTCTGTTTCACTATTCTTCAAAATCATTTTCAAGGTGAAGACCTGCCCCTAGAAAATATTTTCTTACAGTTGTCCAGTTAGTAGATAAACTTGAACAGAAATAAGGGAACAAGACTAGTCAACTTTTCAGAAAAAGAATTCCTTAAAATATTTCTTAATTTTTGGTCTTAAAAAAAACCCCTCATAATATAATGCTAAAGGGGGTAAATGTTATACATACATATATAAAAATATGTAAATAAAATAAGTATATGTATATACATGTGACCTTGACTTAATGAAGTATGCATAAACATAGAAAGTGACTTGAATGGAATGTTAAAAGATGTTAATGGTGCTTGTCCCCAGGTCATAAAGTTACTAGTAGTTTAAATTTTCTTTTTAGATCTCTCCATAGGTTTTATGAAACTTGAAACATAATTCATATACCATAATTTTCATACTTCTAAAATGTTTAGTGTTTTTTAGTGTATGCATAAGGTTGTGAAGCCGTCACTTCTATTTAATTCCAAAACATTTTTATCAAGTTCCAAAGTGATATTGTACCCTTTAGCAGTCATATCCTATTCCTCTCTGCCCCCAGACCCTGGCAACCACTTAGAAATTTCCATCTCTATGGTGTTTCCCATTCTGGATATTTCATATAAGTGGAATATCATACAATATGTAGTACTTTGTGGTACTTTTTCTTTTCTTTGACATTAAATATTTTCAAGGTTATCAATGTTGTATCATGCATCAATACTTCTTTCCTTTTTATGGCCAGATAATATTTCATTGTGTGCATATAGCACATTTTATTTATTCACTCATGAGCATTTGGGTTGGACATTTGGGTTGTTTCTACTTAGTGGCTATTATGAATAACTCTGCCATGAACATTCTGTGTAAGTTGGTGTATGGACTGCTGCTGCTCCTAAGTCGCTTCAGTCATGTCTGACTCTGTGTGGCCCCACAGACGGCAGCCCACCAGGCTTGCCCGTCCCTGGGATTCTCCAGGCAAGAACACTGGAGTGGGTTGCCATTTCCTTCTCCAATGCATGAAAGTGAAAAGTGAAAGTGAAGTCACTCAGTTGTGTCTGAATCTTAGCGACCCCATGGACTGCAGCCCACCAGGCTCCTCCATCCATGGGATTTTCCAGGCAAGAGTACTGGAGTGGGTTGCCATATGCTTCTAATTCTCTTGGGTATATATCTAGGCATGAAATTCCTAAATCTTACAGTAATTCTATATGTAATTTTTGAGTAACTGCTAAATTGTTCTCCACAGTGGCTACATTATTTTATATTCTCATCAGCAATGTTTGAGGGTCCCAATTTCTCCACATCTTCATCTACGCTTGTATTTGTCTGTTTTACTGATTCCAACCATCCTACTGGGTGTTATCTTATGTATACTGTGGTTTTGATTTGTATTTCCTTGAATGGATAATGATATTAAGCATCTTTTCATGTGCTTATTGGCTATTTGTATATATTATTTTGAAAAATGTCTATTCAGATCCTTTGCTTATTTCAAAAACTAGTTTGTCTTTTTGTTCGTGGGTTATAAGTATTCTTTATATATTCTAAATAAAAGCCCCATGCCAGATATACAATTTGAAAATGTTTTCTTCCATTCTGAGGGTTGTTTTTCTACTTTCCTGAAGGTGTCCTTTCAGGCATGGAAGTTTTAAGTTTTGATAAAATCAATTTATCTATCTTTTAAGTTGTTTTACTTATGCTTTTAGAGTTATATCTAAGAAATCATCATCTAACAGGTCACAAAGATTTATGCCTATGGTTTCTTATAATTTTAGATCTTACATGTAAAGTTTTGAATTAAATTTTATTTGGTGTGAGATAGGGATCCAACTTGTCATAAAATATTACATGTGGATAGTCAATCATCCCAGCACAATTTGTTGAAAAAATCATTCTTTCCTCTACTCAACTGTCTTGGCACCCTTGTAGAAAATTAGCTAGCTATAAATGTAATAGTTTCTTTTTAGACTCTCAATCCTATTCCATTGATTTATATGTCTATCCTAGGCCAGTACCATACTGTGTTAATTATTGTACTTGATAGTTTTATAATACATTTTGAAATCAGGAAGAGTGAATTCTCCAACTTTCCTTTTTCCCTTTGGTTGTTTTAGCTTTCATGGGCACCTTGACTTCTCATGTGAATTTTTGGATCTGTTTCTCAATTTCTCCAACAAAGGAAGATGGGGATTGTGTTGAATTTATGAATTAATTTATATATACTTCTATTTTAACCAAATTAAGTGTTCCAAGCCATGAATATGAAATATATTTCCATTTATTTATACCTTTTCAAATTTCTTTCAATAATGCTTTGTAGTTTTCAACATGCAAATCTGGCATTTCTTTTGTTAAATGTATTACAGGTATTTTATTATTTTTGACACCATTGTAAATAAAAACATTTTCTTAATTTCATTTCAGATTGTTAATTGCTGGTGTGTAGAAAAATAGTTGATGTCTGTATATTGATCTTATATATTGTAACCTTGCTGAATTCATTTATTAGCTTTAACAGTTGCTGGTGGCTTCCTTAGAATTTTCTATATATAAGATTATATTATATCTTATGGGAATGGAGATGGCTTTACTTATTTACAGTCCAGATGCCATTTGTTTCTTTTCCTTGCTTAACTGCCCTTACTAAAACATCAAATATAATGTTGAATAGAAGTGATGAGAGTGGATACCCTTGTCTTATTCCTGATCTTAAGGGGAAAGCTTCTCATCTTTTACTATTACATACAATATTAGCAGTGAGTTTTCATAGATGTCCTTTATCAGGCTGAGAAATTCTCTTTTAGTCTTAGCTTATTATGTGTTTTTATCATAAAATACTGGTAATTGTGTCTGGTATTTTTTCTTTTTTTTGCATCAAGTGAGATGATCATGTGATTTTTATCCTTATTTACGTAATATATTGTCCAGAACTGAGCTAGAACTGGGCTGCCAGATGTCTTTGTTCCAGGAGGTCAGTTAAAATATTAGGCCAAAATGAAAGCAACAGTTAAGGCTTGAATCACTTATAGTATCAGCAAAAAGTCAAACAGGAAAAGTGCCTGTGCTATTTTTTCCCATGAAATGGTGCCAGGAGGTCAAATGTATCATTGCAGATACTGGGGGCCATTGCAATGCTGAGAGAGCCCAAATAAAAGAGTCCTGATAATTTATGGGTCCTGGGGTGCAGGAGAAGGAGAAGAAGGCCTAGAAGTGGAAAAATATTCAATACAGAGCCAGAGTGGAGAAAAGTGTTTTTAAGTCCCTCAAGATAAGGTGGGTTTGGAAGTGGCATTTGAGAGAGGCCTTGGCTGAGGTTCCTTCGATAAAGAGGCTTCTAAATTGAGGCTCTTGAGCTAAGAATGCAAGTATTCATAAAAACAAAGATGTCTAGAGAGGCAACTCCTATCAGAGATTGTGTTTTAACTGCTGTGCACCATATCTGGTGTGTGTGTGTTGTGTGAGCAGCTTTCCCCTCTGAGGCCTGGCAAATAAAGCCTTTGTAATTACCCTTGGTCAGGCCTGAAAGATCACACACACAGTTCTGGCCTGGAGCAAGACTCCTCATGTATGACATTGAATGATTCTTGTATCTTAAACCAATCTTGCATTCTTGGAATAAATCCCATTTTGTCATGGTGTATAATCCTTGTTATATGTTATTGGATTCAGTATACTAGGTTGGCTTTTGACTGATTTTATTTTCTGACAATTTTTGTGATGGTATTTATGAGATATTGGTCATTACTTTCCTTATGACATTCATTTTTGACTACTTTTGGTATCAGTGTTATCTTGACCTCATAGGATGAATTCTGAAGTGTTTTCTAATGTTTTTAAGAATTTGTGGAGGATCAGGTGGTGCTAGTGGTAAAGAACCTGCCTGCCAGTGCAGGAGACATAAGAGATGTGGGTTCAATCCTTGGGTTGGGAAGATTCCCTGGAGAAGGGCATGGCAACCCACTCCAGGATTCTTGCCTGGAGAGTCCTGTGGACAGAGGAGCCTGGAGGGCTACAGTCCATGGCACAGAGTCAGACATGACTAAAGTAACTCAGCACAGCACAACACAGTGTTCCTTAAACATTTGGTAGAATTCACTAGTTAAATTGTCTACTCCTAGGATTTTCTTTGTGTCTTTTGTCTTTGAGATTCTCTTTTTGTGATTTTCCTCTCTAGACATCTTTGCTTTAAGGAATACTTGCATTCTTAGCTCAGGAGCCTCAATTTAGAAACCTCTAGAAATTTTTTGATTGTCAGTTCAATCTCTTGTTACAGATCTATACAATTCTCCTTAATCAATTTTTATAGTTTGTGTGCTTCTAGGAAATTGTTCCTCATCCAGAACATCTAATTTTTTACTGTATACTTATTCATTGTAATGAGGAGGACATGGCAACACACTCCAGTATTCTTGCCTGGAGAACCCCTTGGATAGAGGAGCCTGGCAGGCCACAGTCCGTGGGGTCATAAAGAGTCAGATACATATATTATTGCTTTTCATCTTACAATCCTGTAAGACAGATGCTACTATTATCCTCATCTGACAAATGAGGAATGAGAGTCGGAGAAGTTTAAAAATTTGCCCAGTGTCATACACCTTGGAACTGGTACAGCCAGGAATCAACCTGAGGTCCCTCCTACTATTATCTTCTTCTAGTAAAAGTGTAGCATCCTTTACAGTAGAGGAAGATACCAGCCAAGGAGATGCTGACTCTGGCTGCACTTTGGAGATCAGTGAATGGAGGCAGTACTGATGGGAGTTCTATAGCACTTCTGTGTTATTGTTATGATTCTGAGTCCCTTTTTGGACATCAGGTACTATGTGACATTTTCTGGCTGGAGTTTTAATTGTTGTTAAACCACTGTGGTTTTGGAGATGTTTGTTAGAATAGGCTTATCTATCCAGACTAATATGAGGGTAGTAACTACTCCTTGTGTATAGCATTCAGTAACTTGGTAGCATGAAATTTATAGAGCAAAACTGTGATAACATACAGAAGAATGTGAGGCTGGGGACAGCATCCATTGGGTCTTAATGAAAAACAGCCTTCATCTTCAATTTGAAGCTGAGCTTTGCACAGGTATACCTAGGACAGAATGGGATTTCCTCTTTTCCAGATCAATAAAACCCTAATTAGATGACCTTTCTGGTCTGCTTCAAAACATTATTTTTATGTTGTATCATTTATTTTTTCTTGTTTTCATTTGTTTTTCTTTGCCCAAACACTTCTGGCAGAGGAAGCGTGCCATATGTTTTATGAATTAACCAATAAACTCACTCGTCAGAACCACTGTTTGTTCATTATAGTCAATTCTCATAAACCCATTAGGGCAGGACCAGGGGAATAATAAACATGAATCTCAATTAGGCTGCCTTGGCCCTGCCATCTTTTCTGTTCAGAGAAGTTTAGTGAGTTTAGTGACAAAAGATTATGTTCTAAAATCAGGTCCTTTCATTGAAATGACTGAAATTCACACACGATCACGTTTGGGGATTTTATTTTCCAGGCCCCAAAAACCCGAAACTTTTCTACCAGTCATTCAAATGAATTCTTTCATGACTCATTAGCATCCATTATCTCTAGGAGGAAGTGTGATGGGACTTTAAATGGTTACGCACTGGAGTTAACAGCTGGAAACAGTGATGGTCCAAGCAAACAAGTGAAAAAAGCAAAGGGGCTTTAACTTGGAAACTTAAGAGAAAGAGACATGAGACTAAGGGTAATGGAGGGAAATCAGAGGCAGTCTTGTGCAGCAACGTAGACATCCTCAGTTCTCCACTGGCTTTAAGATGCTCACTTTGCAGGGACACTTAGCACCAGGTAATGGTTTTTATTCATTGGTGTTGATGAGAAATGCTAACATTTCTTATTAAAGGCTAAGCAAGAACACCTAATAAGAGGAAGACACGTCAGGGCTTCCCTAGTGGTCCAGTGCTTATGAATCCACCTGCCAATACAGGGGACATGGGTTTGATCCCTGGTCGAGAAGATTCCATATGCCACAGGGCAGCTAAACCTGTGTGTAGCAACTACTGAGCGATGAAGAGTGGCTCCTGCTCCCTGCAACTAGAGAAATCCTGTGTGCAGCAATGAAGAAACGGTGCAGACAAAAATAAATAAATAAATATTCTTTTAAAAAGAGGGAGAAGTGTCATTCTGCAAAACATCAGTCTCTTTCAAAATAGCTCGTTTCCAGTTTTGTGTCATAGTCAGAAAAAAATAATATACCTTTTTTAAGTTAAGAGTTCATTCTTTCTACATCTCTCTCCTTCATTCATTCATTTATTGAAATACCTACTATGTGCTAGGAGCTCTGCTGAGTACTCAGAATAAATAATGAATGAGACATACTTTTATCCTCAAGAGTCTTTACCTTCTAAAGGGTGCATCTTTACCCTTCATTGTCTGTGGGGGTAAAACAAACTTGTATGCTATCTATCAGATGATAGAAATTTGTGAACAGAGCTGTGGAGGGTGCTGGTAAGTGTCACAGAGGAAACAGCACTGAAGGATGAGTGAGTGGGACCCAGATCAATGCCACTTACTCTGTCCACCTTTCTTCACATCTGCCTTACTCCCACTTCCCTTCTATAGATTGGAGAGGAGGTCCCAGGAAGAGGTCAACATGACTTGAGCTTTTTCAATGGGCAATCAGAATGGTGGCAATATTCTTAGCAACCATGTTTAGGAATACAAAGGAGGAGAAGGTTGATGAGGTGGCAAGTGATGAGTCAGTAGCAGGTATGTTGATTTGCAGATGTTTGGTAGGCAGTAGGATTTTTTTTTTTTTTTTAATCTGGAACCATGGATTTAAAAAAAAATTCTTTCAAATGTTCAACACTGCAAGTTGTTAGGAATGCAGGGGAAAATAAACATGTAGGCTAAAGATGTGCATTACCATTTCACAAAGTACTCTGACGTACACTCTGTCAATTGGGTTTCAGGCAGGAAGCAGTTAGCTTGCTCAAATTGAATAGAGTTTAATAAAGGAATTATTTACAAAGGAGCAGACAGGGTGAAGAAAAATCAAGATAGTGTAGTACCACAGACCTCTTAATAGCAGGAAGTCATTATCAAGAGGAGACAGCAGTTACCAGTTCCAGAGAGGAAGTAGAGAGCCCTGCAGAGAGAACCACCTGACAGGAGTTGTGGCCTTTACTAGAGAAAGATGACCAGTGGAGCCTTCCCAGGGAGGCAGCTGCTCTCCAGCTAGTGCCTCAATTGGCTTGACTGGAGCCAGAAGATGGAGATGCCCCTGACAGAGGCCCTCTGGCTCAACCTCATGAGGCCCAGAGTAGGATGCAGAAAGTTGGGAAGTCGATCTAGAGAGGTAACTAGACAGTCAGCACACATACATAGCTCATAGGTCTTTACAACAGCTCCAAATAATAATGATAATAACTAACCGGGATTGAGTGCTTACCATATGTATGACACCATTTGACAGTGGATCAGTGCTTTAGATCTTATCAAATCCTCACCATGACCCTAGGAAGTGGGTATTATTATTCAACCTTCTATTAAGGCAGACTTGGATGCTTCAGTTCAGTTCAGTCGCTCAGCTGTGTCCAACTCTTTTCGACCCCATGAACCGCAGCACAACAGGCCTCCCTGTCCATCACCAACTCCTGGAGTCCACCCAAACCCATGTCCATCGAGTTGGTGATACCATTCCAACCATCTCATCCTCTGCCGTCCCCTTCTCCTGCCCTCAATCTTTCCCAGCATCAGGGTCTTTTCAAATGAGTCAGCTCTTCACATCAGGTGGCCAAAATATTGGAGTTTCAGCTTCAGCATCAGTCCTTCCAATGAACACCCAGGACTGATCTCCTTTAGGATGGACTGGTTGGATCTCCTTGCAGCCCAAGGGACTCTCAAGAGTCTTCTCCAACACCACAGTTTCAAAAGCATCAATTCTTCTGTGCTCAGCTTTCTTTATAGTCCAACTCTCACACCCATACATGACCAATGGAAAAACCATAGCCTTGACTAGACGGACCTTTGTTGACGAAGTAATGTCTCTGCTTTTTAATATGCTGTCTAGGTTGGTCATAACTTTCCTTCCAAGGAGTAAGTGTCTTTTAATTTCATGGCTGCAATCACCATCTGCAGTGATTTTGGAGCCTAGAAAAATAAAGTCAGCCACTGTTTACACTGTTTCCCTATCTATTTGCCATGAAATGATGGGACCAGATACCATGATCTTAGTTTCCTGAACGTTGGCTTTAAGCCAACTTTTTCACTCTCTTCTTTCACTTTCATCAGGAGACTCTTTAGTTCTTCTTTACTTTCTGCCATAAGGGTCGTGTCATCTGCATATCTGAGGTTATTGATATTTCTCCTGGCAATCTTGATTTCACCTTGTGCTTCCTCCAGCCCAGCGTTTCTCATGCTGTACTCTGCACATAAGTTAAATAGGCAGGGTGACAATATACAGCCTTGACGTACTCCTTTTCCTATTTGGAACTGTCTGTTGTTCCATTTCCAGTTCTAACTGTTGCTTCCTGACCCGCATACTGGTTTCTCAAGAGGCAGGTCAGGTGGTCTGGTATTCCCATGTCTTTCAGAATTTTCCACAGTTTATTGTGATCCACACAGTCGAAGGCTTTGGCATAGTCAATAAAGCAGAAATAGATGTTTTTCTGGAACTCTCTTGCTTTTTCGATGATCCAGCGGATGTTGGCAATTTGATCTCCGGTTCCTCTGCCTTTTCTAAAATCAGCCTGAACATCTGGAAGTTCATGGATCACATATTGCTGAAGCCTGGCTTGGAGAATTTTAAGCATTACTTTACTAGCATGTGAGATGAGTGCAATTGTGCGGTAGTTTGAGCATTCTTTGGCATTGCTTTTCTATAGGATTGGAATGAAAACTGACCTTTTCCAGTCCTGTGGCCACTGCTGAGTCTTCCAAATTTGCTGGCATATTGAGTGCAGCACTTTCATAGCATCATCTTTTAGGATTTGAAATAGCTCAACTGGAATTCCATCACCTCCACTGGTTTTTTCGCAGTGATGCTTCCTAAAGTAAAAGGGTTGTGATGTCACTGTAAGAATCTGTTGCCAAAACCACTAGGTCTTGCTACTTGCCCATCTTTCACATGAGAAAACTGAAGCCTAAAGGAAAGTTTAAGGGATTGATTCAAGCCAACATGACTGGGACTTCCCTGGCAGTCCAGTGGTGAGGACTCTGCCCTTCCATGGCAGGGGGCGTGGGTTCAATCCCTGGTCAGTGAGATTCAACTTGTATTGTCTGATTTCCTCAGGCTGAGGGAGTAGGAGGAGCAAAATCACAGAGGTGAAAAAGAGTGGTCTGATTAGGCTAGAGAGTCAGAAGAGAAGATGGTGGACAGGGTGCTGCAGACAACATTTAAAAGACCAAGGGTTTGAACAATGCCACAGAAGCCAACTATATAAAAGGGAGTGGAGAATTCAAAGAAAAGAGAACTAAAATAGGCTCAGAGGGATGAAGCCACATACTCAAGAAAATGTTAAGAGCAGCAATATTTCCTGACTTGATAAGTAATGATGTTTTCAGGAAAAGCACAGAGCCCTTCTTTACATACTTCCCTTTCCCACACCAAGACAGAGTGTCTAGAGCTCCCCAACCTTCACTTGCCCAATGAAATGATCTATTTTCCTCCTCCTCCCCCAACTCCTTTCTCCTTAACTTGTTTTCTCCACTCTCTCCCCACAGAATTTTCCCCTAATTGTGTTGAAACATCTCTGATACCTTCTGGAAGAACATTCATTCTTCCAATTGATATTTATTATTGATATTTACTTACCAGGGTAAGTATTGTTTCTAGGTGTGGGGATTTGGTAGTGGATACAACAGACAAAAATCTCTGCCCTCAAGAGGCTTACATTTTAGCTGTGAGAAAACAAATTAAGTAACATTTATCATACTGGTGATAAATGCTATGGAGAAAAAGAAAGAAAAGAAAAAGAAAACGGGGGCGGATCTTGATGGAGGTGGTGATTTTAAACAGAAAGCTTAGGAGATCATTTGGAAAAAAGCCTAGGAGGTGGGGAAAAGGGCTATGAGTGACACCTGGGAAAGGAACGTCCAGTTAGGAAGGAGCAGACACAAAGGCTGAAGACTCTGGCTGTGACTCTAAGTGAAATGGGAAGACATGATGTTTTTCAGCAGAGAAACTACATGGCTCAAATTAAATTGTAAAAGGCTCATTCTGGATGCTGTGCAAATGGTCTGTGGATGGATATGGCAGCCAGAGGCCAGTTGGTTTAGTCACTAAGTGTGTCTGGCTCTTTTTGACCCCATGGACTATAGCCCGTGAGGTTCCTCTGTCCGTGGGATTCTCCAGGCAAGAATACTGGAGTGGGTTGCTATTTCCTTCTCCAGGGGACCTTCCCAACCCAGAGATCGAACCCTGATCTGCATTGCAGGAGGATTCTTTACCGACTGAGCTACCAGGGAAGCAGAAACTAGTTAAGAGGCAATACTATTGGGGGAGAAATTATGGAAGCTGTATTGATATGTGTTACATATATGTGTGTGTGTGTGTGTGTGTGTGTGTATATATATATATATGTCAGTTTCTGGAATTATTTTGAAGCTGACAAGATTTGTTTGTGGAAAGGGTGTGTGTGAGAGAGAAACAGAGGGGTCAACGATGAGGCTATGAGTTGGGCCAGGAAGCGGGAAGCATGGAGGAGCCATTTTCTGAGTTGGTGATCCCTTCTGGGAATCTGAGGCGGGGAATTCAATTTGGGACATGTGATGTTTGAGATGTCTTTTAACTTCCAAGTAGATATGGTGAGTAGGTAGCAAGAAAGGAGCATCTGTGGTTGAGAAAGGTCTGGATTGGTGACACAGATGTGGGAGTCAGCAGGGATTCCCCTCCATGCTTTCACTGCAGTGGCCTGGGTTTGAACCCTGGTCAGGGAATTAAGATGCTGCAAGCTGGGGGGAAAAAAAAAAACTGTGGGTAGCCAAGTGCTGATTCTGAAATGCTCTAAACTTCAGAGGTCTGTACACGAGCTATGGGCAAAAGACAATGGGGAGTAGTTTGGGCAGTGATAAAGTGGAGTTCAAAAATCTTGCCCAAAGAGGGCAGCCACCTCTCAGAGTCAGCTGATTTCTGCTATGAAAAATGCACGAGTTGCCCCAGTGGCATCAGAATTCCCCAACAAAATATACCTCCAGATCACCTGTCCGTGACCTCTGCCTTACAGGCAGGGATCTGGAAATTTGGTTCTGGGTTCACCTCTGCTCTCCAAATCTGTCATACTATCTGATCAGTCTCATTTCTGTTCACAAGCTCAGATTTTGCACAGCACCTAGTGTGTGATATTGTGGACCTGGGTTCTTTAATTCATAAATCTAGGCTTTACCTTGAAGGACCACCGGTGTGCTGGTACTGGCTCCTACTGGCTTGTGAGAACCAATTTTGGATTTGCTGAAATTTTGAAAACTGGATGATAAACACAGTCATTCTTAAAATTAAATGATGTAATAACCAACAAAGGCCTACTGTATAGCACAGGGAACTATATTAGATATTTTGTAATAACATATATGTAAAAATATGAAAAAGAACATATACGTATATGTATGACTGAATCATTTTGCTGTACAGAAGAGACCGATACATTGTAAATCAACTGTACTTCAATAAAAAATTAAATGACAAACATAAATACTGAAAACTCATCACTTCCTAATTGTTTTTACCACATTTTGTTCTGTGTGCTTCTGAGGTTTTTTAAAATTATTATTATTATTTTTAACTTCAATTGCTTCCGTTTTCTGGAAATACTATATAGCAGTGTATTCTCTCCCTGACTCTGCTTTTAGTGACTTCATGTTGGTAGCTTTAAAAAGGCCCATGGTGGGAATATTTACACCACAAAAGTACAAATCAGGGCTATTTTCTGTGGGAAGTCAGTTTGAAGCCTTTATTAGAATACTGCTGTGCATGTGTCATCCTCAGGAATGCATAACAAGTGTCTGATAGAAATTGTCTATACAAAAGTGTCTGGTACATGACAATGGTAGACAGACATGGAGACACTCAAGTTCAGACTGACTATTCTCTAGTTCCTGACAAAGTATTTGCTTGATGATCATTTTAAAAAGTCTTTAAAAAAGTCTTAAAAAAGTCTAAGAAATTGCTGCGTGGATTTTCAGAGACTTGCTTTGGAGAAGCCACACCTACAGCATGTACTTCCTGCTTTTCCAGCTACAAAACCAGAGAGCCATGCTCCGATGAGTTCTCTGGAAAGCAGCTTAAAGTTCTAAGTCAGTGTTTCCTGAATTCCCCATTCAGTGATAAGCCCTATTATAAAAATGCAGTTGGAAAGAGTACCTAGTTTTCCCTAGAGCTCAAGAAATATTAAAGAGAGATAAAGTATAATTAGGACAGTGGGGAAATGGTTTTTTGAGAGCAAAACATATATTAAAAATTTTAATTCAATTTTTAAAAAAGTCTATGTCTTTGTAAGCAATAAGTCTTCAACCACCAAGAATTCAAGTCAGGCGTTATGTAGGTCTCATGTGGATGGGTGTGTGTTCAGTCGCTTCAGCTGTGTCCATCTCTTTACAACCCTATGGGCTGTAGCCCACCAGGCTCCTCTGTCCATGGGATTCTCCAGGCAAGAATAGTGGAGTGGGTTGCTATGCCCACCTCCAGCGGATCTTCCCAACCCGGGAATCTCCAGCGTCTCCTGCAATGCAGGCAGATTTTTTACTCACTGAGCCACCTGGAAAGCCCCCGCTCTTAGGTAGGTAAAACCAAATGAGGCTCACTTTCTCCTTCCAGGTTTCCTGAAGGTAACTTTTCCCCTTCCTTTTTACATGCCCTCTCCACAAATAGAGTTGGTAAAAAAGTATCTGTGACAATGTCCCAGGCTTTATCATTCATGGCAAATCTCTCTGAATTACAGGCTTTTCCTCATAGAGACCATTTACAGTGGGCATAATACAAGGCTGTGTTCAGCCATGGCACTCTTTGAACTAGCCGTAACATGTTATTACCACACTAAACTGGAGTGGCCAGTTTTGCTATAAATAAATATCCTCCTCACTGGGTAGATGAAAATCCTTCATAGCAGTTCCTGTATTATTGATTTTTTGGTTTCTAGCTTCTCTCCTGGGAATGACTTTTGAGTTGTTTTGAAAAGAGAAGTCTTGTAAACACTTGACTGTTGGTGAACTCGAGAAAAATCTGATTAGCAGGTAATCAATAACATTATCACTCAGCTGGGTTCCCTGTAATTCTTCTGTCTCTAGGCCAGGTGGATGGATGGGGGTGAGGAGGTGAACGTTTTCAAAGAGATCGTGTGCTCTTCCTGAATTCCATTTATTTCTTTGCAACAGTCCTTTAATTTTGTGGTGTTGGAAATGGAGCTAATAATGACAGTTTGAACAAGACTGGCTTCCTCTCTGTGAGGAAGAACAAAGCAGAGATTATTGGTTTTGACAAAGGTGGCTGGAAGCTTAATCAACCACTCTGAGATTCTCTACCATCCACATGAAATAAAGTCCAGGAACTCACTGGAATGGTATGGCTCCTTATATACAGCATTAGAAGTTCATGCACAAATCATATTTTCAGGTCAATGATTTGATTGTTGAAGCTGCTTGTCTTGTTTTCTTTTTTCATAAACCCTCTGAGACGGCAAAAAACCTCAGACACCATCTGATTTCCTTCTCTATACCACCTGTTGGGTTCCTGCAACTGCATCCTATTGCCCTCGGGGCAACTTCCTGGCCAGGAGCCCCTGGTTGGACACCTGTGCTCCCAGAGACAAGTCTGCTATGTAGATCAATGCTGAGTTCGAATCTCTTGCATCTGTGCTAATATTGCTTTCTTATGAACTGGTTCTCACCTAGACCTCAATCCTATCATTTAATCCTCAATTTGTCCACTTTTGCCCCAAGGCTGAGTTAAATATGTTTCCCTAAGCTAGACTTAAACTAGCCTAAACTAGCCAACTTGATCACAGGACCACAGTCTTGTCTAACTCAATGAAACTAAGCCATGACGCTTGGGGCCACCCAAGATGGTCGGATCATGGGGAGAGGTCTGACAGAATGTGGTCCACTGGAGAAGGGAATGGCAAACCACTTCGGTATTCTTGCCTTGAGAACCCCATGAACAGTATGTGAAGGCAAAATGATAGGATACTGAAAGAGGAACTCCCCAGGGCAGTAGGTGCCCAATATGCTACTGGAGATCAATGGAGAAATAACTCCAGAAAGAATGAAAGGATGGAGCCAAAGCAAAAACAATGCCCAGTTGTGGATGGGGCTGGTGACAGAAGCAAGGTCCGATGCTGTAAAGAACAATATTGCATAGGAACCTGGAATGTTAGGTCCACGAATCAAGGCAAATTGGAAGTGGTCAAACAGGAGATGGCAAGAGTGAATGTCGACATTCTAGGAATCAGCGAACTAAAATGGACCAGAATGGGTGAATTTAACTCAGATGACCATTATACCTACTACTATGGGCAGAAATCCCTTAGAAGAAATGGAGTAGCCATCATAGTCAACAAAAGAGTCCAAAATGCAGTACTTGGATGCAATCTCAAAAACGACAGAATGATCTCTGTTCATTTCCAGGGCAAACCATTCAATATCACGGTAATCCAAGCCTATGCCCCAACCAGTAACGCTGAAGAAGCCAAAGTTGAACGGTCTGTGAAGACCTAAAAGACCTTTTAGAACTAACACCCAAAAAAGATGTCCTTTTCATTATAGGGGACTGGAATGCAAAAGTAGGAAGTCAAGAAACACCTGGAGTAACAGGACAATTTGGCGTTGGAGTACGGAATGAAGCAGGGCAAAGGCTAACAGAGTTTTGCCAATAGAACGCACTGGTCATAGCAAACACTCTCTTCCAACAACACAAGAGAAGACTCTACACATGGACATCACCAGATGGTCAACACTGAAATCAGACTGATTATATTCTTTGCAGCCAAAGATGGAGAAGCTCTATACAGTCAGCAAAAACAAGACTGGGAGCTGATCAGATCATGAACTCCTTATTGCCAAATTCAGACTTAAACTGAAGAGAGTAGGGATAACCACTAGACCATTCAGCTATGACCTAAATCAAATCCCTTATGACTATACAGTGGAAGTGAGAAATAGATTTAAGGGACTAGATCTGATTGACAGAGAGCCTGATGAACTATGGATGGAGGTTCGTGACATTGTACAGGAGACAGGGATCAAGACCATCCCCACGGAAAAGAAATGCAAAAAGACAAAATGGTTGTCTGAGGAGGCCTTACAAATAGCTGTGAAAAGAAGAGAAGCTGAAAGCAAAGGCAAAAAGGAAAGATATTCCCATTTGAATGCAGAGTTCCAAAGAATAGTCAGGAGAGATAAGAAAGCCTTCCTCAGCAATCAATGCAAAGAAATAGAGGAAAACAACAGAATGGGAAAGACTAGAGATCTCTTCAAGAAAATTAGAGATACCAAGGGAATTTTCATGCAAAAATGGGTTCAATAAAGGACAGAAATGGTATGGACCTAACAGAAGCAGAAGATATTAAGAAGAGGTGGCAAGAATACACAGAAGAACTGTAGAAAAAAGATCTTCACGAACCAGATAATCACCATGGTGTGATCACTCACCTAGAGCCAGACATCCTGGAATGTGAAGTCAAGTGGGCCATCGGAAGCATCACTACGAACAAAGCTAGTGGATGTGATGGAATTCCAGTTGAGCTATTTCAAATCCTAAAAGATGATGCTGTGAAAGTGCTGCACTCAATATGCCAGCAATTTGGAAAACTCAGCAGTGGCCACAGGACTGGAAAAGGTCCGTTTTCATTCCAATCCCTAAGAAAGGCAATCCCAAAGAACGCTCAAACTACTGCACAATTGCAGTCATCTGCACGCTAGTAAGAGTAATGCTACAAGAATTCTCCAAGCCAGGCTTCCGCAATATGTGAACAGAGAAACTTCCAGTGTTCAAGTGGGTTTTAGAAAGGCCAGAGGAACCCGGGAGAATCAAATTGTTCCAATATCGATGGATCATTGTAAAAAGCAAATGAGAGGTCCAGAAAACATCTTATTTCTGCTTATTGACTATGTCAAGCCTCAAACTATGTCGGTGGATCACAATAAACTGTGGAAAATTCTTCAAGAGATGGGAATACCAGACCACCTGACCTGCCTCTTGAGAACCCTGTATGCAGGTCAGGAAGCAACAGTTAGAACTGGACATGGAACAACAGACTGGTTCCAAATAGGAAAAGGAGTACATCAAGGCTGTATATTGTCACCCTGCTTATTAACTTATATGCAGATTACATCATGAGAAATGCTGGGATGGAAGAAGCACAAGCTGGAATCTAAGATTGCCAGGAGAATATCAATCAACATAACAGATAGCAGGATGACACCACCTTGTTGGCAGAGAGTGAAAGAGAACTTAAAAAGTCTCTTGATGATGAAAAGGAGAGTGAAAAGTGGCTAAAGCCAGACTATTCAGAAAACTCAAAAGATCATGGCATCTGTCCCATCACCTCATGGGAAGTAGATGGGGAGACAGTGGAAACAGTGTCAGACTTTATTTTTCTGGGCTCCAAAATCACTGCAGATGGTGACTGCAGTTATGAAATTAAAAGACGCTTACTCCTTGGAAGGAAAGTTATGACCAACCTAGATAGCATATTAAAAAGCAGAGACATTACTTTGCCAACAAAGTCCGTCTGGTCAAGGCTATGGTTTTTCCAGTGGTCGTGTATGGTTGTGAGAGTTGGACTGTGACGAAAGTTGAGTGCCAAAAAATTGATGCTTTTGAACTGTGGTGTTGGAGAAGACTCTTGAGAGTCCCTTGGACTGCAAGGAGGTCCAACCAGTCCATCCTGAAGGAGATAGGTCCTGGGTGTTCATTGGAAGGACTGATGGTGAAGCTGAAACTCCAGTACTTTGGCTACCTGATGCGAAGAGTTGACTGATTGGAAAAGACCCTTGTCCTGGGAGGGATTGGGGGCAGGAGGAGAAGGGGATGACAGAGGATGAGATGGCTGGATGGCATCACTGACTCAATGGGCATGAGTTTGAGTAAACTCCGGGAGTTTGTGATGGACAGGGAGACCTGGCGTGCTGCGATTCATGGGGTCGCAAAGAGTCGGACACGACTGAGCGACTGAACTGAACTGAACTGCAGCTAGACTTCCTGTGTTTGAGTTTCAGATACCTGGTAACACTCTCCATCTTTGCCAGGTCTGCCTGACTATGTAGCACATAACCATTGACGATCTGATTGCATGACTTTTGCCTGTTTGGGTTTTCAATATATTATAGCCTAGTTTTTAGTCCTGGCTGCACAAGTGAGCCACAAGTGTCTATACGTGTCTAAGACCCCCTCCTAGGAGTTAAGATTTAATTAGTCTCAAGGT
Source organism: Cervus canadensis (assembly GCF_019320065.1). NCBI lineage: Eukaryota > Metazoa > Chordata > Mammalia > Artiodactyla > Cervidae > Cervus > Cervus canadensis. The sequence goes on along the minus strand of NC_057405.1, from coordinate 34,207,448 downwards.
GAATACTGACTTCTTTAAAAAATTAACATTTCTTGTTAAGGGCTGAATTGCGTCTCCCTCCATCCCCTACCCTATTTCACATGTTGAAGTCCTAACCTCCAATACCTCAGATGTGACTGTATTTGGATACTGGATCTTTAAATAGCTAATTAGGTTAAAATGAGGTCACTGCGGGGTCAGAGTCTAATATGACTGGGACCCTTATAAGAAGAGGGAATTGTCTAGGACATAGTTACACACAGGTGGATGACTGTGAAGATGATGCAGGGAGAAGATAGCCATTGACAAGCCAAAGAGAGAGGCCTCAGGAAGAAAACTACCCTGCTGACACCTTGACCTCAGACTTCTAGCCTCCAGAACTGTGAGAAAATAATTTTTATTTTTCAAGCCCCTCACTCTGTGGTATTTTCTATGACAGTTCTAGAAAATGAATACAGTCCTTAAACAGATTCAATGAATAGCCAGGACTAATCTGGTTCTGACATTTTAGCATTCATCAAGTCATCTGGTGTAGGCATGTACTTAGTCACTCAATTGTGTCTTTGCCACCCTATGGACTATAGCCTACCAGGCTCCTCTGTCCATGAGAATTTTCTAGAATACTGGAGTCGGTTGCCATTTCCTTCTCTAGGGGATCTTCCCGACCCGGGGATTGGACCTGCATCTTTTGTGTCTCTTGCATTGGCAGGTAGATTCTTTACCACTGTGCCACCTGAGAAGCAAGTTACCTGGTTGTTGTTCAGTTGTTAAATCATGTCCAACTCTTTGCAACCCCATGGACTGCAGCACACCAGGCTTCCCTGTCCTTCACCATCTCCCTGAGTTTGCTCAAACTCATGTCCATTGAGTCAGTGACACCATCCAACCATCTCATCCTTTGTCATCCCTTTCTCCTCCTGCCTTCAATCTTTCCCAGCATGAGGGTCTCTTTCAATGAATCATCTGTTTGCATCAGGTGGCCAAAGTATTGGAGCTTCAGCTTCAGCATCAGTCCTTCTAGTGAATATTCAGGGTTGATTTCCTTTAGGATTGACTGGTTTGATCTTGCACTCCAAGGGACTCTGAAGAGTTTTCTCCAGCACCACAGTTAGAAAACATCAATTCTTTGGCACTCAGTCTTCTAGGGTTAGTTAAAACAGAGGTTTCTGAAGTCACCCCTCAGGGTTTCTGATTCAGTACATCCTGAGTACAGACTGGGTATCTGCATTCCTGTGAGGGTCCAGGTGATGCTGATGCAGCTGGGCCCAGGACCCTATCTGCAAACCACTGCACTAACTTATTATGTGTTGCAATTGATCTTCCGTGAGTCTCCAACTTCCCCTGTCAATTCTTGGGCTGTTATGGAACAGCCTCCATGCCCAGGGTTTGCTGGGTCCATGGTCCTGGTTTTACCTGGGTTAGGTTAAGATTAATACAAGTTTATGCCCTTGATTCAAATATATATATCCTTAGTAAAATGGAAATTTGGGGAAGAAAAATACATGTCTGGGAAGGGCTGTGATTTCAAGAAGTCTGTATATATATACTTGTAAATTTATGTATCTTTCTACAAAGGTCTTGAGGCAGCTACTAAAATTTGGGAGAACTGGGTCCTTTACATTATAAGACTTAAATACATATTCCAATTTTAATATATTAAATATCAAATGCATCCTATACATTTCTGTGAAATTAATATTTACTGTGCTGTGTGTAGTTTCTCAGTTGTTCTGATTCTTTGCAACCCCGTGGACTGTAACCTGCCAGGCTCCTCTGTCCATGAGGATTCTCCAGGCAAGAATCCTGGAATGGGTTGCCATGCCCTCCTCCAGGGGATCTTCCCCACCCAGGGATCAAATCCAGGTCTTCCGCATTGGAGGTGGATTCTTTACTGTCTGAGCTACCAGGGAAGGTCATTTCGAAAAGTTTTTCCTCTCAATTATTCATTAACATCATTTTGAAGAGTCAGTGATTATAATATTAGTAATGCGTTCAGATTAGAAGGGTAGTTTGCAGGGTGCCAGGAAGAAGCTGGATGTGGTGCTGCATCTCATATTACCCCCTTTAGCCATGCGAGGCCTGGCTACATGGGAACTTTAAAGTTCTTTCTTCAGACATTGTCCTCTTTGACTCTGGGTTAGCTGGCTGATGCATGAGAATTTCACTATCTGAAGCTGTTCCCTCTCTTCGCTGTTCCTCTAAAAGATTCTTTAAAGTTCAATTTGACTGAGACTTCCCTGGTGGTCTACTGGCTGAGACTCTGCAATCTCAGTGCAGGGGGCCTGGGTTCAACCCCTCACTGGGGAAATAGATCCTGCATACCATAACAAAGATTGGAGGTGCTTTGCAGCCAAATAAATATAAATTAGTTCAATTTGAACAACCCATCCTTTTCACCACTGTAGAGGGGAAGACAGCCTTAGGCTGTGAATTTCTTGAGAGTTATCTTTATGCCCCCAATGAACAGGATTAAGCATGCAATAAGTATGGATTAAATATGCAATAAATAGGGCTTCCCCAGTGGCTCAATGGTAAAGAATCAGCCTGCAATACAGGAGACACAGGAGATATGGGCTTGATCCCTGGGTCAGGAAGATCCCCTGGAGAAGTGCATGGCATCCCACTCCAGTATTCTTGTCTGGAGAATCCCATGGACAGAGGAGCCTGGTGTGCTACAGTCCATGGGGTCGAAAAGAGTCAGACACGACTGCAGTGACTTAGCATGCACACTCACGCATGCAATAAATAATTGTTTACTCAATCAGAAAATGAAACTTGTGTTCTGCATAGAATGTTATTTCTCACCTTTCTGTGTTTTAATATGCTCTTCCTTCTCCTGGGCTACATGACCCCCTTCTCTACCTAATTTGGGCTTCAAGATTTAGGACAAAGACTTATTCTGAACTGAGCTTACACATCCATCACTGTGGTGCTTCTTCCCTGTGCTTTGAAATTCAGTGGCTATTGATTTAGTAATCCCATCAATAACAGCTAACCTTTAGAAAGCACTGTGCAAAGTGCATTCAAAAGCATAATTTCTTTTAATGTTCACAAGAGTCACATGGGGCTTTTAAACACTAGGCTCGCTCCTCAGTCCCACCTGAGAGTAGACACAGCCAAACATCTGGAGATGAATCCTAGGCGACAGCACTTTAAAGAATGCCCCCTCCCTTATTTAAATATACAGTCAAGATTGAGATTGGAAATCACTGAGTCAGAAGGCCTACACCTATGGTACAACACATAAGACTTCTCTTGTTTGAATGAGCTCTTACAATCCAAAAGAGACTTGAAAATAGTTCAAAAAGTTTTCCTCCATTCCCGGTCTCTCTCCTCCATTTCCTTGCAATGTTCCCAGCCTTCTGCAGTTTTCAGCTCTTTCCTACAGTTTAGGATCCTCTTCCTCCACCTGCTTTCTAGACGAAATCACTTTCTGTCCTCTCTCAGTTCCTTCCAGATGCTTCCCCAATTACCACCAAATTCAGCAAAACAAAACAGAACAAAAAGTAAATTGTTCTCAAACTAGCCATCCAGATGCCTCAGTTCATGTCCACACTAGTAGCGTGATCACCTGTCCAAAGACAGTGAGCCCTTTAAGCATGTCTTTATCTTCAGGTATAAACATTCAACAAATGACAGCAAATTACTGGCTCAGTGATAAGGCTGGATGACACAGGGATTTGTACGTTGTATTGAAGATCTTGGAATTCGTTTGAGCAGTGTCTTGGAGAGGATCTAAACTAGAGGTACAGCTTCAGAAGAGCGTTTGCAAACAATAAGAGGGGCTGCAGTTGGACTGAAGAGATTAAGGGTTAGGAGACTACTGGAGACAAAGATTGGAGTTGTGAGGTAGAGGAGAAAATATTTTAGAAATGGAACCCATAAGGCAACTTAAACTGATGTAGCTTTCCACTCCTCCATGTTGTTGTCTTTGTCCACGAGGTGATTAGATGTCACTAAATAGGGGAACTTCTGTATTTTAAAAGGGCTTGTGGGGAATTCCCTGGAGGCCCAGTGGTTAGCACTCCATGCTCCCACACTGAGGGCCTGAATTCAGTCCCTGGTGGGGGAACTAACATCCCACAAGCTGTTCAGTACAGCCAAAAAAATGGGGGGGGGGTGGTAAGTTAAAAGAATTTTAACACCTACTTAGCATAATTTAATCACTTCTGAACCTTGTTTCCTTTATAAATTAAACATAAGTTTGACTCTTAAACAAAGAATGGGAATGGGGCACCAAAGGTAATTAAATACAAACTTTTCTGCTTTTCTTCTCTTGATCAACATGGGTTTCTGATGTAACTGCTCAACAAACATAAAAATGTTTTACATCCAACAGTAAGAGGTTTTAAATCAATTGGAAGCAAGAACAAAAGAAAAAAAAGAAAGCAAGTCTTAGCTCTTTATTCAATTCATTGCTTTGTGTATATCACTGCCTGTGTTTGTCATAAGTTCTTACAAGTCTTAAATCAATTGGAACCTGAAGGTTATAATGTGGTGGAGGTTCTAGAAGCTCACATTTCACTCATAGTAACTGCACAGGGTCCACCCAACATCCTGGCATTCAAGACTCTTCCCAGTGTTCTCCAAGACCATTCTACATAAGGGACGCACGCAAGCCATGGATAGGGCAGCCATATATTGTCATGAGCCCAGTACAGTTCCAACTGATGCTTATAATCTGGGCCTAATTTTAATCTAACCCCTTTCACTTTCAGAAGTATCCTGATTGAGACTATAAATTACTTGATCATTCTAACTGTGAAGGACAGAGCAAATATTTTTGTTGTAAAGGGAGATGTTTCTCCAGTATAAGACTTTTTCACTTTTTCTTTCCTTCTGGACTCTGAGTAACTGACCTGGGTGAATGGCAGCATCACGAACTTCCATGAGTTGGGGCTGGGAGTAACCAGGGGAAAGGAAAGCTTGGAGGTTTCTCAAACCTCCATATGGATGAAAGGAGTGGAAGAAGAAGCAAGTTAGCTTTGCTGTGGACACCAGTGGATCAGGGGAAAAAATACTGATGAAAAATAGGATAGTTACTCTTCCGGAGATCCCAACCTTAATATCTCATTGGTAAACTGAATTAGAAACTGCCTGGGAAAACTCCGTCATATCAATGATAAAAGACAGGGGCCAATGACATGTATGAAGGCAAGAAATCAAGGGACTGGAAAGCCCTATTGAGTACATACAAGTGTGATTAGAGGTGGGAAACTCCAGCATCCAGGTCAGAGGGTGACTTTCATCCTCATGCCTCTGGAGCTGATGATTGTGCCATACTGAATAAATTGAATAACCTCAATGTGTCTTGCTTTTCCAAGCTGGGAAATAAGAACTATCAAAAGTGACTACATCCCCAATAAAGATATTGCTTTATTTTACAAGTAGAAATCTTCTTCCAGATTTCTTCTTTCTAATCTAAAGCTTCTATAAGGAGGAAGCAAATCTGTGTCCCTGATGTATTTGTGAAGCCTTTTCTTAGACTAGGTTATTGCTGGCTAGACTGAAACTTATTACTGCTTGTCAAAAAGAAACCCCCAAATTGTGTTGTATGCATTTTGACCTTAAAAACCACAATTTTGATTTAGATGACATATGTATATCCATACAAAATGAATGGAGTTAATGTTTATTTTTGTGGTTTTGTGAATTTATCCATGTAAGAAAAAAATAGTCTTATTAGACTCTTGAAAGTAGAAGTCTAGATTCACTTTGAGTTATATAAACACAGACCTAACATTTGAGGAACTAACTGCTCTCAAAGCCAGAAGTCAGCAAAATAAATAAATAAATATTATTTTTTAAAAGACAAGCATAATAGGCTTCTGAAATCAGTCTTTCATGGAATGCCAGTGCTTATGGTCAAAGTTGAAAATTTTTAAAAATGTAAAATATAAATGTTCTTTTTGACCTCATTTTCTAGTGCTAGATCTTCTTACTCCTGTTATCCCCCAAGGAAGTGTCTCTTGGGCAAAAGCTTTGCTACTCAAAGTGAGTTTCCAAGTCAGCAACATGGACACCACCTGCAAGCTTGCTAGAAATGAAGAATCTCAGGGACTTCCCTGGTGGTCCAGTGGTTAAAACTCTGAGATTCCACTGCAGGGGGCACGAGTTAGATCCCTGGTTGGGAAACTAAGATCTGCCTGCTGTGTGGCACAGCCAAAAAGAAGAATCTCAGACTCCACCCCAGAGCTACTGGATCAGAATCTGCCTTTTAACAAACTCTGGGTGATTTCCATGCACTCGAGTTTGAGAAGCACTGGATTAGAGAACACCTGTCTAGAAATAGCACAGATCATAAAAATAAATTAGTCAAATAGAAGAGTGAGTGGAATTAAAATGCCCTGTGCTGCTTATGTCTGAAAAAAAAATTATATTAATCCTCAGGGGGTTCTTTTCTTATCCCTGCAAGTGCACTGATGTCCACCTCTGTCTTCTCTTACTTCTTGTTTATAGTGTCTTTCTCTTTCATATTATGTATGGTGGTTGCATGTAATTGCATTTAACTTCATAATTGCTATTACTTAGCAAAATTTCAAACTTCCTCTAAAATTACTTCACTCCCAACCCTACAATATACTCTATTTACACAGCCTATATCTGTTTCCTTTTCTGTGAGACTCCCACCATGAAAAGCAGACATAATATGAAATAGAAGACTGGTTTGGCTGGAGAATGTACTGATTCTGGGAGTGGAGCCAAGGACCAGTGCCAACCAGAATTAGATGAATGATACTGGGGTAAAGCAAGACTCAGGATCTTCATTAGTAGAAGGTGGGGCTTATCTTAGTTATGGATCTGAATTCTGCTTCAGCATGAACCATAATGGGTGAGAATGTTCATTTTGAAGGCTGAAATATGGCATACTCTTGGCTCATAGTGCTTTCCAGAAGCACCATGAATGAAAGGAGATGCTTAGGAACTACTTTTTCTTTTCTGTGATGTTTCCACTACTAAATTTATAAAGCTTCTTCCCAAATAAGATTAAAATAAAGGAAATGGACTCATCTTGAATGAGGAAGATAGAGCAGAAGAAATGGTATACTTAGAAGGTAGAATGAACAAAAGCTTTAGACTGAGACAGACATTCTAGATAGAGTTCAAGTCCCACATCTACCACCTATGAACTATAAACATGACCAAATTACTTGACCTCTCTGAGTTTCAGATTTCTCACTCATAAAATTAAGAATTGTTTTAGAGAAGCAAATGAGAAGATGTCTTTTTGGTCTCCAGGATAGGTCCCCTCATTTAATCACCCAATGAATATTAAAATATCATTCTATTGTGATATTAGATAGATACTCTAATATCTATCTAATTCTATTGTGAATCAGTGGGAAGGATTATTTTACATGATTCACTAAATAACTTGAGAGAGAGTACCACTGTGATTGAAAGTCAAATGAGTGAGTATGATCTGCATATAACAACATTATAAACGTATTCACGAGTATTATTTGTGCAGATTACACTACTGTGCTGAGGGAATGGGGTGGACTAGTTGGAACAGATGTGAAAGTAAGCATGATTTTGGAGTTATTTTGCAGCCTCCCAAAGAGGGGAACCATAGTCATCTTCAAATGTTTTCCAGTATTTAGGAGGGACCCTTTCTTTCTACTCTCTTTTGAAGACTATACAGGAAGTAATTCAAAAAGGAAAATGTTTCTGAAATGTATGTATGGTTTTATTTCCCATGACTATCATAATCATCTCATACATCCAGCATTACTTCAATATTTAAGTATTTACAGTATTTGTAGTGCCAGATATTATGTTAGGGGCCAGGTGTACAGAAATCAACAAAACCACCAGCCAATAAGTAAATATATAATTTACAAATTTTGGTAAGGGCATTCAAAGGAGAGATAAGGTTTCATAACAGTTGCTTCTTCACCTTAGGGTTTCTATCTGGAAATAAAGCAATCAATTTTCCCCCTTCCTTTTTTTTTCCCCTTTACATATTTATATTGAGTATCTACTTATGCTTTCTAAATTCATGGCAGCATTTTCTTTGTGTTTGGGATGTTAAATTTTAATATTGTCAAAATGGCTATTCTACCCAAAGCAATCTATAGATTCAATGCAATCCCTATCAAGCTACCAACGGTATTTTTCACAGAACTAGACCAAAGAATTTCACAATTTGTATGGAAATACAAAAAACCTCGAATAGCCAAAGTAATCTTGAGAAAGAAGAATGAAACTGGAGGAATCAACCTGCCTGACTTCAGACTCTACTACAAAGCCACAGTCATCAAGACAGTATGGTACTGGCACAAAGACAGAAATATAGATCAATGGAACAGAATAGAAAGCCCAGAGATAAATCCACGAACCTATGGACACCTTATCTTTGACAAAGGAGGCAAGGATATACAATGGAAAAAAGACAACCTCTTTAACAAGTGGTGCTCGGAAAACTGGTCAACCACTTGTAAAAGAATGAAACTAGAACACTTTCTAACACCATACACAAAAATAAGCTCAAAATGGATTAAAGATCTAAATGTAAGACCAGAAACTATAAAACTCCTAGAGGAGAACATAGGCAAAACACTCTCCGACATAAATCACAGCAAGATCCTCTATGACCCACCTCCCAGAATATTGGAAATAAAAGCAAAAATAAACAAATGGGACCTAATGAAACTTAAAAGCTTTTGCACTACAAAGGAAACTATAAGTAAGATAATTCTATTAAATCTTTTTAAAATTTTTCTTCTATAATTTGATTCTACTTCCTTATTTACAATGTATGGACTTCTTTTTTGTGAGAATGGAGGAAGCCCCATTTTGAAGAATGGGGGAATGACTGAATTTTAGCTGTTTTGTCCATATTGGGCTTCCTGGTGGCTTAGATGGTAAAGAATATGCCTGCGATGCAGGAGACCTGGGTTAGGAAGAACCCCTGGAGAAAGGAATAGCAACCTACTCCAGCATTCTTGCCTGGAGAATTCCATGGACAGAGGAGCCTGACAGGCTGCAGTTCACGCGGTTGGGAAGAGTTGGACATGACTGAGGGACTAACACTTTCACTCTCAGAATAGGTCTAGATATTTTGCTAATACTCAGAAAATGGGGAAGGAGTGCAGGCGGTGGCGGTCTAGTCACTAACTCGTGTCCAACTCTTTTCACCCCCTGGACTGTAACCTGCCAGCCTCCCCTGTCCATGGGATTCTCCAGGTAAGAATACTGCAGTGGATAGCTATTGCAGGCAGATTCTTTACTGACTGAGCCACCAGGGAAGCCCCAGGAGTGCAGGACCAGAGTACAAAAACAATGAGGATTTTTGTTTGATTACAGCTAGCCTGACCCCATTCACCTGCTTAACTGAGGTAAATAATATTTCAACTCTATGCCAAGAGGAATATATGGAGACGGCAGAAAACACTGTGGTAAATTGATGACCCAATTGTTCATGCCTATCTATATCCACCCTGTTTGCAAAGTGACTTCACAGACTCCCATTAAGAGGTGGACTTTATTTCTCTGTTTCTTGAATCTGAGCTAGATTTGTGACTTGCCATAGTCAACACACCGAGGAGGCAGTGTTTATGCCACTTTCGAGCCTAGGCCTTATGTTAATCTTGTCCAGATGGTATAAAAATGATCTGGGGATATCCTCTTGGTAGATGAAGTCATTCAGCCCAATTACTCCTATCACCCCAGCCTACAGCCAGACCATGGCCTGAAATGTGAGTGACGCCATCCTTGACCAGCAAAGTCCCACTGACACCCCAGCTGATTGTGGATGCTTTGTGAGACCAGCCAAACATGAATCAGGTGATAAGAATGTAGATTCATAAGCAATAAAAACAAACAAACTCATGATTTTAAGCTTCTGAGTTTGAGGCAGCTTATTACTAATTTCATATATTCTCATTTGAATGATTTCATTGTTTACTTAAGGTGATACCCATTTTTCCTTTTCACCATCTACTTTCAGTAACTTACTGCCATGGTAAAACTATTTTTCTCTTTTTTTACCTTTGGTTCGTAAGAAAATTTGAAGGCAGTGGTGTGCTGGTAAATGTTTCACAACAAAGCTCTTACGAAAAAAAGACATGTGTGTATGTATATATGTGTGTATGTATACATGTGTGTATGTGTATATGTGTGTGTGTATATAGATATATATATACACACAAGTATGTGTATATGTTTATTATAAATTTATTAAGTACATAAGTTTATTATAAATTTTATATATATAAGGGCTTCCCCAGTGACTCAGTGGTTAAGAATCTGCCTGCAATAAAGGAAACACAGGAGACACATGTTCGATCCCTGGGTTGGGAAGATCCCCTGGAGGACAGCATGGCAACCCACTCCAGTATTATTGCCTGGAGAAGCCCATGGACAGAGGAGTCTGGCAGGCTACAGTCCATAGGGTCACAAAGAGTTGGACATGACTCAAGTGACTGAACACACATACACGCATAAATGTATACCTGCAGAACTAAGATCATCATCTTCTGCAATGCTGATAAAAGCTTTAAGGGTTTACATATATAAAGAAATATAAAAAAGAATACATAGCAAACAATTTATAAATAAAAGTAAAATAAGCAATGATCTTTTTTTAAATCAAGTTTCTTCAACAAATTAATAACATTTTTTTTCCATTTTTTTTTATTAGTTGGAGGCTAATTACTTTACAATATTGTAGTGGTTTTTGCCATACATTGACATGAATCAGCCTTGGATTTACATGTATTCCCCATCCTGATCCCCCCTCCCACCTCCCTCCCCACCCCATCTCTCTGGGTCTTCCCAGTGCACCAGCCCTGAGCACTTGTCTCATGCATCCAACCTGGGCTGGTAATCTGTTTCACCCTTGATAATATACTTGTCGGTTTCACATATCCAATTGATTCCCACAGAGTGCTTCTATTAGTTTTTGCAGAACTCTTCTATGTAATTCAACCACAATTTGACAAAATTACATTCCAACCTGGTACCTCTTTTACAATAAATGTTTTGTTATGAAATTTGATATATGATTTATCTTTGAACTAGATGTAACCCTTGTATAACAGCTATATTCATTAAATTGAAGCCTCTTTCATCTTTGGTGCTCGATACAACACACCGTGAAGCATAATTTGCATTATTAACATTTTCTCCCATTACTCTTAGCCTAAACAGTCAGTACACAATAAATCAGGGCCTGATTTGGAGTATTAGCTACTCTCTGTGGTGAAACATTGCTATTTCGACCATTTTCAAGCTACCGACGTGACAGCCCTGGAATGGAATTGGGAAGAGATGCACACCCTCCCATGGCATGCCTACCATGTTGCTACAGTGCAGTTACAAAATTGCAAAGGCATAGATAATACTCAAGTAGAATCAAATCAGTGTGATGTGATGAGTTTTGAGTTTCTATGGCCTTTATTTTTAATATAATTTGTTGAACTCTAAGTTTATAAACTGATTTTTAATGATAGGCAGGTTTAACAACTGACTTTCTAGATTCCTGAAATATGAACAATCAAATGAGCTGGCTCCAGCACACCCCTGCTGATAGATGTTAAAAACACCTGGAGGTTCTAGTTATAAAAACAATAGCTCCCATACATTTAGTGCTCACTAGACCCCAGGTATTGTTCTATATACTTTAGATTCACAATCTTATGGATTCCTCACGATGGCTCTGTGAGGTAGGTATTGTTATTATTTCTATCTAATGTACAGATGGAGAAATGGAACCAAAAGAATTTACTTAAGTTCATAAAAGTACAAACTACCTTTCCTAAAGACAGATATGTCTTATCACAAATTTATTATGACCATAAAGATGAACTCAATATTCAGATGAGACTCAGAATTCAGTAATGAGACCAACAGCTTTATTGAAGGTATGAATACAGATCCAAGGCTGTTTAATAGAGGGAGGCATACATGGTGCCTGGGAAAGAAGAATGAGAGCTTTCTGATGCTTCAGCTGAGATGGGAATGACTGGTTATGATAAGAAGATATTACTGGGAAAAAGGGGTGTGCTGTTCAGGGTATATTCTTGGAGGGGTGAGTTGTTTGGTGTGGTTGGAGTGGAGGTAAGTATAAGTAAGTGATAATAATGGAGACAGGGAGGTAATATGGAGCAGAAAAGGCAAAAAAATTGAAGAAAAGGTATTTTGTCACCAAGAATTTTTTTAATAAATTAATTTTTTAATTGAAGGGTAATTTCTTTACAGACATTTGTTGTTTTCTGTTAAACAGATGGGATGGAGAGGGAGATGAGAAAGAGGTTCAAAAAGAAGGGGGATATATGTATACCTATGACTGAAAGCTGAGCGCCGAAAAATTGATGCTTTTGAACTGTGGTGGTGGAGAAGACTCTTGAGAGTCCCTTGGACTGCAAGGTGATCCTACCAGTCCATCCTAAAGGAGATCAGTCCTGGGTGTTCATTGGAAGGACTGACGCTGAAGCTGAAATTCCAATACTTTGGCCACCTCATGCAAAGAGTTGACTCATTTGAACGGACCCTGATGCTGGGAGGGATTGAGGGCAGGAGGAGAAGGCGACGACAGAGGATGAGATGGCTGGATGGCATCACCGACTCGATGGACATGGGTTTGAGTAAACTCCGGGAGTTGGTGATGGACAGGGAGGCCTGGAGTGCTGCGATTCATGGGGTCGCAAAGAGTCGGACACGACTGAGTGACTGAACTGAACTGAACTGTGACTGATTCCATTGGATCATAGAAAAAGCAAGAGAGTTCCAGAAAAACATCTATTTCTGCTTTACTGACTATGCCAAAGCCTTTGACTGTGTGAATCACAACAAACTGTGGAAAATTCTTCAAGAGATGGGAATACCAGACCACCTGACCTGCCTCCTGAGAAATCTGTATGCAGGTCAAGCAGCAACAGTTAGAACTGGACATGGAACAACAGACTGGTTCCAAATTGGGAAAGGAGTACGTGAAGGCTATATATTGTCACCCTGCTCATTTAACTTGTATGCAGAGTACATCAGGTGAAATGCCAGGCTGGATGAAGTGCAAGGTGGAATCAAGATTGCTGGGAGAAAGTCAATAACCTCAGATATGCAGATGACACCACCTTTATGGCAGAAAGCAAAGAAGAATTAAAGAGCCTTTTGATGAAAGTGAAAGAGGAGAGTGAAAAAGCTGGCTTAAAACTTCAACATTCAGAAAACTAAGATCATGGCATCTGGTCCCATCACTTCATGGCAAATAGACGGGGAAACAGTGACAGACTATTTTCTTGGGCTCAAAATCACTGCAGATGGTGACTGCAGCCATGAAATTAAAAGATGCTTGCTCCTTGGAAGAAAAGCTATGACCAACCTAGACAGCATATTAAAAAGCAGAGACATTACTTTGCCAACAACTGTCCATGTGATCAAAGCTCTATGGTTTTTCCAGTAGTCATGTATGGATGTGAGAGAAGACTCTTGAGAGTTCCTTGCACTGCCAGGAGATCCAGTCAGTCCATCCTAAAAGAAATTGTTCCTGAATATTCATTGGAAGGACTGATGCTGAAGCTGAAGCTCCAATACTTTGGCCACCTGATGCGAAGAACTGACTCATTTGAAAAGACCCTGATGCTGGGAAAGATTGAGGGCTGGAGGAGAGGGGGATGACAGAGGATGAGATGGTTGGGTGGCATCACCAACTCAATGGACATGAGTTTGAGTAAACTCCAGGAGTTGGTGATGGATAGGGAAGACTGGTGTGCTGTAGTCCATTGGGTCACAAAGAGTCAGACATGACTGAGTGACTGAACTGATAACTGATGACTGATTCACGTTGGGGTTTGAGCAAAAGGTTTTGACAGTAATCACAAAGTAGACACATGCAGCCAAGAAAGAGAAAGGAGTAAAGCTAGAATGGGATCAATCAACAGACACTCTTGGGCCACAAGAAGCTTTGGTGAGTTCAAAGAACAGACTCTGGTATGTGTGAGATGGTGATTTTTATGTGTTCACTTGGCTAGGTCGTGATATATAGATATTTGGCCAAATGTTATTCTAGATGCTTCTGTGAAGATTTTTTTTTTTTTAGTTGGCATTAACATGTAAGTTAAACTCAACATTCAGAAAATGAATATCATGGCATCTGGTCCCATCACTTCATGGCAAATATGGGGAAACAGTGGAAACAGTGACAGATTTTATTTTTGGGGACTCCAAAATTACTGCAGATGGTGACTGCAGCCATGAAATTAAAAGACACTTGCTCCTTGGGAGAAAAGTTATGACCAAACTAGACAGCATATTAAAAAGCAGAGACATTACTTTGCCAACAAAGGTCCATCTCCTCAAAGCTATGGTTTTTTCCAGTGGTCATGTATGGATGTGAGAGTTGTACTGTAAAGAAAGCTGAGCCCTGAAGAATTGATGCTTTTGAACTGTGGTGTTGGAGAAGATTCTTAAGAGTCCCTTGGACTACAAGGAGATGCAACCAGTCCATCATAAAGGAAATAAGTCCTGGATATTCACTGGAAGGACTGCTGCTGAAGCTGAAACTCCAATACTTTGGCCACCTGATGTGAAGAACTGACTCATTGAAAAGACCCTGATGCTGGGAAAGATTGAAGGTGGGAAGAGAAGGGAATGACAGAGGATGGGATAGTTGGATGGTATCACCAACTCAATGGACATGAGTTTGAGTAAACTCCTGGAGTTGGTGGACAGGGAGGCCTGGCATGCTGCAGTCCACAGGGTCGCGAAGAGTCGGACACGACTGAGTGACTGAACTGAACCGAACATTTACGTCAGTAGACTATAAGTAAAGTAGACTGGCCTTCATAATAACAATAAGAAATGGTCTCATCCAATTAGTTGAAGACCTTAAGAAAAAGACGGACTTACCCCAAGGGAAAGGGAATTTGCCAGCAAACTGTCTTCATATTTGAACTGAAACCCTAGCCTGGTCTCCAGTCTGCCATCCGACTGCTATGGTCTGAATGTTTGTGAACTCCTCAAATTCATATATTGACATCTTAATCCCCAAAGACGAGGATATTAGGAAGTGGGTACTTTGGGAAGTGCTTAAATCATGAGGGTGGAGCCCGTATGGATGGCGTTAGTGCCTTATAAGAGAAGCCCCACACAGAGATGTGGTTGGACCTGGAGTCATCATACAGAGTGAAGTCAGTCAGAAGGAGACTAACAAATATCATATAATATCATTTACGTGTGGAATCTAGAGAAACGTTACAGGTGACTTTATTTGCAAAGCAGAAATAGAGACACAGACATAAGAGAACAAACATGGATACCAAGGTGGGTAAGGGGATAGATGAACTGGGATATTGAGACTGATATACATGCACTATTGATATTATGTGTAAAATAGATAACTTATGAGATCCTACTACATAGGACAGGGGACTCTACTTAATGCTCTGTGGTGACCTAAATGGGAAAAGAATCCAAAGAGGGGATATTTGTATTTGTACAGATGATTCACTTTGCTGTACAGCAGAAACTAACACAACATTGCCAAGCAACTGTACTCCAATTAAAAAAAAAAAAAAAAAAAAAATGAAAGAAGCCCGACAGAGATTCCTAGCCCTCTCTACTGTGTGAGGACACAGTAAGAAGACAACAGCTATGAACCAGGAAGAGGCCCTCATAAGAATACATCCATGCTGGTACCTTAATCTTGGACTTCCCAGCCTCTAAAACCACAAGAAACAAATTTCTATTGTTTATACATTACCTAGTATGTGATATTTTGTTACAGCAACTTAAATGGACTATGACGCTTACTCTTCAGATGTTGGACATGCCAGTCTCCACAACTGCATGAGTGAATTTCTTAAAAATAAATCTCTCTCTATCTATCCATCCACCCCTCAACACATTCTACTGATTGTATTTCCCTGGAGAACCCTAAAACAATAGGGGGTGGGAGCCACTATAGAAAATGATAAACAGGGTCTTCCTTGGCAGTCCAGTGGCTAAGACCTCATGCTCTCAATGCAGGGGGCTTAAGCTTGATCCCTGGTTGGGGAACTAGATTCCACATGCTGCAACTAAGACCCAGTGGAGCCAAATAAATAAATAAATATTTTAAAAAGAAAACATTATGGACAGACAAGTAAACTTTTGAGGTAAGAATTCAAAAGTAAAGAAGCTCCAGGTGGCCAAAATTAACAGAAATAAAGTCATTGCAACTGAGGAAATTGAGGAGAGTAGGTTATTGGCTGGGCCATTGTTTAGAAGGTATAAGGCACACAGTAGAAAAGAAAATGGTAAGTTTGTGTCCTGAGACTGTGTTACGTGACTTTGGAGAAGTTGATAGGGAAAATGGAGAAAGATGGAAATCTAGATGATGTGAGCTTACATATAAGAGGGATTTTCAGTGATGGTGATGGATCAGTGGTCTGGAAGGAGCTTGGTGATTCCAAAGAGATGCAAACTTTAGAAACTGAATATGGAACAGAATGTGTTACCTCCTTAAGAGAGATTGCAAGGGAACTGATACCAATGGCCACAAATTTGCCTATTCATTGGAACAGCTCCAGAATTCAATATAGAATAGGTTCAATGGCTACAAAATGGCTGGAAGGTAAACAGTGGAATGATCTGGAAGCTGAATTTGCATAGCAAGCAGTGTTCTTACTTCATATATATGTTTTATGTCACTATGAATAGCAAAGCTCTCTAAAGATGCTTATATCCACACTGCTTAAGTTTGAGAAAGCATCAACCTCCTAGAGATTAGTATATTGCTGGAGCTATAGAATCACTGATGGAAATCCCTGGGGTCAACTGCCCATTCCCATCAACTCCTTGGTGTCACTGAAAACAGATATGACTGCCTTTGCCATAATGTGTGACGGGGGATAGGAAATGGTGTGGATGGTACAACCTCCTGGCCACTTTAGCTTCTTCTGTCCCTTTGCATAGTTCTGGTTTCTAGTGACTGAACTCTCCAGAAGTCTTTTACAGCCTGAGAGCTACTCAAAGCAAGGCTACAGGTTTGCTTTAGCATTCTTAAAATTGACCTTTTGGGTTGTTTTCAGGTTCATTCCATGTCTCATCTTCTTTTAGTCTGAAGCTCTTTTTTAACAATAGTTTCAGTTTGCTTTGAAAGAAGTGGTGACAGAAATATTCTGGGAACTCCAGAACACCTGATGCTATGACTCAGTCCCTAGTGTTAAACTATCTTTTTCAGTGGTTTTGGAGGGGTGATTAGCCATGAGTGAGAGATATCACTGAAGTGTTGTCCATTATGGGGGGAGTGTGCCAGAAGATCATATAAAAACCCTTCTAATTAATTCATATATCACTGTTATGAATTACTAAAATAAGACCCAAGAGTCTGCTGTAGAAAATTCAGCAAATAAATCAACACATAATTGTTGAGCTCCGATACAAGGTTTCTATGAATGTTGTGAAGAATAAAAAGATCTGTTAGGATCCTTATTCAGACTAATGGGGGAGGAAAAGAATGATCATATGAAGAAGCAAAAATAAATAAATACACAAATAATAAAAATAAATAAACATATCAAGCAGCATATGGCAATTATTGTTAAGAAGCTGAAGAGATGGTTATGGGTTGCAGACTTGGGAATCACCCCAGAGAATGTGAGAACTGAGAAATTCCTTGAAGTATATGTGAAAGTGAAAGTGAACTTGCTCAGTCGTGTCCCACTCTTTGCAGCCCCATGGACTGTAGCCCACCAGGCTCCTCAGTCCATGGAATTTTCCAGGCAAGAGTACTGGAGCGGGTTTCCATTTCCTTCTCCAGGGGATTTTCCCAACCCAGGGATTGAACCCAGGTCCTAGGTTGGGAAGATCCCCTGGAGAAGGGCATGGCAATCGACTCCAGTATTCTTATCTGGAGAATGCTATGGACTGAGGAACCTAGTGCACTATAGTCCATAGAGTTGAAAAGAGTCAGACACAACTGAAGCAACTTAGCATGCACACAGGTAGTTTAAAATGATGGATCAATTTAGTTCAGTTAAGTCACTCAGTCGTGTCCGACTCTTTGTGACCCCATGAAGCACAGCACACCAAGCATCCCTGTCCATCACCAACTCCCGGAGTTTACTCAAACCCATGTCCATCGAGTCGGTGACGCCATCCAGCCATCTCATCCTCTGTTGTCCCCTTCTCCTCCTGCCCTCAATCCCTCCCAGCATCAGGGTCTTTTCCGAAGAGTCAACTCCTCGCATGAGGTGGCCAAAGTACTGGAGTTTCAGCATCAGCATCAGTCCTTCCAATGAACACCCAGGACTGATCTCCTTTAGGATGGACTGGTTGGATCTCCTTGCAGTCTAAGGGACTCTCAAGAATATTCCCAACACCATAGTTCAAAAGCATCAATTTTTCAGCACTCAGCTTTCTTCACAGTACAACTCTTACAACCATACATGACCACTGGAAAAACCATAGCTGTGACTAGACAGACCTTTGTTGGCAAAGTAATGTTTCTGCTTTTTTAATATGCTGTCTAGGTTGATCATAACTTTCCTTCCAAGAGGTAAGCGTCTTTTAATTTCATGGCTGCAGTCACCATCTGCAGTGATTTTAGAGCCCAGAAAAATAAAGTCTGACACTGTTTCCACTGTTTCCCCATCTATTTCCCATGAAGTGATGGGACTGGATGCCACGATCTTAGTTTTCTGAATGTTGAGCTTTAAACCAACTTCACTTCAATTTCACTCTCCTCTTTCACTTTCACCAAGAGGCTTTTTAGTTCATCTTCACTTTCTGCCATAAGGGTGGTGTCATCTGCATATTTGAGGTCATTGATATTTCTCCCAGCAATCTTGATTCCAGCTTGTGCTTCCTCCAGCCCAGCATTTCTCATGATGTACTCTGCATATAACTTAAATCAGGGTGACAATATACAGCCTTGACGTACTCCTTTTTCTATTTGGATAGATAAATGTATCTATTTATCTCTTTGTCCATATATACACTAGGGGAGTAGATTTGGTATGGGGAAATGAGTTTTTACTTTTTTACCTAAGTCAGCTGTTTTACTGCTTACTCTTTACAATGAATGTATATTTTATTGAAACAAAATTTAAAGACTATATATAACCAGATACACATAAAGCAGTGGGTAAGACAAATTAAGCTGGAGAAACCATTAGGTATTCTCTTCTTGTATCATTGTTATCAGCTGCTCAGGAAAGAGTATTCTCTTTCATCATAACTTATGATAAACTTACTGTGAAATGTGTTGTATGAAAGGAGAGAAGGTTAGCCCTCCCCTTGACAAGGATGGAAGAGACTCTCAGGCCTGACAACATGCATGCAGTTGGGGCATTTCCACCTACTTTGTGGCATCTAATCTCTGTTGGGCTTCCCTGGTGGTTCAGCTGGTGGGAGACCTGGGTTTGATCCCTCGGTTGGGAAGATCCCCTGAAGAAGGGATCTTGTATGTATGTGAGAGTTGGACTATGAAGAAGGCTGAGCACAGAAGAATTGATGCTTTTGAACTGTGGTGTTGGAGAAGACTCTCGAAAGTCCCCTGGACTGCAAGGAGATGCAACCAGTCCATCCTAAAGGAGAGTGGTCCTGAGTTTTCGTTGGAAGGATTGATGTTGAAGCTGAAACTCCAGTACTTTGGCCACCTGATGTGAAGAGCTGACTCATTTGAAAAGACCCTGATGCTGGGAAAGATTGAAGGCAGGAGGAGAAGGGGACGACAGAGGATGAGATGGTTGGATGGTATCACCAACTCAATGGACATAAGTTTGGGTAAACTCTGGGAGTTGGTGATGGACAGGGATGCCTGGTGTGCTGCGATTCATGGGGTCGCAAAGAGTTGGACATGACTGAGCGACTGAACTGAACTGGACTGAATCCACTCCAGTATTCTGGCCTGGAGAATTCCATGGACTGTATAGTCCTTGGGGTTGCAAAGAGTCAGACACAACTGAGAGACTTTCACTACTGTGAAATAAAACTTTAGATTCAAAATCAAAACAAAACCTGGGCAAAGAATCTGTTCTACTTCTTGTCATTTAGATCATCAATCATATAGTAGTTAAATCCCAGCAATTGGCATCATATTAATCAGGTCACAATGACTAGCTTTTTCTTATCTTTTACTCTCTCATTTTCTGATTTCTTTTCCAGTTTTTATTTAGCCCTAATTATTTGATAGCTTTTTCAATGTGCAACATTGAAATCTCCAGTCTTACTGAAAATGAATTAGACTATGAAACAGTCAGAACACTGATATTACAATACTCCTTATATATTTAAAGATTTTCTGAACAATATTAACTATAGCCTGTAACTTTGAGTCACATTTAGTCAGTCCTGAAAATGGAGATGTGCAAGTGGGTTCCAGATGATAATTCAGAGTTTTGCATGGAGCTAAAAATTTCCTGAGGGGTCGAAAAGCTCTCTTTGGGTTATTTTGGAAAGAAAATAGACTATTGTATGCACAAGGGATTTGGGAATGAAAGGTACTAAAGAAATAATAGGACTAACTGTTATTACTTTATTGTTATTCTGTTTTGATTGATTGCCTTCTATTTCAAGTCTTAAAAGATTTCAATTTTATAGAATTTTAAGTAATTTCTTTCCTTAAAATCTTCACTTAATAGCAATGATATTTTTCAGCCTACTTCCTCTGATAGTTCAGTGCTTAGAAACCATATGACATTATGAAACACAAGTAATTTTCTGAGGTAAAATTTACTTTAAAGACAATGGTATGGCTTATACTATACCTACCATTTTTATGTTAGATGAAGAAAAATATATAACACATATAGATAGACATGCTGCTGCTGCTTACCTGCTCAGTTGTGTCTTATTCTATGTGGCCCCATGGACTACAGCCTGCCAGGCTCTTCTGTCCATGGAATTCTCTAGGCAAGAATACTGGAGTGGGTTGCCACGCCCTCCTCATAGACAGACACATATACTTATATAAACAAAAGCTTGTTTTTAAATTTGACTACAAAAGTGATGTAACCTCATGATGGGCAATTTGGAAAACAAAGAAAAGAGTAAGTAAGAAAATATTTTAAACATTTCTAAAAAAAATATATCAATTAAACAAGTCCTTAATAGTTCAGTATATTTTCTTCCAATCTTTTCTTTTAAATATTTGCTTATATACATGAACATTCCATACACTTTTTCTTTTCAAAATTGAGATCATTTTCTCTTTGGGGGTAGGGGAGTGCCATGCCCCATGGCTTGCAGGATCTTAGTTCCTCAACCAGGAATCAAACCCAGGCCTAGACAGTGAAAGCTCTGAGTCCTAACCACTGGACCTCCAGAGGATTTCTAAGATCATATTCTAGCTATCAGTTTATACTTTTTCTTTGAACCCATTTTGAGCATTTTTTTCCCCATGAGATTAAGCATTGTTTGTAAAAATTATGTTTAATGAATATACAGTAGTCATCATATGGCTGAATTAAAATATCTATAAACATTTCATATTGTATCAGTTGGGGTTCTGATAGGAAGCAGATGACCCAGTCAACTGATGCACTGACTAGAATTAATAAAGGGATGCTTTGCAAGTGTGAGTTTAGGGCCAGGGACACCAAGAAGGGATGGCAAAGTACCCAGGAGCCATGTCATACAAGCCTGAAGAGGGAGAGGGAAGCATGGTTACCAAGATCTGAAGAGCTGCAGCCATCAGTAAGGGCCTCCCAATAGAAGCTTCAATGGAGAACTCAGCTGCTCCCAACCCCAGCCTGGCAGGGACTTGTGAAGTCAGTGCTCCAATATCTCTCTGTTTCTGTCTTCCAATCTCATGCTTCTGCTTACCACTGACCAAACCCAACCAGAAATCAAAGAGCAAGAGAATCAGCTGATATTGAGGACAGAGAGCTCAGTTGCTGCCCTGGGACAAGAATTGGGTGGGAAAAGGTGGACAGTATATCTGAACTGGCAAATACTCAGAACATTCATTGTTTGAGTGTTCCCCCTTTCCCCACCTTTTCACTCTTAGAGCAATAGAAAGAAATAAAGTGAAGTTGCTCAGTCATGTCCAACTCTTTGCAACCCCATGGACTGTAGCCTACCAGGCTCCTCCGTCCGTGGAATTTTCCAGGCAAGAGTACTGGAGTGGGTTGCCATTTCCTTCTCCAGGGGATCTTTCCGACCCAGGGATTGAACCCAGATCTCCCACATTGCAGGTAGATGCTTTACCATCTGAGCCACCAGGGAAGCCAGAGCTTAGAGCAATAAGGTTGTGAGAAATACATTTGCAGGCTTGTTCTTCAGTTTTTTTAGATAAGTATCCTGACTATGACCCATCAGACTGCCCTGTCAATGATGTGATAATGGAAAAGAAAATTTGCATCAGGCATCCCATGCATGACTAAAATCATGTCATCTAATCAAGAATCAATTGTCCTTGTTTTGCTCCATAGCTGATATTAATAGGACCCACAGCATAGGATTTTTGGTTTCCTATCTAGGCACACATCCCATGCTGCCAAATCCAAGTGGCATCTTATATTAGCAAAATGAGACAAAGTCACAGACCACTGACCTCAAACCATCAATTTCAGAACTCTCTATTTCTGCCATTCAATAGAAAACAAGACAAAACCTCCAGGACAACAAAGGGAAGAACTCAGAGTTTCATATCTGTCCCTCATTGTTATTTTTCCTAAAAGGAACTCATGCCCTCCTCGAGGATATCTTTCCAACCCAGGGATCAAACCCAGGTCTCCTGCATTGCGGGCAGATTATTTACTATGAGCCATCAGGGAAGCCTAAAAGGAACTCAGCATGTAGTTTTTAAGGAAGCCAGATTGCTGGAGAGCATTTCAGTCTTTATAGCATCGGTTTCTTAAGCGTGGTTGGATTTGGCCCTGCAAGTAATTTACTCAGAATGTTGTGCTCAGTCGTGTCCAACTCTTTGTGACTTCATGGACTGTACTCTGCTAGGTTCCCCTGTCCACAGGATTTCCCAGGCAAGAATACTGGAGTGAGTTGCCATTGCTTCCTCCAGGAGATCTTCCTGACCCAGGAAGAACCCTGGGTCTTGCATCCTCTGCATTGATAGGCAGATTCTTTACTACTGCGCCAGCTGGGAAGTTACCCCAATAACTTACTAACAGCAACTCAGTTTTATCCAGACATACTAAGAAAGAAGCACAAAAAAATGATGACTCAGCCATTCACTTGTTACAGAATGTTGAATATCAGATCAGTTCAGTTCAGTTCAGTTGCTCAGTCGTGTCCGACTCCTTGCGACCCCATGAATCACAGCATGCCAGGCATCCCTGTCCATCACCAACTCCCGGAGTTTACTCAAACTCATGTACATTGAGTCGGTGATGCCATCCAGCCATCTCATCCTCTGTCGTCCCCTTCTCCTCCTGCCCTCAATCCCTCCCAGCATCAGGGTCTTTTCCAATGAGTCAACTCTTTGCATGAGGTGGCCAAAGTACTGGAGTTTCAGCTTCAACATCAGTCCTTCCAATAAACACCCAGGACTGATCTCCTTTAGGATGGACTGGTTGGATCTCCTTGCAGTCCAAGGGACTCTCAAGAGTCTTCTCCAACACCACAGTTCAAAAGCATCAATTTTTCAGTGCTCAGCTTTCTTCACAGTCCAACTCTCACATCCATACATGACCACTGGAAAAACCATAGCCTTGACTAGATGGACCTTTGTTGGCAAAGTAATGTCTCTGCTTTTTATTTATTTATTTATTTATTTTCATTTATTTTAATTAGTTGGAGGCTAATTACTTTACAATATTGTAGTGGTTATTGTCATACATTGACATGAATTAGCCATGGATTTACATATATTCCCCATCCCGATCCCCCCTCCCACCTCCCTCTCTACCCGATCCCTATGGGTCTTCCCAGTGCACCAGGCCTGAGCACTTGTCTCATGCATCCAACCTGGGCTGGTGATCTGTTTCACCCTAGATAATATACATGTTTCGATGCTGTTCTCTTGAAACATCCCACCCTCGCCTTCTCCCACAGAGTCCAAAAGTCTGTTCTGTGCATCTGTGTCTCTTTTTCTGTTTTGCATATAGGGTTATCATTACCATCTTTCTAAATTCCATATATATGTGTTAGTATACTGTAATGGTCTTTATCTTTCTGGCTTACTTCACTCTGTATAATGGGCTGCAGTTTCATCCATCTCATTAGAACTGATTCAAATGAATTCTTTTTAATGGCTGAGTAATATTCCATGGTGTATATGTACCACAGCTTCCTTATCCATTCTCTGCTGATGGGCATCTAGGTTGCTTCCATGTCCTGGCTATTATAAACAGTGCTGTGATGAACATTGGGGTGCACATGTCTCTTTCAGATCTGGTTTCCTTGGTGTGTATGCCCAGAAGTGGGACAAGGGTGCCCACTCTCACCACTACTATTCAACATAGTTTTGGAAGTGTTGGCCACAGCAATCAGAGCAGAAAAAGAAGTAAAAGGAATCCAGATAGGAAAAGAAGAAGTGAAACTCTGTTTGCAGATGACATGATCCTCTACATAGAAAACCCTAAAGACTCTACCGGAAAATTACTAGAGCTAATCAACGAATATAGTAAAGTTGCAGGATATAAAATTAACACACAGAAATCCCTTGCATTCCTATACACTAACAATGAGAAAACAGAAAGAGAAATTAAGGAAACAATACCATTCACCATTGCAACAAAAAGAATAAAATACTTAGAAGTATATTTACCTAAAGAAACAAAAGACCTAGACATAGAAAACTATAAAACACTGATGAAAGAAATCAAAGAGGACACAAATAGATGTAGAAATATACCGTGTTCATGGATTGGAAGAATCAATATTGTCAAAATGGCTATACTACCCAAAGCAATCTATAGATTCAATGCAATCCCTATCAAGCTACCAATGGTATTTTTCACAGAACTAGACCAAAGAATTTCACAATTTGTATGGAAATACAAAAAACCTCAAACAGCCAAAGTAATCTTGAGAAAGAAGAATGGAACGGGAGGAATCAACCTGCCTGACTTCAGACTCTACTACAAAGCCACAGTCATCAAGACACTATGGTACTGGCACAAAGACAGAAATATAGATCAATGGAACAGAATAGAAAGCCCAGAGATAAATCCACGAAGCTATGGACACCTTATCTTTGACAAAGGAGGCAAGGATATACAATGGAAAAAAGACAACCTCTTTAACAAGTGGTGCTCGGAAAACTGGTCAACCACTTGTAAAAGAATGAAACTAGAACACTTTCTAACACCATACACAAAAATAAGCTCAAAATGGATTAAAGATCTAAATGTAAGACCAGAAACTATAAAACTCCTAGAGGAGAACATAGGCAAAACACTCTCTGACATAAATCACAGCAGGATCCTCTATGACCCACATCTCAGAATATTAGAAACAAAAGCAAAAATAAACAAATGGGACCTAATGAAACTTAAAAGCTTTTGCACAACAAAGGAAACTATAAGCAAGGTGAAAAGACAGCCCTCAGATTGGGAGAAAATAATAGCAAACGAAGCAACAGACAAAGGATTAATCTCAAAAATGTCTCTGCTTTTTAATATGCTGTCTAGGTCAGTCATAACTTTCCTTCCAAGAGGTAAGCGTCTTAATTTCATGGCTGCAATCAACGTCTGCAGTGATTTTGGAGTGGTGATCAAATCCCCTGCTGTTGCATGAAATGCTATTAGTATGAATTTTTAAGATCTCTTCTGAAAAACCTTCTGACAGAAAAATACTATATCAAATTGTCTCTTTCACCCTAGGAGAGAAAATCATTTTAACTAAACAAGAGAATATTCTTGTCTTTCCTAATCCATCAAAATAGCTAAGTGCAAGGGACAATTTATTACTAAGGATTTGAGAAGATGGCAGCATGAAACTTTCACATCCCTCCTGATACATTACCAGGTTTGCGAGCATTGGGAAATTTTTTCTTCCTTAATTTCCTCTCAAGAAATTCTTTAAAAGGCTGTATACAAATGGGAAGTTGCGAAGAAGATCATTTTGTATATTGTACCTCAAAAAATCAATACAGTGACAGTGTAGCACTCAGAACCTTGGTGGTTGATTCTCTTATTTTAACTTTTGGAGCTGCTATAACAAAATCACATCAATATTCATCGACAAAATTCAATTTTTATAACAAACCTCTTTATCAAATCAACAGTGTAAGAATCCAGAGAAGTTTTATATGGATTTCACTTGGGAAATCTGATTTCTGTTTCCTTACAAAAATGAATCCTAGTCCCAGTATGATCCAGTAAATATAATTATTGAGAACTTTACAATGTAATACATGCTTTATGCATATTTCAATGCTTTTATTTGCATTTTATATACTCAGGGTAATTAAGGACATTCACCAAAGTGAAAGTAGTTGAAGAAGTATTTTAACCTCTTTTTCTGTTCTATGACTAAGAGGAATTCTAATTTTAATTAAATAAAATTAATTAATTAAACATTATTGAATACAAACTATGGTGGAGAAAGTGATATTCACATTCAATGTGAATGGCAAATATGCAGAGATACTAAGATGCAAATGGTATAATCTCTGTTCTCAAAAACTTTAAAATCTAAATAGTAGGATAAGACAATAAGCATACTAACTACAAAACTGAATATTGTAAGAGTTTTAAAATAGAGAAAGGACAGAGGGATAATCAATCAGAATTAAAATGCAGAAATGGGTCAAGTGATAGGAAAAGATTTACATAAGTGACACCTGTTGGTAAGGGTTTGGGAGTTTGGGTACTATGCATGTATGTGTGTATGTATGTATTTTTACTTTTTATTTTATAGAAATTTTAGAAGCAAAGAAAGAGTATGGAGTTTTCATGTACCTTTCATGCAGCTTTCCCTAATGATGATATCTTATATAATTATAGTACCTTATTATCAAAACTAGGAAATTGACATTTATAAGAGACTTAGCTAAACTGTAGACATCATTAAGTCTTATTTCACCAGTATTTACATGCACTCATGTGTGTATGGGCTTCCCTGGTGGCTCAGACCATAAAGAATCTGCCTGCAATGCAGGAGACCTGGGTTTGATCCCTGGGTTGGAAAGATCACCTGGAGGAGGGCATGGAAACCCACTCCAGTTATTATTGCCAGGAAAATCCCCATGTACAGAGGAGCCTGGTGGGCTACAGTCCACGGGGTTGCAAAGACTCGAACATGACTGAGTAACTAAGTACATAGTTTTATGAAATTTTATCACATGTATAGATTTGTGGGACCATCAGCACACTCAGGACAGATCTATTCCACCACCATCAAGAAACTCCCTCATGTTAACCTGGAACAGTCACCCCTTCTCTTTAATTCTAACCCCTGGAAATCACTAACATGTTCACTGTGCCAATTTGGCATTTCAAGAATATTATATAAATAGAATCAAACAATATGCAATCTTTTGTGCTTGTTTTTTTTTTCATTTGGTGTAATATCTAAGCATATAATATCCTTAGATATTACACCATAAGATCTACCTAAGTTGTCACGTGTATCAATAGCCCATGCTTTTTAGTTGCTGAATAGTATTCCATTGAATGGACATGTCACAGTTTATTCATTGATTTACCAGTTAAAAAAAAGGGAAGGGCTGTTTTCACCACTGGGTTATTGAAAATAAAGCTGATGTGAATGTATATAGGTTTTGTTTGTGAATTTAAATTTTTATTTCCTTAGGACAAACATATAAAAGTGTGATTACTGGGTCATAAATTGAGTGTTTAAAGGTATAATTTTAATAAATTTATAGATAGGCACCATTATAAGCATTCTTGTATAAACATTATTTGTGAATATTCTTAGTGATTTGAAATAAAAATTAAAATTGCTTTGCCAGGGGGATATGCAGGTTTTAATTACTTTTAATAAATTCAAGAAAAGTCAAGCTAATTTCCAATATTTCACACCAGAATTATGTGAGCAGGTCCATTCTTCAATTTTGAAATAACATGAGTATTATCATTTAAAAGTGTCATGAACCTAAAGTCCAAAGTTGGTATCTTGTTTTCAATTGCATTGTGATCGCTTATGAGGAGAGTATTTCTCTTGAACAGTTGCATTCTTTGATGAATTTCCTATGTATCTATTTCACCCAATTTTTGCATGAGGATTTTAAATTTTTTCTTACTGATTCTAAATATTTATGTGTGTGTATTTACACAAATAAAATAATATTGCTGAAAGTTTGTGTTTGCCTTTTAATCTTTTTAAAAATGCTTTTTGACATACATACATTTTATGCTGTTAAATAGGCCAATCTAACATCCTTTTTTAAATTTATGGTTTTTGCACTGAATATCATGCTTAAAATCTTTGCCCACATAAAGATTATATAGTGATTTACCAGGATTTTCTCTAGTAATTTTGCACTTTTTATTTTAAACATGCATTATTATGCCATCTGAAATTTATTTCAAAAGAAGAAAACAGGTGAAGAACTAACTTCATTGTTTAACAGCTTTAGCTAGTGGTCCTAGCACCATTAAAAGAATATTTTGCTTTCCCCATTAATTTAAAGTGCTATCTTCATTGTACACCAAATCTGTATTTATTTATGTATATTTCTGAATTTATTCTTCTCTTTCATTGGTCTCTTTTTCTATTTATGTATCAGTATTATATTTTATTCAATATTGACTTTGTGATACATTTTATAATCTATAGGTTAAGTTCACAACCATTGTTTGATCAGTTATGAAAAAAGTCACGTTGGAATATGAGGATTTTTATTACAGTTAATATGTGTAGATATATGTGGAAATGATTAACTTCTTTTCAATATGAAAGTTTTTCATTCAGTCTCCTAGTAAAGAAGTATTGCATATTACTTGCTAAGCTCACACCTAGATTATTTTATTTTGGGGTGTCATTATGAACTGATCTTTTTTCCTGTTATGTTTTCATGTCATGTTTTGACGAATTATGCTAATATTTGTATTAGTTTTCCAGTAATTCGTACATGAGATTATGCTACAGTGGGGTTTTGCTAATTGTATATAAATACACTGTAAAGCTCTCCTTCATTCTCTATCCTCTAAAACCACTTAAGTAGCATGAGAATGGTTTATTCAGGGAGTGGGAATAAAGCTTAATGGTTTGTTTAGGGAGTGGGGGGTGGGAATCTACTCACACATCCAAGCAGGTTGGGTACCTAGGGCAAGGGGAAAGTCCCTTCTTGATACCTCTCTTCATTTCCTATAAAATTATTTGTTTCCTGAGACTTCCAGTCTCTTCTTTAACACACTTTCCTGTTTTGCTTATATGTATTTTCTTGGAAAATAATCCATTTTCCTTAAGACTATCTAATTTTTTTTTTTAGCATAGAACTATACAAACTATTCAATTTGTGATTTAGTAATTTACATTTTTATTAAAAAATTAGAGCCACTAATTGAATTCTTTCTGACGATAGTATTATTCAATTAGAAGCAAACGTTAAAATATCTTTTCTTTAGGTCTAGTGAAAATTTTTTCTTTTCTTTTTTTTAAACCCATTTCCTTATTTTCCCCCAAAGAGGAACATTGAACTCATATCTGTTTCCACACACTTTTTTCTCTCTCTTGATTGTGATCTCTTTCACATCCTCTCTCTTCCAATCCCCCTTTACCTCTGTTATGCTCAGCCTTTTTTCTCCTTCTCTCCACCTTCAAAAAGCAATTATAATTTAGAAAGAATTCAGAGTAACACATTCCCAAAAAAGCTTCAGTTAATATATTCCTCACCACCTGAGCAGAATCATGATTCCTGTAAAGAAACAGACTCTGTGACTTCTGAGAACTCTACAGTCTGGCTCAACAGGGACCTTTCAGTCAGTCACATATGTCAGGGGTAACCTTGCCAAATAGGCAGAGGCCAAGTGAAGTAAAATTACCTACAAGCTCTTTCCCCGGATACTCTTCTGACTTCTAGCCTCAGTTATGTTTAGCTTAAGAAATACGGACAGAAACAAGTAATTTGGGATGAAAGATGGAAGTATGATTCCTGTTAATGTACAGAAGCTGTATTCATAGAGAAGACCTCAGGGAGCCTAAGGGTGTACTTGCCTGTTCTTTTTGATAGATTATGATACAACTTGACACTTTACTACTGTTCAAGTTGGGGGCTTTGGGATACAAGGGAAACAAATTGACTCAAATCACTGCAAGGAAATATGTTTAGTGAAGGATGCACATACAAGCAGAACTAGCAAACCACTAGATCCCAAAGCTGTAAAACATTTTGCATAAATTGCTCTCCTATCCTCCCAGAAATGGTTCCTATCTGAAGTTAGGAACCAAGTTCCCATCAATACCTCCCCTGCTGTGCCTTCCAAGAAATGCATCACCTGATCCCTACCATCAAGGAGCTTGGAGTCAAACTATATGACCTCTAAAATAAGGAATGGCCTCATGATTGTTAGTTGTCTGAAACCCCACAGCAAAAAGCTTATTAATAGCAATGCCATTTAGGGGAATGTTTTGTATCTGGTGACTAACAGAGGTAGGGACAAGCAAAGTAAAATTAGAAATTGTAAGGGAAAATATAAAATGGATTTTTTCATCAATGTTGCATTTACTGTATTTAAAAAAAAAATCTCAGTACTTACTTGACAAATATTTTTTATCCCTCCCTCAGCTTTCAATGCCACTTAAAGAAAACATCCTAGGATGTGTACGATTGTGTTCTAATTACAGTTGAGGGCACAGTGGCATGTGATTGTGGTATAGTAACTAAAGCCCTGGAGTGCCTTTTTATTCCATTAAAAATGACCTTAGCTTTGGATCACAGAGCTTTTGCATTGATTTGTCTCTTTTGTGGTTTCCTCTCCACAGGTCTGCTTCCCCATACAGGGTGATGCATTGAATTGTGACACATGGGAGTCAGTGAAATTAACTATCTTTCCCGTGAGAAATAATTCATCATTCAGCATTTGCTATTAACATGCCTCTGCTGGGAGTGAATGAAGTCACATGAAGAGTATGGAAGTGGTGGAGCAGATGGGAATTACATAAATATAATTTAGTGCTCATGATGGAGACAACAGTAATTTTCTCATCTGCAAACAGGAGGCATTTGGGCGGCAGAAAAGGAGATGTTGATACATTCAGTTGCTGTAAAAAGAAATGGCTCTAATTGCTTCTATGGAAATCATACCTATTTGAGGCTAATTTAAATTTTGTTTTTTGCCTGTTTCAATAGCGTATTCTAAAAGCTATGATTAATATTGGACCTGATCATGTCCTCTAGTAGGAAAACTTCCCCAATTTCTCTAGAATTGAGGACATACCTCTGTTCTCAGTACAGGCAGTGTGGGTCTCAGACCACTATGCATCTGGACTGGATTCTAGTTTGGGGGAGCAGGAGCTGGAATGGGTGACATGAGCTGGGATCATTCAAATCAGTCTAAAAAATATCTATGAAGGGCTTCCTCCAAGTCAGATTTTTGTGCCTGCGATGGGGGCACAGCATAGACGAGAAAGCCCATGATGCTTATCTTCCCCAGCTTAGAAAGTATCCTTGAACCCAAGAGGACATTGGCCAAAGTGTTCACTGAAGTATTGTGCATAATAGTGAGAATTCAGAAGTGAGCCAAATGCCTATCAATCAAAGACTGGCAAAATAAACTATGTGATATCTACACAGTGGAAAACCATCCCAAATTTGTAAAGACTGAAGTAGATTTACACGTGGAAAGACATCTAGGGCCCCTGATGCTAGAGAATAACCAACTCTACAAAATGATATATCCAGTAGGAAATGCTATGTGAACACACATGATACTTTATATTTTCCTCTTAATCATCAGATGCATACAAACAGCTCTGAAAAAATATTCTTCATAGAGGGTCCTCCTGTATGGTGGCAGAAGTGCTGTTCACACTGGAGACGGGTCATTTGGTGACAGTCTGGTACCCCTCTCTCATGGCCCTCCACCAACTTCATGACTCTGGTTAACTTCAGGGAGTGAAAGGGACCAGGATTAAAGGTAATTGTCAAAGGGAGCTTTGGGTATTATCTACAAAGTTTTAATTCTTAAGGTAATTATGTTAATAAATTAAATGTATATTAAATATTAATAATTTAATAGAAAGGTGTAATTCCTGCTTTTGGGATGCCAATGATTCAGAAGAGAAACAGGTGTGTTAATTGGGGCTTCCCAGGTGGGGCAGTGGTAAAGAATCTGCCTGCCAATGCAGGAGATGCAAGAGATGCAGGTTCAATTCCTGGGTTGGAAGATCCCCTGGAGGAGGAAATGGCAACCCACTCCAGTATTCTTGCCTGGAGAATACCATGGATAGAGGAACCAGGCAGGCTACAGTGCAAAGGGTCGTAAAAGAGTTGGATATGACTGAGCACGCAAGCTCTCTAACTCTAATAATGCTGATGCAAAACAAAGTATGGTCCTTGCTTTCCTTGACAACTATTTTTGGTAGGTGGGTGGGGGCGGAGATCTGTCTCTTCTTCTTTGAGGAGGAGGGATTTAGTGAAAGTGTCCTCAGTGAAAGAAGACTTTCTACTCCAAGGCCTTCTGGGCAGCTCTGGTAGTCTCACTAGCTGTCATCCATCAACCCGACCATGTCAGGAGATGTAATCCAGGGGACAAGAGGAAGGGGCTGGTGGAAGAGCCAGAGGAAGGTTCTAGCCTGTACTCATTAGGAATGAAAGTAAAAGTCACTCAGTTGTGTCCAACTCTTTGAAACCCCAAGGACTATATAGTCCACTGAATTCTCTAGGCCAGAATACTGGAGTGGGTAACTATTCCCTTCTCCAAGGCATCTTCCCAACCTAGGGATCAAACCAGGTGTCCCGCATGGCAGGTGGATTCTTTTTACCAGTTGAGCCACCAAGGAAGCCCTTTAGGAATGGCTTATCTGCACAATACTTCAGTGAACACTTTGGCCAATGTCCTCTTGGGTTCAAGGATACTTTCTAAGCTGGGGAAGATAAGCATCATGGGCTTTCACATCTATGCTGTGCCCCCATCGCAGGCACAAAAATCTGGTTTGGAGGAAGCCCTTCATAGATATTTTTTAGACTGATTTGAATGATCCCAGCTCATGTCACCCATTCTAGCTCCTGCTCCCCCAAACTAGAATCCAGTCCAGATGCATAGTGGTCTGAGACCCACACTGCCTGTACTGAGAACAGAGGTATGTCCTCAATTCTAGAGAAATTGGGGAAGTCTTCCTACTAGAGGACATGATTAGGTTCAATATTAAACTTGGAAAATACAGACAGGAAGTAAGCCCATGGAGGCAGGAGTGGGGGTGGTAATGATGCAGGAGAGTACAAAATCTCTGTCAGCAACAGCTGCCTAAACACGAATAAGATGTAATAACCCCATCATCTTTGTCCTGGGTTGACTCTGACTGGTCCATATTAGGTCACATGCACTTGGCTGTCAGAGAAGAGAAAGGGAGAAAACAGTGTCCTCAGCTAACACAATGGATGATGGCATCCATAAACACAGTGCTAGGAGTCGGGGTCCCCCAAATAGGAATGGGGTGGGAATGATGGAAAGTCCAGAAAGGAAGTGGTTACTAACTGGTTACTTAATAAGTACAAGGTGCTATTCTAAGCAGTTAATATGAGCATTATTTAACTTAATAATTACAATAATTCTGTCAGTTACATATTGTCACTGTTATTATTCCTGTGTCACAGAGGGTTTAAAAAACTTTCTCCAGATGCCAGATACTGACTTGGTGGCACATATCATCATATCCCTCTGCTAGGAATGCTCCTGGCCTACTTTTCACATGGCTGACTTCTTGCCCTTCAGCTCTCAACTTAAAGGACATCTGGAAGACAACTTTCCTGACTAATCCTGAACTAAAGTAACCCTACCTCCTAATCCCTCCACCCTGTGTTAATCTCCTGACTGATAGCATTTATCAGCCTGAGATTTTCTTGTTTATCTGTCAGCTTATTCTTGAATGATGGAGTCTCTTCTCCATGAATGTAAAGTCCCAGAGGGCACCAAACCTGTCTATCCTACTTAAGACCATCTTTCCAGCCAGCACCCTCAAATGTATGTGGGATACAAATGATCATAGAATAAATTTCCAGTCTTCCCAAAGATTCAGGTTTTCCCTTTACCTCGAAAAGGTCAAATAATTATCTGGATGGGCTTGGAAAAATTCCTCTACTTTTATAGTTTGAGAAGCTGGAATAAAATTTAAAGTAACCTGCTTGAGTTCACAGAAAGTTTGCAGCAAACATGAACTGAAATCTGAGTCTTTTTCCTTCCCTAATAGAGCTCTACTCAGCTCCCTGGGCTGCCCACACTCTGAATAAGGAGCAGAGGTGACCTTTGATTTATAACCTCTGTGGCGTCATTTTGAGAGGCAATGTGGATACACAGAGGTGTTGCCTCTGAAGAAGAATATCTTATCACTGGGATGGCTGAGCACCTGAACTTATGACAGCAATAAGTCTCTTTGGGTATTTCCCATGTACTATTTTAAGAGCTTATAGTGTAGTAATCTATACACTCCTCCTACAACACCTATTAAGTAGATACTATCATCATCCCTATTTATAGATGGGAAATTTGAGAAACAGAAGTTAGGGAACTTGCCCAAGATTACATGGTTAGTAAAGTTATAGAGTAGGATGGTTCAGACGCAGGTGTTCTACTCCAAAGTGCTTGGTTTTAACCCTGAGCACTGTTCTGCCTGCTCTGGCCATGAGGTACACTTTGTCCCCCCGAAACATCAAATCAGAGTTTCCATTGAGACAAAACAGTTAAGAACTCCAGGTGAACTGGGAAGCAAATAGGAGTAAGTAGTGTCATTTTATCAGTGCAGTATTGGCCGAACCATCTTGCTTTTCCAGGCTTTAATTTTCTTTGTACAATGGTCCTCCATAAATGGCAATGAAAGAAACAGAACAAACACCACTGAGTCACCAGCTTCCGAGGTACTGAGCGGTGCTTTAATTGATGGCAGGTGTGTACAGCTTCCTGGAACATGGTGTTTGTGAATAAAGATATCTTTCTGGCATTAAGAGAGTGGAGAGTATGTGGATCCTGCTGGCCTGGGAGCATGACACAACTAAATAATTGATTAAAGAGGGATGGCTCCTCTGCCTCTCCTCATGGGCCAGAGTGCTTCATTTAAGCTGCTCTCTGCAGGCGGAGATGGCAGCTGGACTAAGGCATGGCTCCAGCAGAGTCACAAGCAAAGTAGCACAACAGCATCTCTCTCACCTCACTGGGAGCAAGCAGCCCCTTTAGGTCAAGAGCTCTCTGCTTCCTGACTGAATGGGGATAATTTCCTCTGCTGCAACTGTTGCCACGTTCCCCTTCTCAATTCCATTAAGTTTGAGTTATTGACTTTCCATTCTGATTGCCACTGAAATCTTTTTTTTAAATCAATCAGAGATAGAGTCCAGAAAGATGTAGGATCTCAGATATAAAAATAAATAAGCTGTTTTCAGTTCAGAAAGATCAGAGGGCCAAGAGGGTATCTGGATGAAATATTTCATTTGGTAACACAGCTTGCTGATGACAGGGATGAGGTATCTTCCTTTACTCTATTTTTTAAAAACCAGATAGGTGTGTAAGTTTTGGAATTTTCTAGCATACCTTTAACTGCTTTGATAGTGAAGTTTGGCCACAAAAGACATGATTATACTCCTTCACAGTCACATTTCAGATAGACTCTATTTAAAAGTGACAAACAAATTGTTTCTCTGATATTTTCTAAAGTGATACAGACCTATTGATACTCAAGGATGGATAGCTGGGCATGGTCGGAAATGGGTGGGTCAGAAAAGGGTTGTCAAATCTGCTTGGTGTTGAACTTTCATGAAAACACTATCTTTTCTATTATTGCATAGCTAAAACCCAGCACGGGGTGCTTCCTGGGTAGCTCAGCTGGTAAAGAATCTGCTTGCAATTCAGGAGACCCCAGTTTGATTTCTGGGTTGGTAAGTTCCCCTGGAGAATTGGTAGCCTATCCCTGGGGAAGCCTTCCCCAGGGATAGGCTACTCACTCCAGTATTCTTTTCTGGAGAATCCCCACGGACCAGGCTACAGTCCATGGCATCACAAGGAGTCGGACACGACTGGGCGACTAAGCATAGCATAGCACAAAACCCAGCACACATATGGTAGGTAAACATCCAGTCTTTTCTTATGGAAATAGTTCTTAGTTTAAAAAATTATCATAAACAATTAACTGAATTACTGCTTTATAAGTTTATTAAGTTACACAGTTGCCCAATATTTCCAAACTAATTAGCAACTACACAAAATTCAAACTATTTTTTTCTACTCCATTTCCTCCAGCACCTCGATTAAAAAAACCACCGGCAAACTAATATTCATTGTAGGAAGCACGCTTGAGAGACCATACAAATCTGCCCTTTGGACTGGTCAAAAATGTTCTTGAAAGAGCACCTTTAAAATGGCTCAACCCAAATAGTAGAAATAACACAGAGTAGGATTTTGGAGACTTGCATCTCCTTCTAAATTAGCTGTCTGTCTTTTGGCAAATTGTTCAGACCCTCTGACCTTCATCTCTCTCAGTTTTAAACTAGGAATAATAGTGTGTGCTGTCTGCAGACCTCTTAAGGTTGCTGCAAGTATCAAAGTGATATTTGTAAATTAAAATGTGCTCTCCAAATGCAGGATGTTATAGACCTTAAATAGCTAAGCTATGTATGTGTCAAAGTTTTGTCCTTGGGGCATCATATTTCTCTAAGTGAAGCTATCTGATTTGTCTTTCAATGTTTTTTAAATATCAGCCTGAGAATTAAGAAAATAAAACTAAACAGACCTTTTGAATTTTTATTTCCAAATTCAACCTGAGAATTGAAATTTCTGGCACTGAGTAAATACTACTTACGTCTGTCTAGTAGTGGTGTCAGTCAAAATGGCAATATTCCAAGTCTGTTAGCGTCATCATTAACAGACGTTTCCTTACACTGCCAATCATAAAATTTATTGGTGCTTTAAAAGGAGTGAAAAAATAGCCATTTTCTTTTCCTGCTAAGGTTTCTGTATAGTCAATTCTGATCGTTTGAATTAAATATAAAGTAGCAGTGAATATTTTAATAAGATCTCTGCCTCAGAAAATATAAAACCATAAAAATATAAGCAACAGAATAATTTCTAGAGATTAAATGCAACTATGGGGTTAATTCCTCTAGCGAAGCCAATTAAAAAGTAAATCCAAATATTTTGTTGCCTCCATAACTCATCTTTCCCAAATATACGAAGGTGAAAATATCTGTGTCTTATTAAACCAATGCTTCAAGTTTCCATTTTCAATCCACTTAGAGAATCACAGAAATTCCAAATTCTCATAAACTGCAATCACATGATCCACTGTCCTGATGTTTATGGCTGACTTTCCCATGCAAGAAAGTCAGACAGTTAAGAACATTAAAAATTGTCCTTCAGAGGGACTTCCCTGGTGGTCCAGTGGTTAAGACTCCATGCTTTCAATGCAGGTGACAAGGGTTCAATCCCTGGTTTGGGAATTAAGATCCCACATGATGCACAGTGTAGCCAAAAAAAAGAAAAAAAAATTGTCCTTCAGAGAAGAAGGTTCTGGTCTAATACTTAACTTTGTAAAGTGGTCAGGGAAGATCTCTAACATCTAAACAGAAATCTCTCTGACAGAAAGACTATTCCATAGGTGACGGACCCACAGAGATGCATATTATTATTCCTTCCAATGGTTCAGTGGAAAGAGACCTTGACCTGGATTCAGAATAGAGGTTTGAGTTCCAGCACCAACCTACAGGCTGAGTGGCCTCAGGCAATTCACTGAACTTCTCAAGACTCAGCTTCGTCCACCTGTGAGATGTGAGTAATAACAGCGTAACTCACAGTGTTGTTGAGAGAGTCAAATCAAACAGATCTGTGCATGTCCTTGCTAGACTGTGAAATTCTAATAAGTGCACAGCAAATATCGTTCCTGACGAGGTAATTCAAATTAAGTACTTGCTTTGATTTTACAAAGTGATTTGGATGAAAAGTAAAGTATGAATACGTTCACCCTCTCATTTTGTGCAACAGAACCGGTCAGTTGTTCATTAGTCCTAATCAACTCCATATTTGGGAGATGTGCATTTAACTTTGAAACCTGCCTCCCAAGATACTATAAAGTGTCCCCCAATTGCTTCTACCCTGAAATTATTGGCTTGTGCAACAAGCAGCAGAATGGCTTGTTCACATTACTGTATTCAGACAGTGTCAAGACATTGCACTTTTTTTTTTTTTTTTTCTACTAGTTTTCGATACATCCGTACCCCCTACTCCAGGCATGTCTATTTGCCTGCTACTCCCTCACACCACTTGACTGCTTCCTCTTCTATATTTTTAGGTTCTCTTTATTTCCCCTGTAACCCTCCTTTCTTTAGAACAAAGCATTACTCCTACCCCCCTTAAGATCCACCTCTTTGGTACAAACTTCCATGACTTAAGTCTTGTTCCTCTTTGTTGACTCTGTTTTCAAGTCCACATTTAGAAAAGAGTCATGCAAGATCCCATATTTCTGCAGATGTTGATGGGTTTGGGGATACTCCCTGAACTAAGACTGGGTCTGCATAAGGACTGTGAGTGAAAAGTGCAAGTGTTAATTGCTTCAGTTGTGTCTGACTCTTTGGGATCCCATGGACAGTAGCCCGCCAGTCTCCTCTGTCCATGGAATTCTTCAGACAAGAGTACTGGAGTGGATTGTCATTCCCTTCTCCAGGGGATCTTCCTGACCTAGGGATCGAATCCAGGTCTCTTGTATTACAGGCAGATTCTTTACTGTCTGAGCCACCAGGGAAGCCCGAATGACAGTGGATTCATTAAATAATTTCAGTCCTTTCATTGCAGCTTTTTAAAAAACAAACCAAAAAAACAACCAAAAACCCAGAAGTACAAAACTGGTTCATCCAGTTCCCATTTATGAAGAGAAACTGCTGTGAATCAGATTAAAAGTGAAGGTCACTCCAACATAATATGTGTATGCATGAATGTGTGTGTGTGTGTGAGCATCTTAGTTGCTTAACTCTTTAACTGCTTAATCAGTGGGGCAGAGATGAAATTCATTAGGGTGGAAATTGTAGTCTGTGCTGCTGCTAATTTGCTGTGAGCCTCAGCCAACCCAGCGCAGGCCAGTTCCTCTCCTGTAAAACGAGTGTGTCACACTGGCTAACCCATGAGGTCCCTCCAAGTATACATGATGTACTGATAAGGGGAAATCAATAACATACCTATGTCATATCATAGTTGAAAAATACCTTGCCATTCTCTGCCATACCACTTACAGTGAATTTAAAGTTGCTTTACTTTATATAAATGTTATTGCATGAGATATAAAACAAATGAAGCGAAAGAGAAGAGAATGAAAAATGTGCTTCTCTCTTGTTCATTTTCTCTGTGGGGGTATACTGTGGGCTGGCATAAGTCCAAATGTTGCAGCTTGCTCCTCATCAGGTGCCACTATAAGCCTTGCAAAGGAGTGGAGCCCCCTCCATGATTAAATTCTTGATGCCTAGCTGCTTACTGAGCTGCACCAGTCTGAGTCCCAGAGTCTCTTG
The DNA here is from genome assembly GCF_019320065.1 of Cervus canadensis. Lineage (NCBI taxonomy): Eukaryota > Metazoa > Chordata > Mammalia > Artiodactyla > Cervidae > Cervus > Cervus canadensis. The sequence continues at coordinate 34,167,979 of NC_057405.1, read as the reverse complement.
GCCTATTATCTTCACTAATTAAAAAGGCTCTTCTATTCCACCAGGTGTTTTTGGCTCATTCTGACTTCTGGAGCTTTGGAAGGAAGCAGGAAACTATGTAGGTGGCCTCGTAACAGCTCCCAAAGTGAAGCTGGGTCTACCTGTCCCTAATGTTGCAGTTCCAGCCAGCCTGACCCAGGGTTCCGGATCAGCAGGTGCAAAGAACAGAATCTTAAGTCTTAAATCTTAAAAGTCTTAAATCAAATCACTCTTTTTGGATAAAAGACTCTGACACACCTGTGGGCAGCTGATGGATGACCTAGGGATTTTGAAAACTTCATAGAATTTCTAAGGCATTGAAGAGAACTGATAATGCTAAGTCTTACACAGAGCAAATGCTTTGTAAATGTTACTGAATTACTAAACCAGATTGAATAATGTTTTAAAGAAAGTTGTTTAACAGCAGTGATGGTGAGCCAAAACCAGAAAAATAAAGTTTAATGGAAACAAGCATCAAGTCCTATTCTTAGGTTGATATTAATAGTAAAACGGCCTTATGTTTGTACAGATTTTTACAGACTACAATCATTTACACATACTTATTCCATTTAATGCCTACCTCAATATGCCATGTCCATATATTATCACTTTTTAATGAATAAGAAGTATAACCGTAATACAGACAGTACAAACAAACAACTTGCCCAAAGTCATACATCTGTCATTTGCTGACTGAACTCAAGATCAGGACTTCTTATTTTAAGTTTTGGGCTCCTCCTAGGATGCATTAAAGTGCTTTTGCATCTAAGGGACTATGTGTGTTCAGATAGAGGAAGTCTTGTCTCCATCAAATTATCTTTGGTGAGTAGCAATTTTAACTTGCCTTCAAGGAAACACATCATACAGGAAAGACTAACAAACCTATTGAACTGTATTGGTCAGGCTATATCTGGAACACACATTTGTTTCTGAGTATTGTGTGGTAAGGTTTGAGATGTATAAAGAGTCATAAAATAGAGAACTGCCAGCAATTTGTTCTAGTAGGTAAAATTCTGAAAACTGCCTTACAAAGAGTAGTTGAAAGAATTTGAGATGTTCAGCCTGGAAAAAGGAATACTGGTGGTGGTGGTGGAGTGATAATGGAAGGGAAAGTACATATTCAAAAAACTGTCTCCAAAGCTCTGAGTGGCTGCTACATCAGAGGGATTAGCTATGTTGCCCTAGAGGCCAGAATAGAACTGCTGAAGAGAAATTATTGAGGTCAATTTTTCAATTTGATATAAAGAAAAATTTTTAAAAACTTAAAGTTGCTCAAAAATTCAGTACATTTTCTTGTGAGGTGTAACTTGTAAATAATCAAGCAAAAATGAGTAGACCTATTGCTGTGGATGATATAATCATGATTTTGGCACTGGGTAGGAGATTGAAATAAAAGCTCTTTAAGTGATTTTTCAGGGCCTCTAAGACTCTATGGTTTTACCTTTCCCTAAAATGATTAAGCTTGAACTGAGAGCAAAAAATCATCTATTTTCATAACCTATATTTCTAGTGGTACCTATGCTTCACTATCAGTGTTTACCATATTACCCCAAAACTGAGCTGCTTGAAATATGTATCACATGAATCAGGCCCATGGAGAGCCTCCACACTTTCTAGTGCTCAGCTGGGAAGACTCCACAGCTGTGGGGAGAAGCCAGGGCAAACAGGACAAATGGAGGCTGGAGTCATCTAGAACTGTGTTGTCCAGTATAGGAGGCACTCACCCCATGTGGGTATCAACTACTTGAAATACATCTAGTCTGAAACAAATTGTGTTCTAAGTGAAACATGCACACACATACAGACACACACACACTGCATACATACACACCCTATTCCGAAGACTTAGTATGAATAAAAAGAACTAAAACTGTCATTAATAAGGTGTATCTTGATTACATATGGAAATAATATTTGGATATTGGGTGAAATAAAATATATTAACTATATGAATTTCTCTTGTTTCTTTTTAAAATGTGGCCAATAGAAAACTTAAACTTTTATATGTAGTTTATACTCACTGGACATTGTGGATCGCACATATATGGTTGTTAATGCTGGCTGTTGACTGGCATCTCAACTGGGCAACAGGCTGGAGCACCTGCTGTGGTCTCCTTACGTTGCTAGGGCTTCTATGTCACAATAGCTGAAAATTTTGTATAGTAACTGGAGGTTCCAAAAGTAAGCTTTCCAGTGTGCAAGGTGAAAGCTGCACTGGCTTTTCGACAACCATGAAAGTCACATGCATCACTTTTGCTGTGTTTGATTGGTTACCAGTAAATCACAAACCAGCATAGACACAAGAGGAGGGGCGCACTGCAGTAGGGCAGGCTGATTGGGGGCACTATTGCAGCCTTTTTGAAAAACCTTCCACAACTTGTTATGAGGATAGACCAACAGGCTTATAAAGTCTCCTTCAGACTTAAAAGAGCCATTTCTAAAGTTTAAGAGGATAGATGAGAGTTCTTCTGGAGAGATCCTCAAATCTTAAAATTAAGCAAATATGTTATGCTCAGGAATTGCATTAGTAGCCATTATAAAAGGGGAATGTAGTTTAAAATTCAAATTATCCCTTAGGTGTTTAAAAAGCTGTCTACATGCTAAGGAAATAATCATAAATCCAGTCTGGTGGTCACAAAGTTGAATCACACATCACAGAATTTTTGTCATGTGATTCACACAGGTGTTTTGCTGTTGTTGTAGTTTCTTTGTTTTCAGTTAACCAATAGAAGGATGTTCCTAATTTCTAAGAGGTACATGTTCAAAATGGACTGGCAAAAATCTTTCTTTTCTCCAAATGTACTTAAATGTTTCTCAAGTCCTTTGAAGAATAACAGTTTATACAATGGATGTGAAGATATGTAGTGCCTGTTGACTTGAGGATAATGGGTGATTTGTACTAAGGCTTAAAGTATTTTATAATGTGTAATTTATTTAATACATTATCCTAAATTTGCTTGTTAGTGGGGATTGTGGGGGCAGTGAAACTACTCAGAGCATGAAATGTCATGAAGATTAAATCAACATGGGCTTTAGTCAAACAAATGTAACCGGTCCAGAGAACACCTAGTACCTATGAACTTCTGAAAATAAATGACTGTTGATTTTTGTGGGTACAGTTTTTTCCACAAGTAATAATAGGGAATTATCAATGTCAAGTTAGCTTAAATGTTCAGTGAGCTTTGTTCCTTCTGCATCTCCTCTTTAGAGTTTCAGTTATTCAGATTATTTGCACTTTGAAATTAATTTAATACAAATTATTACTTTCATCTATAATGATTTCATTATTTATTAATCACTAAGTAATTAGCAGTGATTTAATTTTAATTTAACATTAACTAACCCTCAAAATATCAGTCTATAAGTCTATTACTTTCTCCTGGGTTGTGTATGGAGAGCACTTTTTGATACTCGACATCATAGACACTTTGATGGGCAGTGAATTGAACTGGGAAGTGGAAGTGGAGAAAATATAAAACAACAAGAGCAACAACAGCAACATACAAAACCAAAAGTAAAAACAAATACGCCTGCATTATTCATGAAAGTTACCAAACTTTCACACTGTTTGTTATTCTCGCTGGTATTTTTATTTCTCTTCATACAGAAACCAGAACACACTGAAAGATTTCCCTTCTCCTCCAGAAAAGTGGCCAGAGTCACATGTTTGAAAAACACACTGAAATGGGCTGGATTTTATTGCACATAGAAGACGTTCATCTCCACTCCTAACATTTGCTTTCTAAATAACAAAGGCTCTTGAAATGAATCATGAAACTAAAAATAGACTCCAGTACTTTTCAAAAGGATTTTCATTTATAAGAAAAAGTTTTTGACCTGTGGAACATTTTACTTTATTCCTTTTTCTTATACAAATAAGAAAGATCAACAGGCAGCATAGAATACCAAAGTTTTCAATTTAGTATTATAGAGAGATGTGCTACTATCCAGTGAATTGAAGAGAAGCTACATCAAATAACCTGAAGCAAAACTAAACAAAAGCCATTCAGGCCTCAAGTTATTTAAATTAACTAATAAATGTATAATGCTATTAAAGTAAAGGTTAATAGCATGGGTTTGGGTTATATGTGAGTGTAGTCACTCAGTCGTGTTCAACTCTTTGTGACCCCATGGACTGTTAGCTGCCAGGCTCCTCTGTCCATGGAATTCTCCAGACAAGAATATTAGAGTAGATTGCCATTCCCTTCTCCAGGGGATCTTCCTGACCCAGGGATTGAACCTGGGTCTCCTGTATTGCAGGCAGATTCATTACCATCTGAGCCACCAGGGAAGCTCCAGAGTCATATATACCTCAGTCATATAAGTTTCCTCATCTATAAATGAATGCAAAACTACTAGAATTTGGGGGATGACTAAATAAGAAAACATAAATCAGTGGCTTACACAACACATAGTGAGATCTCACTGTTGTTATTTTTTAGAATACGGTAGAATATCAATAATGGAGAAGGAAATGGCCACCTACTCCAGTATTCTTGCCTGGAGAATCCCACGGACAGAGGAGCCAGGTGGGCTGCCATCCCTGGGGTCACACAGAGTCAGACATGACTGAAGCAACTTAGCAGAAGCAGTAGCAGCAGCAGAATATCAACAAAGGAAGGTACCCCAATATAATAATTGCCATATGTGACATACCCACAGCTAGTATCATATTCAATGATAAACTGAAAGCTTTTCTTTTCAGATCAGGAAGAATACAAGGATGCCCACTCTCATCACTTTCATTCAACAAAATACTAGAAATCCTAGCCACAGCAAACTGGCAGGAAAAAAGATATAGAAAGCATCCAAGTCATAAAGAAAGAAGTAAAACTGTCTCTATTTGTAAATGACATTATTTGTAGAAAGCCCTAAAGACTCCAGCAAAAAACCATTAGAACAAATAAATAAATTTAGTAAAGGTTCAGGATACAAAATCAATATATAAAAATCTCTTGCATTTCTATACACCAATAAGGGATTATCAGAAAGAGAAATTAAGAAAACAATCCCATTTGCAATTGTATAAAAAATAATAAAATATCTATGATAAATTTCCCAAGAAGGTGAAAGCTCTGTACAATGAAAACAATAAAAGATTAATGAAAGGATAAAAAGAAAGATATTCCATGCTCATGGATTGGAAGAATTAATATTGTTAAGCTGTCCTTATTACTGAAAGTAATCTACAGATTCAATGCAATTCCTGTTAAAATTCCAATGCCATTTTCCACAAAAATTAAAACACACACACACACATACACACAATACTGAAATTTGTATGGAACCAGAAAAGATCCAGAAGAGCCAAAGCAATCTTGAAATGAAAAGACAAAGCTTGGAGTATCCTATCTGCTGATTTAAAACTGAGCTACAAAGTCATAGTAATTAAAAGAGTATGGTATTGGTATTAAAAACTGACACGTTGATCAATGGAAGAAAATAGAAAGCCCCAAAAATAAACCTATGCATACATGGTCATTTAATTTTTGACAAAGGAACCAAGAATTTACAATGGGGAAAGGACAGTATCTTCAATAACTAGTGCTGGGAAAACCAGACAGCCACATGCAAAAGAATGAAACTGGACCACTATCTTACAGCAACACAAAAACCAACTTAAAATGGTTACATACTTGAATTTAACACCTGAAACATACGACTCCTAGAAGAAAACATAGAGGGTAAGTTCCTTGACATCAGTTTTGGCAATGATGTTCTGTATATGACACAAAAACAAACACAATAGGAGCAAAAATCAGTACAAAGTAAAAAGCTTTTTCTTTTCAAATAAGACTGTCAACAAAATGAAAATGCAACCTAAAGAATGGGAGAAAATATTTGCAAATCATATATCTGATAAAAGTTAATGTCCAAAATACATAAGGAACTCAAGTCAACAGCAAAAAAAAAAACCCCTAACAATTCAATTAAAAAATGGGCATAAGATCTAAATATGTTTTTACAAAAATATAAATATTCAAAAGGTATTTGAATACATGAAAAGGTGCTCACCATCACTGATCATCAGAAAAATACAACTCGAAAGCATCACCTTATATCCGTCAGCATGGCTGTCATCAAAAAGACAAAAGATCAGTGTTGGCAAGGATGTGGAGAAAAGGGAACCACTGAGTGCAGTGGGTAGGAAAGAGAAACTGATGCAGCCACTGTGGAAAACAGCATGGAGCTTCCTCAAAAAGCTAAAAATAGAACTATCATAGGATCCAGCAATCCCACTTCTGGGCATATATCCAAAGGCAATGAAAATAAGATCTTGAAGAGATATATGCAATCCCATGTTCACTGTAGCATTAATAACAATGGCCATTATAGAAACAGCCTAAATGTCTATCTATAGGAATGGATAGAAAATATGTGATATATGTATTACCCAGCCATAAGAAAGAAAGAAATCCTGACATTTACAACACTGATGGACCTTGAAGGCATTATGCTTGTCAGACAAACACAAGTTAAAAAAAAAAAAAAAAGGAGAAGAAGAAAGTCAAGTTCATATTTACAGAGAGTAGAAAATCGTTGCCAGGGACTGTGGGGTGGGAAAAATAGGGAGAGGTTGGTAAAAGCATACAAAAATAAAATGAAATAATACATTAGAGTAGGAGGGCCCTGAACTAAAAAATACGAAGTTAGGAAACCCAAAATTTATTCCCAGATATGCTATTAATTAACTGTATGATTGTAGTCAAGTCTCTTAATTTCTTTATCAGTAAAATTAGATAGTTGGTTAGATGGTCCCTATCATTTTCACCTTCAAAATTAAATGATCATGAATAAATAAGACAGTTACCAACTGTTCTTTTCACACTATGTAGTACAGACCTAAATCTAAGGGCTGTTGGTTACAAAAGGATGCTTTTTTAAGTCGAATAAAATACTCCTGAGATAACTAACTCTTCCATCTGTTTAGTCACTATCTTGTAACAAAAGGCCAGTCAGGTAGTGTGGTAACTGAGTGTGTGCTCTGGGCCTTCAATCCAGACCTACTATTTATTAACTTTGTGACTTTGGGCATGTCAGTTTCCTTGCCTGAACAGCTGAAACCATAAGGGTATCTGACAAGCTAATGTTGTGAGGTGGAGCAGATTCACACATGAAAAATACTTAGAACAGTATTTGGCAAGGATAAGAGCTCAATAAATATTGGCAATATTTATTGCCTTAACATTTATTCCCTCTTGTGTTTCTTTTCTGATAATTTCCTATTTATTAAAATTAGAGATACCAAGGGAACATTTTATGCAAAGATGGGTTCAATAAAGGACAGAAATGGTATGGACCTAACAGAAGCAGAAGATATTAAGAAGAGGTGGCAAGAATACACAGAAGAACTGTACAAAAAAGATCTTCACGACCCAGATAATCACGATGGTTTGATCACTCACCTAGAGCCAGACATCCTACAATGTGAAGTCAAGTGGGCCTTAGAAAGCATCACTATGAACAAAGCTAGTGGATGTGATGGAATTCCAGTTGAGCTATTTCAAATCCTGAAAGATGATGCTGTGAAAGTGCTGCACTCAATATGCCAGCAAATTTGGAAAACTCAGCAGTGGCCACAGGACTGGAAAAGGTCAGTTTTCATTCCAATTCCAAAGAAAAACAATGCCAAAGAAGGCTCAAACTACTGCACAATGCACTCATCTCACACACTAGTAAAGTAATACTCAAAATTCTCCAAGCCACGCTTCAGCAATACATGAACAGTGAACTTCCAGATGTTCAAGCTGGTTTTAGAAAAGGCAGAGGAACCAGAGATCAAATTGCCAACATCTGCTGGGTCATTGAAAAAGCAAGAAAGTTCCAGAAAAACATCTATTTCTGCTTTATTGACTATGCCAAAGCCTTCGACTGTGTGGATCACACTAAACTGTGGAAAACTCTGAAAGACATGGGAATGCCAGACCACCTGACCTGCCTCTTGAGAAACCTGTATGCAGGTCAGGAAGCAACAGTTAGAACTGGACATGGAACAACAGACTGGTTCCAAATAGGAAAAGGAGTACGTCAAGGCTGTATATTGTCATCCTGCTTATTTAACTTCTATGCAGAGTGCATCATGAAAAACGCTGGGCTGGAAGAAGCACAAGCTGGAATCAAGATTGCCAGGAGAAATATCAATGACCTCAGATATGCAGATGACACTATCCTTATGGCAGAAAGTGAAGAGGAACTAAAAAGCCTCTTGGTGAAAGAGAGGAGAGTAAAAAAGTCGACTTAAAGCTCAACATTCAGAAAACTAAGATCATGGCATCTGGTCCCATCACCTCATGGGAAATAGATGGGGAGACAGTGGAAACAGTGTCAGACTTTATTTTTCTGGGCTCCAAAATCACTGCAGATGGTGATTGCAGCCATAAAATTAAAAGATGCTTACTCCTTGGAAGGAAAGTTATGACCAACCTAGACAGCATATTAAAAAGCAGAGACAATACTTTGCCAACAAAGGTCTGTCTAGTCAAGGCTATGGTTTTCCCATTGGTCATGTATGGATGTGAGAGTTGGACTGTGAAGAAAGCTGAGCACTGAAAAATTGATGCTTTTGAACTGTGGTATTGGAGAAGACTCTTGAGAGTCCCTTGGACTGCAAGGAGATCCAGCCAGTCCATCCTAAAGGAGATCAGTCCTGGGTATTTATTGGAAGGACTGATGCTGAAGCTGAAACTCTAATACTTTGGCCACCTCATGTGAAGAGTTGACTCATTGGAAAAGACTGATTCTGGGAGGGAATTGGGGGCAGGAGAAGGGGACGACAGAGGATGAGATGGCTGGATGGCATTACAGACTTGATGGACATGAGTTTGAGTAAACTCCAGGAGTTGGTGATGGACAGGATGGCCTGGGGTGCTGCAATTCACGTGGTCGCAGAGTCAGACACGACTGAGCGACTGAACTGAACTGAACACACATTTAAAAAATAATAGTATATTTTAAAATTCTATATTAATATGCTATCATAATGTCTTAAAAATGTAGATGATAAAACAAAGGAGAAAACCCTGGACTAAATATTTCTTTAGATAGAATTAACCTAGCTGACTCAATTACCTTCCCATTCCCTCAAGTGAGTGAATTCTTTAGATAGAACTAACCCAGTTGACTGACTTCTTTCCCCATTCCCTCAACTGAGTGACTGGAAGAACTCTGGTACAATTGGAAGTGAAACTGGAAGGAAGGGGGCAGGGCACAGCCTTTGAAAGAATGACATAGCCATAGGACATAACAAAAACTGACTAGAACCACCTAGGTCCAAGATGGCAGAACACTTAACCTCCAGTGGACCTTGAACCTCGTTATATGCTCATTGTAATACAGCAGCATAAGCTAAGTGACACGCCCACTAGCGCCATGACAGTTCAAAGATCAAGAAGTAGCTGGTAGCCCAATTCCTGGAAATCTCCGCCTCTTCCCCAAAACAGTTGGAATACTCCTCCTGCTTGTTAGTCTATGAAATTACCCAGCCCATAAAAACGAACCAGTCTTTCAGGGTTGCCTTCTGAGATGGCCCACACTCTGTCTTCGGAGTCTGTTTCTCTCTAAATACATCCACTTCTTGCTTATCACTTTGTCTTTCACTGAATTCTTTCTGCAACGAGATAGGGAGGGGGTATATGTATACCTATGGCTGATTCATGTGGAGGTTTGACAGAAAATAACAAAATTCTGTGAAGCAATTATCCTTCAATTAAAAAATAAATAAATTTTAAAAAATTAAAAAATGAGAGAATACACAGAAAAAAATAAATTAAAAAAAAAAAAAAGGATGTTAAAAAAAAAGAACCCGAGCTTCATTAAGTCTTGGGAACAGGTGTGTGATCTCAATTAAAAGACCATGGATTCAAACTCAATCTGGGTTTTGGCTGGGTTTGAGTCCCATTCTGAGTTGCTTGGTTTCAAAAGTACAAAGTGTGGCATCTAGATTCACTGTCTAAAGCCTTTTCTGTTAGAAATCTCTAAAACAACTCCACTCTCACCAAAACTGGTGTAAATTCAGTATACTAACTTAAATTTTTATCACCTCTTACTGCTAACTGAGAGGATTTTTCTTCAAAATTAAAGGGTTTTGAGCATCATCTGAACAGGTGAGTGATGAGCAGCTCTAGGTGTTGAGTGTTTACTCAGGACATTATTCTCAACTTCCCAAAGATGCTCTCCTGTAATCTTCACAATTAACCTGTGAGGTAAGGGTCATTTCTCACATGCAAGAAAGACCCTAGCAAATAAGGAAAGGTAAAGCCAGGATTTTAAACTGGAATTTCAAACCTTTCACTCTTCCACAGTAACAGATAGTAAAAGTGGGGTGGGGAGAAAGAAAGGAGGGAGGAAGAGAAGGAAGACACAAGGAATTTCCAGGAAGCTCTACTGTCCTTGCATCTCTGTAAGTCTGATCTGGCATTCACTATCCCCTCTACAGTCTGCCTATCTGCCTTCAGTCCAGTTATCAGAGGGTCAAACTTCATTCTATTAGAGTGTATAGAAGATGTGGCTTTAGGCAACCTGGTGGATTCTGTCCTGACCATTGGAACGTAAAGCACATTCTCACACAATATCTGAGAAGTCTGAAAGGTTCTTGCCACCTCTGATGTCCTGGAATCTATTTCAAATAATCACCAAATTGCTTTAATTATGGGGAATGGAGCCAGTATTTGCAAAAGAGAAGAACAAGCAAACTTCCTTGTGAAGCACTTGAGGATCCTGCTACCTAGCTTATCTAGGTTAAACATCAGAATTGAGTCAAAACAGGAGTGCAGGTAGTAAAGAATCATGCGTGAGAATGAAAGGTCAACTGGGCAGCTGGCCTTGAGGTTAAAGCTCTCCTTACAAAAGAGGTAAAGGATGACATTGTGCTTATAGTAACTGAATTCACCCCATCTTTATACTCGTCAAATTGCTGCAAGACAGAGATTTTTGTCATTTCGGGTGCCTGAGGCTACTCTTTGTTCTATGGAGGGACCAAGTTTTCTCTGCGCCTCCAGAATCTAAGCCAGTTAACCCCAGAGTCCACAGGAAGGAATGAGATGCCAGAAGCTTAGGAATACTGTGGAAGCTGTTTTTTCTTTTTTTGAACTTTCTGGAATTTTTTTTAAATTGAAGCATAGTTGATTTACAATATTGTATTAGTTCCAGGTATACAGCACCTGTATACGTATGTTCCTGTTGTTATTCAATCACTAAGTCACATCTGACTCTTTGTGATCCCATGGACTGCAGCACGCCAGGCCTCCCTGTCCCTCACTATCTCCCGGACTTTGCCCATGTTCATATTCATTGAATTGCCATCCAACCATGTCATCCTCTGTTGCTCTCTTCTCCTGCCTTCGATCTTTCCCAGCATCAGGGTCTTTTCCAGTGAATCGGCTCTTTACATCAGGTGGCCAAAGTTTTGGAGCTTCAGTTCAGTCGCTCAGTCATGTCTGACTCTTTGCAACCCCATGAACCGCAGCACGCCAGGCCTCCTGTCCATCACCAACTCCCGGAGTCCACTCAAACCCATGTCCATTGTGTCGGTGGTGCCATCCAACCATCTCATCCTCTGTCATCCCCTTCTCCTCCCACCTTCAATCTTTCCCAGCAACAGGGTCTTTTCAAATGAGCCAGCCCTCCGCATCAGGTGGCCAAAGTATTGGAGTTTCAGCTTCAACATCAGTCCTTCCAATGAACACCCAGGAATGATCTCCTTTAGGATGGACTGGCCTGATCTGCTTGCAGTCCAAGGGACTCTCAAGAGTCTTCTCCAACACCACAGTTCAGCATCAGTCCTTCCAATGAGTATTCAGGATTGGTCTCCTTTAGGATGTACTGGTTTGATCTTCTTGCTGTCCAAGGGACTCTTAAGTCTTCTTTAGCACCACAGTTGTAAGCATCAATTCTTTGGTGCTCAGTCTTCTTTATGGTCCACCTCTCACATCCTTACATGACTACTGGAAAGACTACAGCCTTGGCTATATGGACCTTTGTCAGCAAAGTGATGTCTTTGCTTTTTAACATACTGTCTAGGTTTGTCAGAGCTTTCCTTCCAAGAAGCAAGCAAGTATATATACACATATTTTTCAGATTTTTTCCATTATGGGTTATTACAAGACATTAAGTGTAGTTCCCTGTGCCACACAGTAAATCCTTGTTGTCTATCTATTTTATATACGGTAGTCTGCATCTCTTAATCCCAAATTCCTAATTTATCCCTCCCCTCCTTTTCCCTTTGGTTACCATAAGTTTGCTTTTATGTCTGTGATTCTGTGTGTTGTGTAAATAAGTTCATTTGTATTACTTCTTTTTTAGATTCCATGTGTAATTGATAGCATATGGTATCTGTCTTTCTCTGACTTACTTCACTTAGTGTCATAATCTCTAGGTCCATCCATGGAGAAGTTGTTCTTACAACGTGCCCTGCTGTCATCTATTTGGCATGAGCTCACAGTAAAGGCTTTTTTGACACATCCTATGCTGCTTCTGGAGGAGAGGCACATACATGAAAGTCAAAACTAAAAGCTCATTCTGATAATTTTAATTTATTCACATATTCATCCTTAGTGACCTAGTCTGACATGACACATCCCTCACTTGAAGGGTTTTGCAGCTCACAAAACTCCTGATAATCAGCCATCTGGCTCTAGTCTCTTCCTCACAATGTGATAAAGGAACAGATTTTTCTGAAGGGCTTGGCCTCTGCCTGGAGTGAGTGAGTCAGGAGCCCTGGCTGAACTTGACAGCTGTTTGGCCATAATCTGGCCTTGCATTCATCCTGTTACTTCTGTGAGTAAGGCCCCCTCAGGCAGGCCCAGTAGGAGGATCATCTACCAGAACAGGGGTGAGCCATCTCAGGAAACTGGAGCTTACCAGGCTGTGCATTTCTGACTTCTCAAGAAATAAGCGTCTCTTAGGGATGGAGAGTCTTTCCTCGAGGCCTCCAGGTCCAATACTGACCACTGCAGGATGGTCTTTTACTGACACTGCCTCCCTTCCCATCCACCCTGAGGAAGGCTGCCTATTGCCTTGTGATCAGCTCCGAAATGGGGTTTCGCAGGTGACTCAGTGGTAAAGAACACACCTTCCAATGCAGGAGACATAAGAGATGCGGGTTCGATCTCTGGGTCAGAAAGATTCCCTGGAGGAGGGCATGGCAACCCCCTCCAATACTCGTGCCTGGAGAATCCCATGAACAGAGGAGCCTGAAGGGCTACAGTCCACGGGGCTGCAAAGAGTCAGACATGACTAAGTGACTGGGCACACAGGCATGACCAGTTCAGAAGTCCTCTCCTCAGCACATTCTCTGGGGTCAAGACACATTTAGAAGATGGCCTTTGGCTGACCAGTCTCTGTATGATCCACTTATTAGAGGCCATGGAGGGAATACAGGATACAGGATAACCTGGCTGGCTGTGTATCCTGCCCTTTTACTTCTCAGCTGATGTGCGTGCATGCTAAGTCACTTCAGTCCTGTCCAACTCTTTGTGGCCCCGTGGACTGTAGCCGGCCAGGCTCCTCTGTCCATGGGATTTCCCAGGCAAGAATACTGGAGAGGGTTGCCATGTGCTCCTCCAGGGGATCTTCCCCATCCAGGGATGAAACCCACACCTCTTACATCTCCTGCATTGGCAAGTGGGTTCTTTACCACTAATGCCATCTGGGAAGTCCTCTTAGTAGATAGCCTTGGGCAAATTACTCAATTTTTTGGTGCCTGTTTCCTCATCTTCCAAGTGTTGAATGTTAGGAATGCTTACATCTTAAGGGTCCTGTGAGAGGAAAGTGAGTTAATTTGGGTAAAGTGTACAGAACAGAATAACTGTATTGATCAGAACTGATCAACACTAGCTGGTATTCTCATCTAGAATTCACTTTCTAAAGTGGGAGTTGACTTTGTAGAATGAATCTTTTTCCCTGAAGGAATGAATGGGAAAGAGAGAAAATCGGGCAGTAAAAGAGGAATCTTGGCTTGGGGTGCTGTGGGTATGGTCTGGAGATCTGAGCCACAAGGAAGGCTAAGAAGGTGGTCCCGGAATTAGGTTTTAATGGCAGGGGTGGGCTATATATATTTATTATCTTAGGAGTAACAATATTGGTAACTTTAAAAGGTGAAGGCAATGTATGTAAACAAAGTGAGACAGCTAATTATATTTACCCTAGGGTTACCAGGCAGAACAGGATTAAATGAACTATAAATTCTTTTGAAGCAGAAACTGTTGTCCTAGTGCTCACTGTGAATGTAAAGATGTGTTCAGTGGATTAGTAAATGATGAATAAACAGCCCAAGGTCCAGGCTGAATTTACTTGCTCCATAAGCCTTGCCTGGCTAAGTCAAAGATGGCCTTTAGACCAAGCTTCAGGGATGCAGTCAATCCTACATGTGCTTCCCCTTGCTGATTCAAGGTCTTTCAAGAAAAAGAGGCTACAGCTTTTAAAAAAAAAATGTTTAATGTGGAGCAAATCACAACTGTGTCTTTCTACTTCCATTAAGTATGCTCCATATTTTTCTTGCGGTCAGCTAAAGGGATGCATGAGTGGATATTCATACAATTTTCATTTTTCTTCAGCAGGTTCTCTTTGTTTAATTTTTCCTTTCTGAAATGAGATGGTAGTCAATTGGAAAAGTAAAAATAAAATCATAAACATCTTTATTGATGTGGGTAGCAAGCAGTGATCCCAAACAAAAAGGCTTTCTAGATTGTGTATTTACTGAGACATAGTTTTAGATGATGTGAATTATATTTTACACTGTGCTGCATGTAATGCGGTACCCACTGAAAACAAGTTGTCAGATGGAATGCCTTAGTAACAATTAGTCAGTTGTGACAATAGGAACATGACAAATAGGCTAAAAGTGTAAGCATTCTTTGAAAATAAAGAAAAAAAATTCTCCTTTCTCCCTAAAATATCCTGAGTGTAGCAAATAAATAGGAATTTTAAAAATGATAACACAAAATAGCATTCTTAAATTACATATAAATAAACTTGGAATTGGTGAAACTGTAATTGCTCTCATTTTTAAAACAACTAACAACTGACCTTTTTCAAATCATGCAGCTCAGCATCAAATATTAGATCAGGGATCAACAAAAATTTTCTATGAAAGACCAGATTGTAAATATTTTAGATTCATGGACCAAGAGACCACATTGAGTATAATTAGCAGGTACCTATATAGCAAAGAGAAAACAAGTTTCCACACTTCTTATTGACAGAATTAAATATACAATAATAATAATAGATTACATTTTTTGTAATGCAAGTTTACTAAGGAAAATAATAGGTCTTTTTTTTTTTCTTTTGGTATAATGTTTTACTTCATGGAGGTTCAACCTCACTGCTCCTTTATCATCTGATTACAAATGTTTTTTTATAAAAATCATTCCTAGCTAGTGGCATCAGACAAAAACAAGCCGTTTGCTATATTTTGCCTGCTGGGTATAGATTGCTGATCTTTGGGTTGGTTGCTCAGTAGAAGACCAGCAAAGCATTGTCCATAAAACAGCAACTGATAGTAAACCAGTGATAGTCTTTGGTTATTGCTTTGCCATGCATTGCTACCTAGTGATGGTATAGAGCACTAATCTTCAAACCAAGTAGCAGAGAATCCTTAACATAAACTTTGGATCTTTTAGGAAAGACAGAATAACGTGAAAACTATAGTAAGTATTATGACACAGGAAAAGGACACCAGCACAGAGCAGTGTGAGCTAAGAACAGCCAACATAGAAGGGGGAAGAAAAGAGTGAGTGGAAGGAATTCCCTTTGTGACAGTCATAGAAGTATAGACTATTTCTTAGTGAGGAGAAACTAGAAATTTAAAGTGGATTCTATCCAGAATTGTTTATATTTATGTTCAAAGTATTTGCTAGTAAAATGAATATCATTTTCATTTTAGAATGGCTTCAGATCCCTTCACCATCTTTATAAAGTTCTAAGAAACATTTTAAGTATATACATGGTACCTTGGTGAGTTGTATATTGGAGTCAAGATTCTGAGCTTTAAAATAAGGAAGAAAGATGATCAGCCATGATCTGACTCTCTCAACTTACCCTCCAACTAAATGCTCTATTAATATGACTGAAATCTGCTGTTACAAAGAAGGTCTTAATTTGTTCACATCCAGGTTCTGTTTCACATATAGCAATCAACTGAAAAAATTCTTTGGCCTGGGGCAGTAATATATTCACTCAAAAGACTTTAATAGTTTACATGAGCATTTAAACCTTTTTTCATGTTTTAATTTTCAAAAATTTTTTATTGAAGTATAGTTGATTGACAATGTTGTGTTTGTTTCAGGTGTATAGAAAAGTGAATAAGTTATACATACATACATATATCCATCCTTTTTCTTTTCAGATTCTTTTTCCATACAGGCCATTACAGAGTATTGAGTAGAGGTCTCTGTGCTATACAGATTGTTCTTATCAGTTTTCTATTTTATATACAGTGGTATATGTGTGTCAACCCCCATCTTCAAATTTATGCCTTCCCCCACCACCCTTATCCCCAGGTAACCATAAGTCAACATCTGTGACTCTACTTCTGTTTTGTAAATAAATTCATCTGTACCTTGTTTTTTAGATTCCACATAGTGAAAGTGAAGTCGCTCAGCCGTGTCTGACTCTTTGCGACCCCATGGACTGTAGCCCGCCAGGCTCCTCTGTCCATGGGATTTTCCAGGCAAGAATACTGGAGTGGGTTGCCATTTCCTTCTCCAGGGGATCCTCCTGACCCAGGGACCAAACCTGGGTCTCCTGCACTGCAGGCAGACGCTTTACCCTCTGAGCCACCAGGGAAAGGGGTATCATATGATATTTGTCTCCTGCACTGCAGGCAGACGCTTTACCCTCTGAGCCACCAGGGAAAGGGGTATCATATGATATTTGTCTTTCTGTGTCTACAAAGCTATAGTAATCAAAACACAAAAGCAGAACTACAGATCAATGGAACAAGAAAGCCCAGAGGTAAACCCATGTACCTATGGTCACCTAATCTATGACAATGGAGGCAAGAATATATGATGGAGAAGACAGTCTCTTCAATGATTGGTGCTGGGAAAACCAGATAGCTACATGTTAAAGAATGAAATTAGAACACTCCCTAACACTATACAGAAATGTAAACTCAAAATAGATTAAAGATGTAAATGTAAGGCTGGACACCATGAAAACTCTTAGAGGAATACATAAGCACAATACTCTTTAACATAAATCACAGTAAGATCTTTTTTGCCTTATTTCCTAGAGTAATGAAAATAAAAACAAAAATAAACAAATGGGACCTAATTAAGCTTAAAAGCTTTTGCATAGCAGAAGAAACTATAAATAAAATGAAAAGACAACCCTCAGAATGGGAAAAAAATACTTTTTCATATTTTTAGTGTTCCTAGGGAAAAAGCATTCTTTTTCAAGGAAAGGACTCAGATAAAGAAGTCAAACTTCTGGATTTGAATTTCAATACTACCCTGTGAGCCCTTGGACAATCATTTTTTTCCCCCTCATTATCAGTTAGCTCACCTGTAGAATGGGGATAACAACCTTTAACTCATTGGATTTTTGTAAGCAGTGAGTTAATCTCCATAAACTGCTTAGCATTCTGCCTGATACATATTATATGCTCAATAAATATGAACTATTTGCATGATTAGTTATCATTATAAATGTACCTATGATATTTATCATGACAATATCATTTTTGACATCAAATGAATAGATGGTTAACAAATTCATTCACAAATATTTATCAAATATTTACTCTGTGCCAAGCATTATTATAGGTACTGAATACATATAGCACAAACAAAATATATCAATATCTGTAGTCTCATGTGATTTCAGCCTGGTGGGAGGCAGGGAGAACAGAGAATAAAAAAATCAAAATGTACTCTAACAGAAAAATCCTTTGTCAGATGATGATAAATAAATGCTATGGGGAAAATTGACACTCGAGTAAGATAGGGAGCATTGTGGGAGGAGAGATCGCAATTCAGCATAGGCTAGGTGATCAGGGAAGTCTTCCGGCATATGGATAGCCTTTTCTCCTAAGGGGTTGAAAGACCTGGGCTAGGTTGCCAGATTTAGCTAATAAAAATACAGGATGTCTAGTTAAATTCAACCTGACATCCTGTATTTTATCTGGCAACCATGCCTAGGGATGGGGGAGTAAGAAGGAGTCAGAGTTTTCTTTTGGGATAAAGGACAAATGAGTTTCACTGATAAGTTCTGATGGGGTAGGGCTCAGGCATGGTGTGAAAAGGTCCTGCAGTTCTGGGGCTCACTTGCAACTGCTGCAGAGAAGGGGGCCAGGCTCCCTGACTCTGAGCACTGAGGTTCTGAGATTTCCCTCGATTCTTGCCTTTGAGTGGGTGGGAAGTGGAACAAGTGGAATTTGACTTCCTCTTAACTCCTATGTGTTGTTTGGGGTCATGGCAAGCTAAACTGAAAATGATCTGAGATGTCAGGTTAGACAATCCTCAGAAAACAGACCGAGGAACATCAAATGTTTTGCTCAACACTGTGAACATAGTGCCTCTCAGAACCTTGGATTATCAACGGAGATGTTGCAAGAAAAAAATTCTCCATGTACAATTTTCCATTGTTTTCCTCTGTAATTTTTCATTTGGGGTTGAGGATAGCCCAATTTTCCCCAGAAGGAGGATTTCAAAAATGAGTAGTGGTAGTTTCTACCATACAATGTAATTCTTTCAAAGATCCAATGCTGTCTCTTACCCACAGTGAGGGAAAAGTTGGCTTCATCTCAGCTCAGGACTAAAGGGTGATACTGCTGATTACTGTATGAAATTGAAAGATGGTACCAGTTCCATCTTAAAAAGGGGGGCATGGTTTTATTAGTTTTTGAAAGTTAAGCTTCTAGATTAGTGCCTAGTACATTATAGGTACTCTGTAAATATGAATATGAATAATGGATAAGGATTTGCAGAATTAGAAGATTTTCTTAAAATCAAAACTTAATTTTTGTTAAATCACTTTGAAATAATGCTTATTTGCATTGCCCCTGCCTAAAATAAGTGTGTTAGAGAAGTTTTCTTGCAGATGCTGAAAAAAATGTATGTCATAGCAGTTCAGAAAATAGGCCCAGATAATCCTCACTTCATACTTCCTGGCTGTGTGACTTTTCCTTATCTTTGTACCTCAGTCCCCTCTTCTATAAAATAAGGGCACAATAATATGAATATCATGCTAGTGTCTCCTTTCTTATCAGATTATTGAAATTAGTCAATATGTAAAACATTTAGATCAGTGCCTGTTGCACACAAGGCACTAGAATGTTAGCTACTAACCTTAATCTTTATTAGCCCTACTATACGTATATTATCTCCTATAATGCTTAGCAGGCTTCCCTGGTGGCTCAGACAGTAAAGAATCTGCCTGTAATGAAGGATACCTGGGTTCGAACCCTGGGTTGGGACAATCCCCTGAAGAAGGGAATAGCAACCCACTCCAGTATTCTTGCCTGGAGAATTCCATGGACTGGACAGAGGAGCCTGGCAGGCTACAGTTAATGGGGTCACAGAGAGTCGGACACGAAAGGACAACTAACATAATGCTTAGCACATTGTCTCAGATCTATAAGATTGTGTGTGCATGCTCAGTCATGTCCAACTCCTTGCAACCCCATGGACTTCATTTGGCCAGGCCCCTCTGTCCATGGAATTTTCCAGGCAAGGATACTGGGGTGGTTGTGATTTCCTTCTCCAGGGATCAAACCCAGGTCTCCTGTGTATCCTGCACTGGTAGATGGATTCTTTACCACTGAGCCACCTGAGAAGCTCATCTAAAAGACTACTGAGTGACTACCTAATGTTCATATAAGAAAAAATTTAAAGTGATTTACTATTTAGAGTCCTTCTGAAGATATTGCAAAATAGTATAAAGTACCACTGCTTGACTAGTCTAGTCATTAACAGCCTAGAAAGAGAGGAGGCTAAACAATTACAAGGATAAATAAACCTCTATCACTGACCTCTCTCCAGCTGAAGAGCAAACATATTTATGTGGGAAGAACACAATGTCTTCCCCTTTTAATATGGGTCATGTCCACCTTGGCAAGTTTAGGGCCTCTGAGCTTTTGTTTGGGGAAGTCAAAGAAAATTCAAATGAGAATAAGGTGGAAGAGTGACTCACCAAGCTATGTGCTTGCACCATTTTCCTTTCCACCTGTGCCTGTGGACAAAGTATAAGGCAGAGGTAAGGGACTCCATACTCAATCTGCTGCAGTTTGGCTTTCTCACTCCCATGTCAATAAGTCCACATTGGCTAAATTTTGGGGTATTTTCCTACTAGTTAAAATAAACTCAATGATTCTTTTTCAACTCTCCTCTGATTCTCTGAAGTGTTTCCCAAATGCTGTCCTTTGTGAAAGTACTGTATCATTGGAATGTAAAACACTCCCTCTACCCCTACCCAGACTGTTGCCTTGGGCTGTTCCTCTTTCCTTCTGGCTTCCCTGTAGTGGCTCTTCTTAGTTTCCCTGTTACATATTTATGGTTCCCAGTGTTCTAATATTTAGATTTATTTTCTTCATATAATTTCACCTTCATCCATGTTTTACTAGTATCACATATTAACAAGTGTTGTTGTTGTTGTTCAGTTGTTAAGTCATGTCCGACTCTTTGTGACCCCATGGACTACAGCTCACCAGGCTCCCCTGTCCTTCACCATTTCCTGGAGTTTGTTCAAATTCATGTCCACTGAGTTAGTGATGCCATCTAACCATCTCATCCTCTGCCACCCCCTTCTCCTTTTGCCTTCAATCTTTCCCAGCTTCAAGGTCTTTTCCAATGAGTTGGCTCTTTGCATCAGGTGGCCAAAGTATTGGAACTTTAGCATCAGTCCTTCCAATGAATATCCAGAGTTGATTTCCTTTAGGATTGACTGGTTTGATCTCCTTGCAGTGCAAGGGACTCTCAAGAGTCTTCTCCAACACCACAGTTCAAAAACATCAATTCTTCAGTGCTCAGCATTTTTTATGGTCCACCTCTCACATCCGTACATGAATACTAGAAAAACCATAGCTTTGACTAGACAGACATTTGTCAGCTTTTCAATACACTGTGTAGGATTGTCATAACTTTCCTTCCAAGGAGCACGCGTCTTTTAATTTCATGGCTGCAGTCACCATCTGTGGTGATTTTGGAGCCCAAGAAAATAAAGTCTGTCACTGTTTCCATTTTTTCCCCATCTATTTGCCATGAAGTGATGGGATTAGATGCTATTGATCTTAGTTTTTTCATGTTAACTAGTGAAATAGGCTAATGGACTCTAAAGATATCAGATCCTAATCCCTGGAACCTGTAGACTTAGCTTGTAGATATGATTAAGGTAAAGGTTTTGTGTAGCTTGTGATAAGTCACTTTAGTCGTGTCCAACTCTTTGCAACCCTATGGACTGTAGTCCGCCAGGCTCTTCTGTCCATGGGATTCTCCAGGCAAGAATACTGGAGTGGGTTGCCATTTCTTCCTCCAGGGATCTTCCCAAGCCAGGGACTGAACTCAGGTCTCCTGCATTGGCAGGCAGGTTCTTTACTACTAGCGCTACCTGGGAAGTCACATAGAATACAGGTGTGGGTTGCCATTCCCTTCTCCAGGGGATCTTCCTGACCCAGGGATTGAACCCAGGTCTCCTGAATTACAGGTGGATTCTTTACTGTCTGAGCCACCAGGGAAGCTAGATGGGGCAATTATCCTGGATTATTCTGTATTATCCAGGAGGGTCCTCAATGAAATCACCTGTGTCTTTAAGAGAGTGCAGGCGATGGATATGTGAAACAGCTGGCAGGGAAGAACACAATGCGTAGCAGAGATTGGAATGATGACGTCACAGTACCGGGAGTACTGGCAGCCCCCAGAAGCTGGAAGAGGCAGGAATCAGATTGTCCCTGAGAGCTCCAGAGGGAGGGAGCATGGTCTGCCAGCACTGTGACTTTGGCCCAGGGATACTGATTTCGGACTTCTGGCCTCCAGAACTGTGAGAAAGTAAATTTCTATTGTTTTAAACTCCAAGTTAGGGACTTTCTTTGGTAGTCTAGTGGATAATACTCTGTGCTCCCAATGCAGTGGACCTGGGTTCAATCCCTGGTCAGGGAACTAAGATCCCACATGCCATAACTATGCCTGCATGCCTCAACTACTGAGACTGCACTCCACAACTAGAGAAGCCCATGTCCCACAACAGAGACCCAGCACAGCCAAAAAAGAGATGATAATAATAAAGTCAGATGACTGTACAACTCAGTGAAGATACTAGAAACTACTGAACTATATTTTTTAAAGTGTAAATTTATAGTATCTCAATGATAGCTCAATAAAGCTGTTCTTTAAATAAATAAATAAACCCCAAGTTAAACAGCAGCCACAGAAAACTAATACAACTAGAAAATCTAAAATGTATGTCTGTAATTATCACTTCCTTTCTGGTGCCAAATCTACAAAAACCAAATACCTCTGGACATCTTCACCAGATTTTCCATTTAACATTTGAGCAAGCATCTTTTAATTTCATGGCTGCAGTCACCATATATCATTTAATTCTCATTTAATACTCACCCTGACCTGATGAAATACTTTGTTGTCCTCACATTAGAAGAAGGGACCTGAGATAGAAAGAATTTAAGCTTGCCCAAGGTTGTAAAGATGTTACAGGCTAGAGCTGGGATTTGGGTCCCAGTGTAGTCTGGCTTCAGAGTCAGTCACTAAGGGCAGAGATCTGCAGATGTCTCAGGCTACTCAGAGCCTGTCCCACATCCACACACCAGTGTCCAGGCTCTCTCAGAATGGATCACTTCAGTTGGAGTCAGAAAACCTTAACAGAACCCCTACAGCCTGCTGGGCACTCTGCGCATCCACCTGACCAGAGGCAATCCACTGTTCTTGTTCAAATACCAAACCATCTAAGGCAAGAACATTTCCCAAATTTCATGCAATTTCAGAGTCAGACCCTATATCCGTGAGGATGATCTGAACCTGATCTGAATTACTGTTGCCTCCTAAAAGCCTCATGTTTACTAACAAACTGTTTGTAGAATGCTGTTGTTGTTATGTTGGCATGGTCACTTTCACTGTTGCTACTGGGTCCTGGGGCAAAGTAGAGATGCTGAAACTGCAAGCATCACCCCTTAGTACTTCTAGAGTTCTATCTTCCTTCCATGCCATGTGGGGTGCATCTGGAGGCCCTAGACCCCAGCTGTCTAATATTCCCATCTTGTTCTTCCCAATAGTTATACTTGAAATGTGGCCAATAAGTACAATGGCTCCAGTATCTTAGTCATCTGCTGGATGCCAAATAGTCTACATGTGCTGTCCATCTAATCCTTCTCACAATTCTGCAAGGCAAGTATTATTAGTGTCATTTTAGAGATGAGAAATCTCAGGCTTAGGGAGGTGAACTAATTTGTCCAAGCTCACACAGCTTCTTGGTGGCAGGGTAGAGGTAGGATTTAAAGAATCAGACAATTAAAATGATTAAATTAGATTAAAACATTTCTTAACATAACCTAAGTTGCTTCTTCAGGTTGCCTTGAGCAGTGCTAAAAGAGGGGCTGGAGAGAACCAACTACATGGTTCAGGAAAATCCCCCCTCAATTCCCCAGGGAGCCAGGTATCATGATTTCTGCGTCTGAGATTGCCTTATGCTTGGCACAAATGACTTTAATAATGATACTGATACAATATTGATGACATTTACATAAGTCTTTCTAGGTTACTGAGTGCATGTGTGTGTACTCAGTCATTCAGTTGTGTTCTACTCTTTGTGACCCCCTGGACTGTAGTCCACTGGGGTCCTCTGTCCATGGGATTTCCGAGGCAAGTACTAGAGTGTATTGCCATTTCCTCCTCCAGGGGATATTCCTGACCCAGGGATTGAATCCGTGATTTCTGCATCTCCTGCAATCCAGGTGGATTCTTTACTGCTGAGCCATTGGGGAAGCAGGTTACTGAGTACTTTAGCATGAAAGAGCTCTTCTTACAGGTTGGGGAAGGATAAAACTTCTTCTTTTTCAGAATTCTGTGCTGAGATATTCACTTTATGAAGTCCCAGAAATTTAAATCTTCTGGGACTCTCATTTGCGGAAGCATCACAGGCGGTACACAGTGGTAAAAGAATCTGCCTGCCAATGCAGGAGACGCAGGTTTGATTTCTGGATCAGGAAGATCCCCTAGAGTAGGAAACAGTAACCCACTCCTGTATCCTTGCTTGGAAAATCCCATGGACAGAGGAGCCTGGCGGGCTACAGTCCATGGGGTTGCAAAGAGCTGGACACAACCGAACATGCATGCAGGTGGTAAGATGGTAATGTTTTTGTAAAATTTGAAAAAAGTAGAACACTTTAACCACATCAGTTAAGGCTGTTCTCTCTTTCCATATGGAATTCCTTTTCACATCCCTTCATGTTGGGTGGTGTCAGATTGACTGTGGACATTTTGGGTATTTGGCTAATGGCAAACTGAAATTAGGATCCTTTTAGTTTGGGGTGAAAGTGAAAGTGAAAGTCACTCAGTCATGTCCTACTCTTTGTGACTCCATGGACTGTACAGTCCATGGCATACTCCAGGCCACAATACTGGAGTGGGTAGCCTTTCCCTTCTTTGCAGGATTCTTTACCAGCTGAGCCACAAGGGAAGCCAAGAATGCTGGAGTGGGTAGCCTATCCCTTCTCCAGTGGATCTTCCCAACCCAGGAATCAAACCAGGGTCTCCTGCCTTGCAGACGGACTCTTCACCAACTGAGCTATCAGGGAAGCCCAAGTCTGGGTTGAGTAGGATATATTTACGTGGGTTGCAGTCACTTCTAGGTATAGCTAAGTTCTGCTACCTGTTCTTACCCAGGAACGCTGGCTGAAATGCTCTCAGTGCCCACTCATTTGTGGTCATGGAATGAAGACACTGGGTTAGATATTGAAATGTGATCTGAGTGTGTCCTTCCAGTGCCACAATATGTGGATATAGAGGATAAACAGGGTTTGAAATGTTCAGTGCCAGAAGCCCATCTAGGGAAAGTTCTTCAAATTATCCTATGGGAAAAACTGTAGGCAAAGGTTTTGGTTCTCACGGATGTGGTTAACTCAGAAGTTCTCTCTTATCAGGAGATTCATGAGGGAGCAATCACAGTAAGCAACAACAAAAAAAAAAAAAAAAGAAAAAGAAAACCAAGAAAAATACCAATATACTAAAGGGTGTATCAGTAAGGCAATTAAAACATTACTTTTACAGATTTTATTTGTTTATGGATTTTATTTAGCGATGTTTGTCAGCTTTCTTAAAAGAAGTTATTTTATTTTTGGATGCACTGGGCTTTTGTTGCTGTATGAGGGCTTCCTATAGTTGCAGTGAGCAGGGGCTGCTCTCTAGTTGCAGTGCATGGGCTTCTCATTGTGGTGGCTTCTTTTGTTGTGGAGCACAGTCTCCAGAGACATGGGCTTCAGTATTTGTGGTGCACAGGCTTAGTTGACCCACAACATGTGGAATCTTCCCAGACCAGGGACTGAACCCATGTCCCCTGCATTGGCAGGCAGATTCTCTACCACTGGACCACCAGGGAAGTCCCTTGTTGGCTTTTTAAGTGTAAAGTTTGTGCTGATTTATTTTTATTATTCTAACTAGTCACATATGTATTTATTATTTTGCACTCTTTCTATTACATGGAAAAGGGCTCCTGTGAGTGTATAAGCTTCACCTCTCACAGATCCTGTATCTGCCTCTGTCATTGTGACCTTTAAACATGCACTAACTAATCAGACCCTTCATGAATGATTGATGGCAGAAGAAAGGTGGAAGAATCCAGACCTATGGGCCGCCAGGGGAGAGGTCTTGGAACTGATCTGGGACAGAGGCTCTCTGCCGCTGGTGTGAGTGATCTGGCCCCACACTCTGTCTGGCCCCCATGCCTTACCTACACTATGACATTTTTTTCCAGCAAGGCCAATCTAATGAACAAGCAGCTGTCATCACTTCAGAGCCTTCCCCCACCTGCTACCATGTCTCTTCTCTACCTCCTACAAGGCCTAAAATTTCAGAATTATAGGTACATTCCTTTGGGTTCAGAAAGTTTTTCAGTTTTCAAGCAAATGTGCTTAAAATCAGTTTCATCATATGACAGTATTAAGTATCCCTTAGTCATGAGGCTTAGGAGATGCAGACTTGGCAATTTTTGAACATCTACTATGTATCAGGCCTTATTTTGTGCACAATATCATGTTTGGTCTCAGTCCACTCTCCAACAGAAGATGCTTAGATGGGCCACTAAATACTGGCTGAAGAAGATTCCACAGAAATTAAGACACAAAAGGTTAAATTGCAAATTAGGAGACAAGGGCTTAAAAAATTTCGGGCATTTCACAATCATGCCTTGATCCAGGCCTGCTTTTTATTGTTTTTCCCCAACTTCCATAAAATGCTTATTACTACTTTTCCCAATCACAGAGGGCAGGGCAGAATATGCTCTACACTATGCAGGATACAAAAAAATAACCCCTAGGCAATGAAAGTATGTTCATTTAGCATAAGGAACATAATTGAAAATAAAAGCTAAATGACACCTGGATTTCAGCAAAAATCAGTTATCAGGGGAGAAAGGGTTTTCAAGACAACTAGAACCAGACAGTTAAACATTAGCTTTCAATGGTTTGAAGTGTTTAGGTTTTGCAATGGTGTGGTTTGGAAGCTCTCCAGCAGAAAAACTATTTTCTTTTAGGAGGAGAGCTCTCTGTAATATTTTCTTTGCTGAAATGATGTGATCCTTAGTGACGTCTTATATGACCCAAACTTTAAATGAGTCCATTATTTAGCCGACCTCATTCTTACTAGGTTTTTACAGGTCAGCAATGAACTATCAACAGCTTCCTGATAATTAATGCTACTTACTCAAAGAACTGTTAGTCTGCTGTTCTTATCTACGCTAAAAGGAAGACTGTTAAAGGTACCAGACTTCCTCAGTGAATAATACAAACCAAACTGAAATTCTGCAGAAAGGGCCAACATTGTGAGGTTTGAGAATGAAAAGCCAGATTGAAACTGATGATGCTACCTTGTTCTCAGTGCCTTATTTTCTGAAATTCTGTGGTTCGTCTGGCATAGGAATGGCTTTATAGTAGAGTCAGCAGCATAACTAGTTGGGCTGGGAGAGGCTCTCTGGGTGGCTTTATCAAAATGTATGGACATTCAGCACATGCAGTTAGTTACCTGGGTGGTCCAGTTTGAGAAGCAACAGGGCAGGCATCCCAAGTAGCAACTTGTCAAGTTCCCAGTGGAAGTTAATTTCCTACAATTAGAGACTCATTCCTTTGACTACGAATTCTTTAGGAGTCTACTATTAGAATACTTCTATAGTCTTTGGTTGTCCCCTACCCCAAAGCCATGACAAGCGTCTGATAGGAGGAGGGGAGAGAGGCAGGTTTTTACAACTGATGCAGAGGATCCCAGGAAGAAGAAAGGTGATGGAATTGTAAGCTTGCTATGGCAGAGGAAGTAGGGAGTTAAAGCTGCTCTCATCTAGCAATTTGTAAATAGGTCGTTTGAACATATGGGTCTTAACATGTTCCTAGATTGTGGGTGTGTGTATATGTGTATGTAAAATGAAAAGGCTCACTATTAGATTCTGCCTCTCGTCAGCACAGTACAAAGTTCCTCAGGCAAGGGCATGACTTATAATTAAAGGATTTCTGCATTTGCTAATTGCCCATGGCATGTACCCTTTCTTTCCAAGGCAAGCTTCTGAATTTCAATGATGATTTATTATAAATCTATTTCTCATCAGGTTGGAGACTATCCCAAATAACAGATTAAATTCAAGCTGCTCAAGCAGATATGGATGGAGACACTCATTTAGATGACCTTCTCTAAGAGAGGTCATTATATCCTGTATTAGGCAAAATGAAACATAAACATGGCATTTGACCCAAGGCACAATACATTCTTTATCACTCACTATGGTGATGGGGAGGAGGGCCTGGCCACCTGGAGGAGGGTGTGGCAACCCACTCCAGTATTCTTGCCTGGAGAATCCCCATGGACAGAGGAGCCTGGCAGGCTACAGTTCATGAGGTTGTACAAAGTTGGATATGACTGAGCAACTAAATACAAGGTGATAATGCAAGTTTTTGAATATTTAGTTGTAGGGTGGTGACTTTGCTCATTAAACCAAAGGAAGGTCAGATTGCATTGCCTAGAAGCGCAACAAAACTAGTATCATCACCTCAGAAGAGCAAAGAAAGTCTCAGAAGAAATGAAGACTGAATTTAATAGACATAGAATCTAATATTTCCTTCCCTTCATGCTACTTTTTTGGTAGATATTCTGAATCCATTTATAAACACCATCAATGGTGATCCTTCAATGGAGAGATCCATCAGTGATACAGAAAAGCAGTGCCTAGTTGAAAGGTAAGAGAAAGACCTATTGGACCATTAGGTTATGCTCCAATTCTTTTTAAGTGTAGTCTTTTTAAAAATGGCAGGTTATCTGTCATTTTCCTATATCTATGTTACAATCCTATTAAATTATCATTCTGCACAAGTTACTAGAAATAATTTCTCGAAGAATAGAATATAAGTAAAGGAATGCAATGTTGTTGTTGTTTAGTCATTAAGTCATGTCTGACTCTTTGCAACACTGTGGACTGTAGCCCGCCAGGCTCCTCTGTCCATGGGATTCCCCAGGCAAGAATCCTGGAGTGAGTTGCCATTTCCTCCTCAAGGGGATCTTCCTGACCCAGGGATTGAACCTTTGTCTCTTGCATTGGCAGGTGGATTCTTTACCACTGAGCCACCCGGGAAGCGCATAGGAATGCAATACTTAAAATATATAATAGAATGCTGTCTCCTTTCTCTTTCTGTCCTTTCTAAGTTGATCTCTTCCATCTCTATATATTTGAGGACATTTTTATGATGAAGACTCCTCTTTTGGCTGCATCTACTGTCGCCATCTTGGTATTGACCAGGGGTTTCTTGGATCACTGTTGTTGTTTAGTCATTAAGTCGTGTCTGACTCTTTTGCAGCCCCATGGTCTGTAGCTCACAGGGCTCCTCCGTCCATAGAATTCTCCAGGCAAGAGTACTGGAGTGGGCTACCATTTCCTTCCCCAGGGTATCTTCCCAACCCAGGAATTGAACCCATGTCTCTTGCATTGCAAGTGTATTCTTTACCACTGAGCCACCATGGAAGCCCTTTGGATCACCATTCATAGTGATAAACCCACTTCATGGTACAATCAACTACTTGTGTATCTATAGGAATATGCATAAGAAACTGAGAGAAAATATCATGAAGTGATAAGATAGCCTCTGATATTTTCTATTGCACATCATTCTATTTCACTGATATTGCTGTTCAACACCGCCAAAATGATTGTGTGACCTGTAGTTTGAAAACAGTTGTTGAAACCAGCATCACCATTTGCCCAGATCTATGCAGCAGCCTATTAGTTGGCTTTCCTTTTTTTATATTTCCTTCTTTGATTCCCTATTCCATAGAGCAGTGAGGAGACTCTCAAAAGATAAAACAGAACATATAACTCCCCTACACAACCCCTTCAGTGGCTTCTTGCCTTCATAGCAAAGTTCAAACTCTTCACCGTGGCCTATATGATAGAGCCTTTGACTTTATCCAGCCTTATCTCATGACCTCTCTTCTTCCTCAATATATTCTGGCCCATAACTTGTGTTTGTACCTCCAGGACACCAGATTCTTGCTGCCTGTGTATAAGGCACTCCAGCTGCCAGGAATACTCATTCCCCAACTTCCCTTGGCTATCCATTGCTTATCCTTTAATTCTTGACTTAATTATTTTCTCTACAGAGAGCCCTTTCTTTACCACCTTTGTTGGAACCAATTGCACCTTCTTATTATCTATTTCAGCCTATTGTTTGAACATGTACCACATTAGAAAAATCAGGAAAAAATATGGCAGCTAAAACACTCTGATTAACACATAGGATGGGGTGGTGGGAGAAGAACCCAGAGAAGAAAATTGCATACCATTTGGGGGCTGGTTCACAGTCATCCTAGGATCAAAAACTTGAAGTTTGGAAGTGTGATTTTATGTGAAGCATCTTGACTTTTAATTTTAATTTAGTACTGAATCACATTAATTTTGAAAAAGCTACATGTCTCTATTGTACCAGAAGAATGAAGGAAAGGAAGGATGTAGTTATACGTAGGCCAACAATTTAAAGAGAAGCTGTCAGGTCACAGAATTGATGATGACGGAGGTAATCAAAGTGACAGACTACACAGAAAGGCAGTGCTTAGGTAAATGGGTCAGAGGCTGCCGCTAGAACCAGCTCCTGCCAGCTGGCTGTTCTTCTTGAGAGTTCTTCTTGGCTCAGAACTTAATTCAAGGGTTTCATGTTGTGTTTTAATAAGGAAGATGTTTCCATCCTTGAAACATCTCTTCCCTAACTTTGGAGATCCTTCCTGTTACAGAGATCATAGGTAACCTGCCAGTTTAGTACATTGGCAGTCCTGTTCAATAGGCACTGTGAACTTAGTCCTTTTGAAGGCAAAAGGAGAAGGGGGTGGCAGAGGATGAGATGGTTGGGTGGCATCACTGACTCAATGGACATGAATTTAAGCAAACTCTGGGAGGGAGTGGAGGACAGATGATCCTGGTACGCTACAGTCCGTGTGGTCACGAAGAGTCGGACATGACTGAGGGACTGAACAACAACAGAACTTAGTCCTAGGCTCTAACAGTCCCCATCTCTAACCCAGCAGTTTCAGATCTACAAGCAGATTTTGTACATTGTGTCACCCCTCACCAGCAGTCAGCTGGAGGATGGATATACCTGTTTAGGAGTCCATGTGACAGTTGGAATCAAATACATTTAACTGGGCCTCAAGGTAGATGTCCTGAGAGAGAATTCCCTTAAGCCAGAGATTGGGAGCATCATCTGAACCTCCCAGGGCCTGATCCCCAGGAGAGCACCACGAGTCTCCTGGCCCCTCCCTCTGCCATCACGGGCTTCTGCTCCTAGGCATTAGGTCCCATTCAGCTCCTGTGGAAGAGTTAGTCTACAAAGTACCAGACATGCTCTGAGAAACATCATCATGCATTTTCTCATCTCATCTCATATTACCTAGTCTACCCTTTCAGTTTGGCCTGCCATCATACTCTCACATCTATTTGTTTCCAGCTCAGCATTGGAGGATTGTCACAGATTTCTCCAAATCTATGACATAAATGTATATGTGCTGTGGGTGTCATATCTTTCTGGGCCCCTATAATTCCTCAATAGGAATTTATGTTAACTATTTTACTCCTCCTTGCACCCTCTGAGGTTCAGTCTTGGATAGAGTTTACCAAGGTGGTCGGTGGTACTTCTAGTTGCTAAGTCATATCTGACTCTTGCAGCCACCATGGACTGCAGCCTGTCAGGCTTCCCTGTCTGTGGGATTTCCCAGGCAAGAATACTGGACTGGGTTTTCATTTCTTTCTTCAGAGGATCTTCCCAACCCAGGGATCAAACCCATATTTCCTGCATTACTGGCTGATTCTTTCCTGCTGAACCACCAGGGAAGCCCATGGCCACATCAAATGAAACATGGGCTGCTTTTGAAGGGACTAATTGTTTTTGAGAGTTCTCATAAAAAAAGAAAAAAATCTGTGTTGAGAACAAGGAAAAATATCCATCCCCAGGGTTCCTGCATCTGACCCTCAACCTCCTGATTTAATCACTTCATTTTAGAATAATGCACTTGGCTATTTCTATATCAGCCACTGACTTTTCCCAAGGAATGAATAATAAGGAAGATGTGACATTAACTAAGGCAGCCTTGCCGTAAGGTTAAAGGAACATAGACAGCTGATCTCCAGGATCCCTGGACCTTTGGAACAAATGCCATTTCTCCCTAGGGCCAAGATGCTTTGAATTAAAATTTATTAAAAGCAAAATGAACTGGCTATTTTTGGACTAGAATTTGACCTATTACCTAAATCCTGATTGAAAATGCTTTGTGAAGTTCTGTTGTAAGAGCAGTCATTTCTTTTTGTTTCTTCCTCTCTCTTTCATTCTTTCTGTTTCCTCCTATTATATATAATATCCTAAGTGAACAATGCAAAGAAATAGAGGAAAACAATAGAATTGGAAAGACTAGAGGTCTCTTCAAGAAAATTAGAGATACCAAGGGAATATTTCATGCAAAGATGGGCACAATAAGGACAGAAATGGTATGGACCTAACAGAAATAGAAGATATTAAGAAGAGGTGGCAAGAATACACAGAAGAACTATAAGAAAAAAGATCTTAATGACCCATATAACCACGATGGTGTGGTTACTCACCTAGAGCCAGACATCTTGGAGTGCAAAGTCAAGTGGGCCTTAGGAAGCATCACTACGAACAAAGCTAGTGGATGTGATGGAATTCCAGTTGAGCTATTTCAAATCCTAAAAGATGATGCTGTGAAAGTGCTGCACTCAATATGCCAGCAAATTTGGAAAACTCAGCAGTGTCCACAGGACTGGAAAAGGTCAGTTTTCACTACAGTCCCAAAGAAGGGCAATGCCAAAGAATGTTCAAACTACTGCACAATTGTGCTCATTTCACATGCTAGCAAAGTAATGCTCAAAATTCTCTAAGCTAGGCTTCAACAGTACGTGAACCGAGAACTTCCGGATGTTCAAGCTGGATTTAGGAAAGGCAGAGGAACCAGATATCAAATTGCCAACATCTGTTGGATCATAGAAAAAGCAAAAGAATTCCAGAAAAACATCTACTTCTGCTTCATTGAATACACTAAAGCCTTTGACTGTGTGGATCACAATAAACTGTGGAAAATTCTTAAAGATATGAAAATACCAGATCACCTTACCTACCTCCTGAGAAACCTGTATGCAGGTCAAGAAGCAACAGTTAGAATCAGACATGGAACAACAGACTGGATCAAAACTGAGAAAAGGAGTACGTCAAGGCTGTATATTGTCACTCTGCTTATTTAACTTATATATGGAGTACATCAAGCAATATTCTGGGCTGCATGAAGAACAAGCAGGAATTAAGATTGGCGGGAGAAGTATCAATAACCTCAGATATGCACATGACACCACCCTTATGCATGCAGAAAGTGGAAAGGAACTGACGAGCCTCTTGATGAAAGTGACAGAGGAGAGTGAAAAAACTGGCTTAAAACTGAATATTCAGAAAAATGAAGATCATGGCATCTGGTCCCATCACTTCATGTCAAATAGATGGGGAAGCAATGGAAACAGTGACAGACTTTATTTTCTTGTGCTCCAAAATCACTGGACATGTTGACTGCAGCCATGAAATTAAAAGACGCTTGCTCCTTTGAAGAAAAGCTATGAGAAATTTAGACAGCATATTAAATAGCAGAGACATTACTTTGCCAACAAAGATCTGTATAGTCAAAGCTATGGTTTTTCCAGTAGTCATATATGGATGTGACACTTGGACCATAAAGGAGGCTGAGCACTGAAGAAATGATGTTTTTGAACTGTGGTGTTAGAGAAGACTCTTGAGAGTCCCTTGGACTGCAAGGAGATCCAACCAGTCAATCCTGAAGGAAATCAGTCCTGAATGTTCATTGAAGGGACTGATGCTGAAGCTGAAGTTCTAATACTTTGGCCACGTGATGCAAAGAACTGACTCATTATAAAAGACCCTGATGCTAGGAAAGATTGAAGGCAGGAGGAGAAGGGGATGACAGAGGAAGAGATGGTTGGATGGCATCACCGACTCAATGGACATGAGTTTGAGAAAGCTCCGGGAGTGGGTGATAGACAGGGAAGCCTGGCGTGCTGCAGTCCATGGGGTCACAAAGAGTTGGACATGACTAGGCTACTGAAAAACAACAACATGTAATATCTTATTCTCGAATAATGTAACAGATAAGAAATATAGAAAACCGCTGGGAATTCAACAGAATTTTTGTAATTATGGGGATGATCCACTGACAGAGCAGTAACAAAAAACAGACTTCAACTGACAAGAACTGTCTGCAGAGGATGATCAAGTCAGAAATTTGACTGTTTCATGTGTTTGAATAACATAATCTGACACAGATGCTGAACCAACTTATACTATAATGATATCATATTTGATATTTTCTACTTAGTTGTACTCAAAGTTCAATTTCTCAGTGCTATTATATATAGTAAAATATGTTGTAGGTATTTATTAGCCAAAACTGGATTTAAGAAAACAAAGCGGAATTAGCCCCAAATGACAGCAAATGAGATGAAGGCCAAAGATGAACGGAACCTTATGGATAGCTATAAAGTCATAGCAAGAGACTAAAACTGGGGATCCCTGCATTTAAGAAGATTACCGTGCTCTTTAGTGAGATACCACATTTTTCTATGGGCTTTGGGAGAATAACATTTCCATTTTTCAGACCTGATATTTGTGGTCAGTGCTTCAACTAGGTGTACAAGAGCCTTTAAATGGGAGAGTATGGTGATATCTCTATGGGTTTGTGAATGCTGAACTTCTGAGTCCCCTATATTTCATTTTTGCAAGAACTTCACAATGGCCAACAGATGATATGATATATTGCTATCAGAAAAAAATGAACTGAAGGCCTAATTAGAATCCTGTATGGTAGAAGGATGACCATTTTAGACTGTTGAAGTACATTTACATTTTAGATTGTTGAAGAACTAAACAGATTTAAAATACACTGTCCCTTTTTCCTCATAAGCATATTCATATTTTAAGACCACACACTTTTAAAAATTTGAGCTATATAGTCACTATAGTTAAATGTGCTAAGAAAATAATAAGGATAAAAGTTTTTATTGAAAAACTTACTACTATGAAATTTGAATAAGTAGTAACACAACATCCTCATACAATTAAATGTAATATTTTAAATTTTATGGCTCATGTAAGAAAGCACAATTTGAAATCTAAAGCTGATTATACTTCATAAATTATTTGATTTAAAAACAGAACAGTGGTGGAAACTTCTGAAGTATTCCCAGAAGCAATGAAAAATAAATAAGAGAAAAGTTAAATCGCCAGAAAACCCTCATTAATCGTACATAATCAGGGCTTCAGAAAAATGAGTCAAAAGATGATCATAAAATTGGAAACTATTTCATAGCATTGACAGTTATTAAGAGTTTATTAAAAGTTTAAAGCTTAGCATATTCCAACTGAAAATGTTATCTTCCTAAATAAAGAACTTTTACTAGACACACAGAACTTATTTAGGCTACTTAACCTAGGTTATTTGCCAGGTTTTTAGGTAACCATAGTGATCAGACCTAAAGGATTTACAAAAGGTTAATAGCAGCCGATAGCACTAGATTGATTCAATAGCCCTTTATCTGTATTAATGAATAGGGAATGAGAACGGATGTGTGAAAGAATAAACATCTACAGAAAAAATTATGGGAGATATAAGTACATGTGTATACCCACAGGCTCACTTTCCGCTGTGCTGTTGTTACCAAACCCCCTCCGCAACACACAGACAAACACACAGACACACACACACATGCACACACACACTTGAAATCCAGGGATTGCTCACTGCACAGGGATTTAAGAGGAGCTGAAGGCTCAGACTACCCAGGTTTTACTGCAGCTTAAAGTGCATTTTGCAAAGCCTCTGGTTAATTTGATCAATACAGACATTCAAAATCAATAATGCAAGTTCCAGAGTAAATGTTTTGATCAAATTGATCGTTAATTAAATTTAGAAGACAACTAAAATTTCCATTTTGCTCTATTAAACACAAGAAGTTTAACCAGACATCTAGCTGTTTAATATCATGTAGATAAAACATCTAAATAATTAGCTTGTCTTTCAAGGTTTTATTCCAAATGTTTGTTATCTTTAGACACAAAGTGGATTAAGAATTAGTCATGATAATTCAATTTCTTTGATTTATGAAGAAGGTGTGACTCAAAATAATGACATATCCAATATGCAAAGGGTAATTAGTTTTCATGTCAGAAATATTTAAAAGGCATTTAAAAGGCATCTCTGCACTTGTTCTAGGATTATAACATATAAGATAGAAAACACTGCAGTGTACAATAAAACAGAATTATAAAGCTACACTAAAATTTAAAATGAAATATGACTATTCTTATATTTTTATGGTTATTAATTTTATTTTTTAAACAATGAACTAAAAATATAGATGTGTTACTTTGGCCATGAAATGGACTAACCTTGCAGGAGTATCCATTGCTCCAGAGTTCAAAGTGCCTGTGTCATGTACACGCCTGTGACCGGTGACTTTCTCAACAGGTCCTGTAATCCAATGAAGGACAGAGGTAATGTTCCAAGACATGTCAGGAGTAGAAGACTAGAATAAACTAAACAAATCACAAGTGCTCAAAAGGGGAAGCTATTTTTAACACACAGCAAAGTCACATATTTCTGGTCAGTGCAAGTATGTTGAATTACTGCTTACAGAGAACTCACATTGAGTAGACGGAGAGAGTAAGGTTGCCAAATTAGTGCCAGTGGAGGGCAAAATAAATAACTTTAGAATTTTAATGGAAACTAGGGAGCGGTTGTGGGACAAATTATGTCAAGTGCCATTTTTTTTTTTTTTCCTGTTTTAATACTGTAAAACGACTTTCTGATAGGAAGAACACATGTACACCCATGGCTGATTCATGTGAATGTATGCAAAAACCATCACAATATTGTAAAGTAATTAGCCTCCAATTAAAATGCTGTTGCTGCTAAGTTGCTTCAGTCGTGTCCGACTCTGTGTGACCCCACAGACGGCCGCCCACCAGGCTCCCCCATTCCTGGGGTTCTCCAGGCAAGAACACTGGAGTGGGTTGCCATTTCCTTCTCCAATGCATGAAAGTGAAAAGTGAAAGTGAAGTCACTCAGTTGTGTCTGACTCTTAGCAACCCCATGGACTGCAGCCCACCAGGCTCCTCCATCCATGGGATTTTCCAGGCAAGAGTACTGGAGTGGGGTGCCATTGCCTAAAAAAAATTAAAAAAAAAAAAAAAGAATGTCACTTCTTTTATGCTAAACAATGACTTCATTGAGTAACTACAAATTTCAAAACCTGGAGGGCAGTTCAATTGCCCTTTGGAGGTATCTTATCTAAACTGTGGGTACTTAATTATCTGTTAGCAAGAACTCCCTTTTAATGCCCAGGACTCTGGCTGGAGCTGAGGCTTCTCAGAAATCGATCTCCAGTCAGAAGCTTCCATGGTTCAAATATTAATAACTTTGATAGCTCTTATTTTCTACTCCCTACACTATCTCAAGTAATGATTCTTTTTTTTTTTTTTAGAAAGTTGAAATTGAATCTTTTATTCCATATTGCTAAAATATATCCAAATGTCTTCGTGCTTAGAGTCTGCCGCTAGTTTTCCCATTCATATTTTACTTAAGGAGCCCAGCATTTTCAAGGTGGTCAAATTTATCTTCCTAGAGT
This sequence comes from Cervus canadensis, assembly GCF_019320065.1. Classification (NCBI taxonomy): domain Eukaryota; kingdom Metazoa; phylum Chordata; class Mammalia; order Artiodactyla; family Cervidae; genus Cervus; species Cervus canadensis. The sequence goes on along the minus strand of NC_057405.1, from coordinate 34,130,578 downwards.
CTGGTTTGAACAGCTTTTAAGAAGCCTGTCTATAAACACGTTCATCACCCTAGTAGCTTTTGGGGAAAAAAACCTTCATTTTAAACATTATTTGTCATGTTACTATCTGTTGTGTTCAGTTTCTTAGACTTTCTAAGACTCAGAAACATACTTCTTGGTTGCTTACAATTTTCCATAGTAACTTCTCCCAAACATCAGGGTAGCGTTAGCTGTACTATCTCCCTCCCCATCCCACCCCTCCAGGTTGATAGAGAGCCCCTGTTTGAGTTCCCTGAATCATACGGCAAATTCCGCATTGGCCATCTATTTAATTGTACTGTTTAATTTATTTCTGTCTTTGCAGCAGATAATTTTGAGGTAAGGAAGGAAATTAAGAGGAAAAGATTTTAACAAAGAAAGTAATGGTAGAAATGTTTAAAAAATTATTTTAAGCAAGGAGGTATATGCATTACTGAATCAGTGTACAGTCTAAGGATGTGAGCAAATACACTTTTTGTAGCTGCTATAAATTCACATGGTAATTACACAATTTCTGAATTTGGCATATCAAAATGGTGCTGGTAAAATGGATATACACCATGTTTAATTATGTCTGAAATGTTGAAAGGTCATATAAATTAATGATCAGTGACCAATATGTCAACATATGTGTACAAAGTAAGAGCTGGCTAAAAATGTATCAGAATGAGCTGGATATACCCACAGAAAACAGTCTTCTTTCTCTCTCTCTCTCTCTTTTCACAAGATACATGCATATTTTGGCCAAATTCCTTTTAGAAAATAATTCATTATATAATGAATCCTTTTAGAATATAATTCATTATATTCCCATCTTGTACCTTTCTCAAAGCTTTACAAGCACCACAAGTAAACATCCACATTTTCTTCAGAGAAGTTAAACATTCTTCTAGTACAAACTTGCAGAAGGAAAAACTTCTAATATAAATATGACTTTGGGGGAAAAGCAGTTTACTTATTCATATTTGGTAGGCTTTGAAAATACACGTGTATTTCTAGTTTACATTTTGCCAAATGAATGTGACTTTTGAATGTCTCTTTTGTTTGGAGAAAAGAAAACAGTCTGGTCCATGGGACTTGCAGCATTGAAACAGCAAGCGTTTCACCAAGATGTCAAAACAGGAAGAACTTCTGACATAATCAGCACTGATAGTAGCACAAGAAAATACTGGCTTGTCTTTCTGATGAAGAACTCTATTAAAGGATGATCTGCACTGAGTTTGATTTTAAGAGTGAAGACATAGGACTGTGTTGCTTGCATATTGAATTTTCAAAGCTCAATGATTTCTGACTATGCAAAGAACTGTTTTTACATGGTCATATATGTCAAATAAAGTGAAAGTGAAAGTGAAGTCGCTCAGTCGTGTCCAACTCTTTGGGACCCCATGTAGCCCACCAGGCTCCTCCATCCATGGGATTCTCCAGGCAAGAATACTGGAGTGGGTTGCCATTTCCTTCTTCAGGGGATCTTCCTGACCCAGGGATCGAACCCAGGTTTCCCGCATTGCAGGCAGACGCTTTAACTTCTGAGCCGCCAGGGAAGCCCTATGTCAAATAAATACTCTTAAAAATAACCTTAGGAAACGACACTTAGGAGATGCTCAACAGTTTTTGTAAGATGTTCACAGGTGAGAATGTAGTCCATACAAATGATGCTCTTTGTGGCTTGAAGTTCCCTTCAAACTGAACAATTTCTTACTGATCACTGAAATACACTCACAGATATTTGAGTGTGTGAAAGATTAAACCATGTGGTGCCGAGAAAGGGACGCTGGCCCATGACTGAAAGCAACTAAGTCTTACTTTGACTTTTCCAGAATTAGAGATGTAAAACTGCGAAAATCACCTAGAATTTCCAGCACTGCGCATTGGTCAGGATAATTTTGAAGATAAAATGAAATAAAACAGGAAAAAAGTGTTGAAAAGTTTAAACTATAGAAGTCAATCTGTCGATTGCTAACAACCACATAGGTAATACGATGCTGGGCTGTTATTCTCAAGACTAGAAGCTGTATGATTTAGGATGTCTCTCGCCTTTGATAGGGCTTGAATAAACCTTTATTTCCCTGAAGAAACATGAGCAGAGTCATTTCACAAGCAGCATTCCCTGGGAAAACAGGTAATGTATTGACTAGTTTCCCAAGGGAGTTTTAATTTTTACATGAAGCCCTTTGATTGGCTGCTGTTCTACTAATAACTGGCTGACAGAAAGCTCCTGTTTGCCCTGCAGTGTGGACTTCTGTGTGGACACGGCTGGAGAAGGATGCCTGTCTGTCCTCCATAGCCTCAGGAACCACCCTGCCCTAGCAAGGTGGTGAATGGCAAGGGTGTGGGGAGCAGCCCAAAGTCTTCACATCCCACTGCTCTGACCCAGGGTGGGGGTGAGGGGACAAGGTATTTCTGCAGAGTTTTGTCACTTTTGGTGGAAAGGGCAAGGGCAGGGGAAGGTAGATAATCCATGGAGAAAGTGGAGAGAGCTGGTGTGAAAAGACAAAGAGCAAGACAACAATCTGGGGAGAGAGAGGAACTAGGCCCCACTGCTGTGTTCTAAGCAACGTTTGGATGTAAGTATGGTGGCATCGTTGCATATTTATTTGCTGGTTATCTTCTGAAACCATTCCTGAAAAGACAGGAAGCAGACAAAGCAAAATGGGAAGGGTAGCAAGACTGCTAACTGAACTTGGGGCAGACTGTGATCCTCCCACCCTGTTTCTCTGTGTGTGTGTGTGTGTGTGTGTGTGTGTGTGTGTGTGTGTGTGTGTGTGTGTGTGTGTGTGTGTGTGTGTGTGTGTGTGTGTGTGTGTGTGTGTGTGTGTGTGTGTGTGTGTGTGTGTGTGTTTTTCTCAAAGCCTCTTTGGAAGGCTGCTAACTTTCTGGATCCCCCAGTCAGGGAGGTGGGCCTTTCTGACTGAGGAAAAACTCTCATCCACCCAGGCAGGTGCATTCTGACCTCAGCAGCTGTTTCAGGACAAAACATTTTGGTCTTCAACGTTCTATACAATCTGAGCATATAGAATTTGGAAAGAAGGTAGGAGCAGAGCACAGAGCCAGTTCAGTTTTAAGCCTAAAAGGAAAATGAAATGGCAGGGGGAAGGAGGGCTCCCAGAGGGAAAGCCACAGAGAGCAGCCACAGGAATGGCTCTGCCACTTCTGTAAGTTCCTTAACCTTCCTCTGCCTCATCTTCCCTATCTGGAAAATGGGGATGGGATATGTAGAGTTCTGATATGTGGAGAAAGTTTAAAAGAAATGGTGTCTATATAATACTAACCATAGTGTCTGGCACATTATAACCAACTCAATAACATTAAGTACTATCCAGGCCAAAATGGAATTTCTTATTTTGCTAAGTCCATATTGACTGTCACTATTACTTTTAAATCAAGGTTGACTAGTCATAAGTGCTTCTTTTTTTCAGCTTTCTTTTAAGAACTACAGATACAGACATACAGCATTATATTGCCATAGATCTTTCTACTCTTTAAGATGAGAAAAAGTAAATTATTTATCAAAAAGCTACAGAAATTAAAGCCTATTTAAAGCTTAGTATACAGACATGTATATGGCAACTCTGCATCTAAGTTTAATCCAAGGATAACTGTGTTGAGAGGTGATCTTGGCAATGAACATGTTTGGAGAGTGGGGACTTTCTCATTTGATAATTAGTTTGGTTTCTAGGGGAAAAAAATACTTGCAATTGCAAAATTTGCAATTTCATGTAAGGATGAACCTTTTCTTTTCCAGAATGTAAATATTATCTCAGTTTGAAGACAGGGAGAAGAGGAACAAAGAACAACAGATGCTTTCATTCAACAATATGTATTAAATGGCCACTATGAATCAGGCCCATATGAATTCATTCAAAACACTATGCAGTGTTGCCAAAAGTAAGAGATCCCAGATGTAATAGCACAGGAGGTGGCAGGTCTGGATTATTCAGATTAGGAAGGGTGCTAGGAAGGGGGAACCCAGATGGAGAGGGGTAATGCTTTGTTAGAGGGTCAGGGAAGTGTCAGCCACAAGGCCCTGGCGACTTGGGAGAAGGTGTCTTGCCCGACTGCTCCTGGGACTCACCTTCTCCAGCATAGGGTCTGATGCACTGCAGACTCTCTGGAGCTGGCCTCAGGCTCCACCTCTGCCTCTCAGCCATGCTCTCCACTCTTGGGAGAGGTCATGAGAGCAGCCAGGCAGAAAAGAGCAGCCTCTGCCAGGGAGAGGGGCTGCCCACCTAGAGAACCAGGCTGCCAGTATCCCTTGTCAACCTGGTGTAAATTGTGGCTGGGCCCTTGCGTTAGGAATCACATGGGCAACTTCCTAAAATGTAGATTCCTTTAGCCCCACAGACCAAAATCTTGAAGATTTCCTGAAGCCCGGGTAGCCAAGGGCTCAGAGACTCTAAAGTTTTTTTTTTTTTTTTCCTTCCCTACTTTTTTTTGGGAGAAGGCTTAAAGTACAAAATGATGGCAGTGGGGCTAAATCTTTGATTTTTTTTTTCTTTTTAGTGCAGTGTACCCGATACTGGGCTTCTCAGGTGGCTCAGACAGAAAAGAATCCACCTGCAATGCTGGAGACCCAGGTTCGAGCCCTGGGTCGGAAAGATCCCCTGGAGAAGGGAATGACTACCTACTCCAGTAGTCTTCAGTGGAGAATTCCATGGACAGAGGAACCTGGCAGGCTACGGTCCATGGAGCCGCAGTCAGACATCACTGAGTGACAAACTTTCATTTTCACCTACTACATAATCTACTCCATTGCTTTTGTTTTCAGGGGCAGAATTCATATTAGCCTTTGGCATGTGTTTCGTTATAGAAAAGGCCTTTTCTTTTTCGTTCAAATTCAGAGGTTCAAATTACCAGAAGGTACTGGTAGGCTACATGTATCCTATTTCCTGAAAACAATGGCTAAATAGCACTCCCCAGAGAAAAGGGTTGGTTTCAAGGGCTGAACTCACCACTGATTAGCCATGAAACTTGGGCAAATCTCTACCTCACAGTTCTTGTTTCCAAATCCCTGTGATAGAGGATATCTTCTCAAGTGAAGATTAAACGAGGTGTTACTTGTAAAGAGTTAAGCAGAGTATTGCCCAGAGGTTCTCACGAAGTTCCTAGAAACCAACCTGGTATGTATCGAAATGTACCACCAATCTCATTTCTTACAGCGGCGGTCTATAAGGACCTGCTCAAACTCCAATTCTCTTACAACTCTTCCCTTTTGCTGGTAGGTAGTGCTTTTCTCCTTCCTAAACTACCAAGCAAAGTCCACTTTTCAAGATCCGATCTAAAGGACGCCGCTCCTCTCGTCTCCCCAGCTCCCCTGGTCTCAGCTAGTCCACCACTGTGTCTATGTGTGCGCCAAGTTGCTTCAGTCGTATCCGACTGTTTGTGACCCCTTGGACTGTAGCCCACCAGGCTCCTCTGTCCATGGGGTTCTCCAGGCAAGAGTGCTGGAAAGGGTTGTCATGCCCTCCTCCAGGGGATCTTCCCGATCCAGGGATGGAACCCGCGTCTCTCATGTCTCCCACATCGGCAGGCGAATTCTTACCCACTGTGCCACCAGGGACATCCAAGTCCACCACTGCTCTATGTCAAATCACACTTCTCTCACAACATACGTGCAGTTATGCACAGGTGACTAGATCCATATTCATGGGAATATCCATCTGGGGAAGCGATGGACCCGTGAGAATCGTGTGACTGGTTGTCCCGCGGTCCCTTCCCCGACTCCCGCACCTCGAGAGGCCGGCGCTGAGGAGTAATGGCTTCCGTCTGCGGTCCCGCTGGTTCCTCCGCTTAGAGAGCAGCTCCGCAGGGCACCGGCAGGGGGCGGCGTTGCCACGCAGCTGGAGGCTCGGCGGGTGACCGTGCCCCCTAACCCCAACACCCCCGTCCAGGCGCTCAGCTTCGGTGACGAGGCCGGGGCTCCCCCTGTTCGGAGGGGGCGGGTCGTGTTCCCTCGCAGGCAGGGCGGCCGGGGTCGTGCGGGGCCACAGGCGGGAGTTTCCAAGCTTCCCAGGCGCACTCCCCCTACCACCACCTCAGGAGCCCACGGCCTCCACGAGAAGGAAAGTTACTCTTTTAAGTTTGAAAAGAGGTATCGAGCAGCCAGAATTGACAGTCCGAAGAAAGGGAGGCGCTTTCTAGCAAAGACCGGGGTGGGGGGGGGATGGGTGTGAGCGCGAGGGCTCGCGGAGATAACACCACGCTCCTTTCGCGCCGCTGAGGCGACTGAAGTTGAGGGGCTGCGAGAGAAACGCTTGTGTCCTTTAAACTCCTACTTTTCGCGGGTCGTGGAACACCAGCTCGTTTCACACTGACATTAGCACACTCACTTGAAAAAGGAAAACCTTAAACGCCCCAGGAACGAACGCGGTTCTCCGCCTCAGGTCTCGGGGAGAGACCGCGCCGCCGGAGCGACCGGCCCGGCTCGGCAGCCCTTCGCGCGACCCGGCGGCCGCGCGCTCCCCGCGCGCCGCACTCCGGGCCCGCCGGGTCCTCAGCCGCTGGCCGCGCGCCCTCCCGGCTGTCAGGCCCGCCGGAGCGCCCGCTCGGGGACGCGCGCTGGCCCCGCGCCGCGCCCCCGGCCGCCCCGGCCCGCTCGCGCGCGCGGGAGACGGGCGCACGCTCCGCCCCCGCGCGCCGCGGGCTCACGCCAAGCTCCCCGCGCCGCCTGAGGTCTCAAGAATCGAAACCCGGGGGAGCTCGCCCTGCCCCTCGCGCGCGCCGCCTGACAGGCACGGGGAAGTGGGCGCCTTAGTTCTCGCCGAGGCCGGGTTTATTAACGGAGTAAATGGCCTAGCTTTACACCACACATTGTCTAATAAAACGATGGTCGGGGGTGGGGGGAGTCGAAAGAACTTCTGGAACCCCGTTCATAAGCTATAATGACGCGCCAGAAAAGGCGACAATTTTACGTTTTGGGAAGTTTCTGCAGTTGCGCGAATTTCGCCGGGCTCCGGTTGTGCGGGCGACTTAGAACTCTTGAGGCATCGGAAATGTTTCTTCGTTGGAGGGGGAAAAAAAAAATAAAAAGAGGGGTTTTGTGTGTGTGTGTGTGTGTGTGTGTGTGTATCGGGGGTGGGGGGGGGGAAATCCATACGTCAAATATACGTACATGCACAAGAGTGCACACTCACACCCGCCTCCGGCCTCGCGCTCCGGAACCGGCCGCAGCAGCCCTTCAGCTCCGCGGGGCTCTGGCCGCGGGGCGGGCGGGCGGGGGCGGCGCCCTATGCAGATGAGGAGGGTGTGGCGATTCGTGCGGCGCCGGGCCCCGGAAGCGCCCAGAGGACCTCGTATAAAAAAAGTACTGAGGCCGTTTCTCCCGCACAACTGCTAAAGCTCCAGAGACAGGAACGTGTGCGGCGGCGGCGGCGGCGGCAGCAGGAGCCGCCACCTCCGGGACCACCGCGACTCAGGCGGCGCGGGCGGGGGCGAGGGGCGGGAGTGGCCGGCGCGGGCGGCGGGGGTCTAGGAAGGACTCGAGTCGCTCGCCGCGGCAGGGAGCGCACTCGCTGCTCCCGAAGAGTTGTCGCCTCGCAGTTCCTCGCTCGCCGCGCTCCTAGAAGGGGCGGCCGCCTCCAGGTGACACAGACGGGACTCCCGCTTGCGCTTTTCCAGATGCATCAGAGATACTTTTGGTGCGGGGCTGCTCTTGCGGGGCGCGGCGCGCGGGGCTGGGGGACCGCGGGGGCCTGGGGAGGGAGCGTCTCCGGGGTGCCCCCCAAGGCGAGGCGGGGGGATTCAAGCGGGGAAAGGGGGCGCGTTCTTGCCTCCGCGGGGCCCCCCTTGTCCGCCCGGCCGCTCCTCAGCGTCCTCAGCGCGCTCCTTTTCCCACTCCTCCCCCCCCCCCCCGCCCCCCGTTCTCTCTTAGGACCGACCAGGGCCAAGTGGCGTTCGGCGGGCACTTCATGGCGGAAGGCGAAGGGTACTTTGCCATGGCCGAGGACGAGCTGGCCGGCGGCCCCTACATCCCCCTGGGCGGCGATCTGAGCGGCGGCGACTGCGGCGGCGGCGGCGGCGGCGGGTTCGCCGGGCATTGCTTGGAATACTGCGAAAGCCCCACGGCGCACTGCAACGTGCTGAACTGGGAGCAAGTGCAGCGGCTGGATGGCATCCTGAGCGAGACCATCCCAATCCACGGGCGCGGCAACTTCCCCACGCTCGAGCTGCAGCCCAGCCTGATCGTGAAAGTGGTGCGGCGGCGGCTGGCCGAGAAGCGCATCGGCGTCCGCGACGTGCGCCTCAACGGCTCGGCCGCCAGCCACGTCCTGCACCAGGACAGCGGCCTGGGCTACAAAGACCTGGACCTCATCTTCTGCGCCGACCTGCGCGGGGAAGAGGAGTTTCAGACTGTGAAGGACGTCGTGCTGGACTGCCTGTTGGACTTCTTACCCGAAGGGGTGAACAAGGAGAAGATCACACCACTCACGCTCAAGGTAAAGCAGACCACCCCCCCACCCCCCACCCCCCACCCCAGAGGAGCCTGGGGCCCCCGCGGTGGGCCGGGCGCGAGTGCTGCCACCCGGACCCGTGTGCGCGCCCTGGCTGATTTTGCTTTTGAGTTATTATTATTATTATTTTTTTCTGAGTTCACGAAGGTGCGTGGACTTGTGTCTGAATGTTTTCGTTGACTTGCTGCTTCAGCGCCCCGCGCCTTCTGCTTCCTCATCTGCCCTGCCCTCTCTTCCTTCTCCTTATTTTTTAACTCTTGGCTTTCCTTGCTTGAGACGTGTCCGGAGTACATTCGTACATTCTGATAAGTAGAAGAGTGAAATGTTGTCCTTTTTTTTTTTTTTTTGAGTCATTGGATGATTGAGTCTCTGGGAAAAAGAGCAGCCTGCAGCAGAGGCGAGTCAATGGGCTTATTATTGTATTGGAAAATGTGACTAGATTTTGTAGCTGCTTTCTGCTGACTGCAGGCATTAAGAATAAATAAAGCTCTTATCCGGGTTGGTTCTTGGGTTCGGGATATAATGCGTCCCCTCCTCCCCACTTTGGCGCAAAGCGCGTTTTATGCAATTAGTTAAAATGATCGGAGGAACCAGCCTCCCAGAATGTCTTAATTTAGTTCATATTTTATTTTAGCTGCAGAATCCCAGCGGGAATCCATAAGATACTGGTCCTATCAGTTGCCTGGGGGGTGGAGGGGAAACTAGGTGACTAGGGGCAGGATGAGAGGCAGACTGACTTTTCACTGTAGGCCCTTCTGTCTTTTGAATATTGTGGCTATATTGTGTGAATCTTGTACCTATAAGAACATTCTCAGAAAATAACATTTCAAAAGTCAGACATGACAACAGAACCGCTTAGTACTGTGCTATGTCTGCCAAAAGCCTCAAACTATTACTTCTAGTCTCTTTCCCAGACAGCAGAACCACTCGTTAAATGTATTTTTTGGTTGTTGTTTTCAGAACACTGTTTAATGTTTAAACCTGTAGGTAGTGTTTTGCTGAAACTTGACAAAACAAAAGGGAAGGAGCAAAATGATTCTCAGCTGTGATGAGGATGTATTTATTATTTTTTTCTAGGTTTGCTCATCTTCTTGTTTTGTCTTTTAAATTGTAGGAAGCTTATGTGCAGAAAATGGTTAAAGTGTGCAATGACTCTGACCGATGGAGTCTTATATCCCTGTCAAACAACAGTGGCAAAAATGTGGAACTGAAATTTGTGGATTCCCTCCGGAGGCAGTTTGAATTTAGTGTAGATTCTTTTCAAATCAAATTAGACTCTCTTCTCCTCTTTTACGAATGTTCAGAGAACCCGATGACTGAAACGTTTCACCCCACAATAATTGGGGAGAGCGTCTATGGCGATTTCCATGAAGCCTTTGATCACCTTTGTAACAAGATCATTGCCACGCGGAACCCAGAGGAAATCAGAGGGGGAGGCCTGCTAAAGTACTGCAACCTCTTAGTGAGGGGCTTTAGGCCCGCCTCTGATGAGATCAAGACCCTTCAGAGGTATATGTGTTCCAGGTTTTTCATCGACTTCTCAGACATTGGAGAGCAGCAGAGAAAACTGGAGTCCTATTTGCAGAACCACTTCGTGGGCTTGGAAGACCGCAAGTATGACTATCTCATGACCCTTCATGGAGTGGTGAATGAGAGTACCGTGTGTCTGATGGGACATGAAAGAAGACAGACTTTAAACCTGATCACAATGCTGGCTATCCGGGTGCTAGCTGACCAGAATGTCATCCCTAACGTGGCCAATGTCACTTGCTATTACCAGCCGGCTCCCTATGTAGCAGATGCCAACTTTAGCAATTACTATATTGCACAGGTCCAGCCAGTGTTCACATGCCAGCAACAGACATACTCCACTTGGCTACCCTGCAATTAAGAATCATTTGAGAATGTCCTGTGGGGAAGCCATTTCAGACAAAATAGGGGAAAAAAAAAAGAGACAGAGAGAGAGAGAAAAGAAAAATAAAAAGAAAAAGGCTGAATGACCCAGCCCTGATTAGGGATATGTTTTGTGCAATGATGATCTGCTCCTGGTTTTAAACTTGGCAAAGCTTTGTGGATCTTTTCATAGGTATGGGGGCATGATCTTGAAATAACCCACCCACCACCACCAACCCTCCCACCTGATTCTCCCACCAATTGGATTCTTTCCTGAAACAAAAGAGACCTGTCATTAAAAGCAACCAGGTTCTCCTAAAATAACAAGAGACAGAGGAAAAAAAAAGCTTGATGACAATATGGGTTTGCAGTACCTGCTCCCATAGCTTTGCCGTAGGAAAAAAAAACAAGTGGATAGTTTCTTATAAGATGAAATTCACAAAAGGGAATATACGAAGATTCAAAAAAGGTCTCCCTCCAACTTAATTATCAATTCAGGAGTTCAGATAGTAACAATGGTACAGGAGTAAGGGGTATACCAACATTGGGATTGCTGAGGCTTGTAGCGAATACTATCTGTGGAACTCTCCCATTGCGCTAATAGAAATGGCTTGCTCCAAATGAACAGTAGTAGGTTGGTGCAGTTCTCATAACAAACTGCAGAACTTATGATGACACAATCCATTATTTCCAGCTGCGTGCATAGCTCACATTTTTTAAAATGTGAAAATGCAAGCAAAAACAGCTGTAGCAAAGAAAGTATGCTCAAGGACCAAAGATTTACCAGATAAAAATACCCAAGTAGAAGAGAGATAGTAGAATATATAGAGTTACTATATTTGTTACACACCAATATACATCAAAGTGCCTGTTGCCTTCTGAAAATTTGAAGTGGAAAAATTTTATGGTTTAATGACTTTTATTTTATCAGGGACTCAAGAAGAAAATAAAACAACACATAAGCTTGTGAATGGTGGAGGAGATGCCCTATTTTTTTCTTGACAAATACTTGTATAAATTTAACCTTGTTGGTGTGATGTTATCCTAGGTACATGTGTATGTGTGTGTATATTATGTGTATATATATACATATTTGTGATATGTGTATATACACACAGTTCATTGACTATGGTCTAGAATAATGTAGCAAATAGGAAATGTTTAAATACTGTGTGCTTTTATGTTTTCAACAGGATGAGCTGAGACGTGGGCATATTGCAGTGATGAGTTAAATCCCACATCTAAAAATCTTAAAGTGAATGAAGGAGGAAAACAATTAATATATTTGATAGATTGAGCAGAGATTATACCTTTTTAGTGAGTTTTTTTCTTTTTATTTTGTGAGCCATAGAATTCCACAAATGGGAGAATATTTGTTTGGCAGAGCACTCTTTTTTTTATACTGAACTGCCATTTTGACAGTTTGAACCCTTTTAGTTTTTGTAATACTTGCATACCTCCATGGTGTATAGTCCAGTGGATCATGGATCAGTGATAGTCTGTTTAAATCCCTGACTGCTCAAAAGAATTTCTGGTGATCTGAACACTACTTATTAATATTTAAATGAATTTTTAAATGAGTGCATTATGCATTCCAGGACCACTAGAGTTTAGTAAATGTGAAATGACCCTTTTTAAAGAGTATTTGCACAATTGCTTAAAATTTATATATGAGATATATATTATATATAAAATTTTATAAATTCATGCCAACATGAAACATCTTCGATCTGGTTGTCACACTGCATTTAAATATTTAGTACTGTACTTCAAATTCACTCACTTTGCATCAAATCAGATCCAACTTTATTTTCTGTCTCAAGAGACCAGTTACACCTTTGTGAAATGAACTGGCATTACTGTTTCAGTTCAGTGACAGCTAATCTTGAACCCATCCCTTCTCCCAGCCTTTAATTTCTTTGGACACTGGTCTCTGAAAATGCATCTGTTGAAAACAAAACTAACATCCAAAAACCTTCCCTCTTGTCTTGTGAGGCAGCCACATCATCCCTTACCAACCCTAGTGGATGACTGCTTACTATGTGCAGTCCTCTGAAGAATCAGCTGATTGTCGTCATCCATTAGAGAGGGATTGGGGAAGAAAACAGCATCATCCTATTGGCAGTGTAATCTGTTTGTTATCCGGGCATCCCTCAGATGCTCATTGTTAGTTTAATCCATCCAGCTACCTTTCTTGCGCATCTTTCTTGGAAGCCTTCACCGGAACTTGATGGGTTTGCTGTAGCAGCCTCCCTGTGAACTCTGTCCCAGCTGTAACAGCTACTGCACTGCCACTCGCTGTTTCCTAGGGAACTTTTTCTTCTCCCATGTTAGCTCCGACTCGCTCACTCCAGCCCTGGGTTTTCAGATATTCATTGCGAATTCCCAGGAAATGTTCCATTTGCAGATTAAGCCTGATACTTAACCATCAGAAATCCAGAGCTCCATTCTCCTTACCTGTTTGGACATTCCCTAGGATTAAAGCTAAGGGAACACTCAGGAATGGAGGAGGAGCGGCTGGGCATCTGCCTTCTTCCTTCTCATCCTAACTCTTGACGGATGAGTCATCCACTATTTCACAAAGAATCTGGAGGTCTCCGGCTCTGCCAGAGTAACAATCCGCTGTTATTTTATGGCACAGATTCTTGTATGGAGGGGCCTTCTTTGAAAAATACACTTTTCATTTGTTTTCTCAGATATTTATGTTCTTTTCTTGCTTACTCTGGGGCTGGTAGCATAGTCGGAAATGCCAGCACCTGGCATTCAGTTAGTAACAGGCTGTACTCAAGACAACCTTCGGCATTTACTTTGATTGATATAATTTATTTCCCTTTTGTATGTACTATAGTCTTGTGCATATGTAGTTGAACAAACAGTGGAATATATGTCTATCTTTGTGGATGTGTGGCCTAAACATTTGAATGTCTGGTGGGAGAGAGCCGTGTGTCATAGGTCAGAAGAAAAGACAGCTCTCAACTCCTGATTAGTGTCTGTGATTTGCTTACCTTTGTGTTTATCTGGCCAAGTGTGCTGTTACTTTAAAGCAGGAAGTTTTTTTTTTTTTTCCTCTGCTGGAGGCTCTTCTTACCTGTCCAGCCTGGCACATCAGGGAGCACTTCACCCATGACAGTGCCCTTTTAACAAGTTGACTTTATTTGCAGTAAAGTCTCATTGCCTCAAGATGTCCTACATCAAGATGGACTTTTCCTTTCCAGAAACAGGATCAAATATTTGCTCACTCTTGGTATTGGGTGGACTGTTTTAACCAGGCTCCAGCATTGCAAGGATGGAAGAAGGTCTGTAAGCCAAGCCAAGGAGGAAACGCCAAGGAAAGTGAACATACTGTTCATTTTTGCCACCCCTTTCTGTTTGCTTATTGTAGGTTGCCTTACTGCGTGTAAAGTTGTTTTCAGTGCAATGCTTGTCAAATAAATATTGTGAGCTATTTTGTAAATGAAATGTATTATGTTAAAAGCTGTCAGCAGTTCAGAAATAAGCTTTTTTTGTTGTTTGAAGACAACATGTGTTAGATGACGCCAAAAAGCCAAAAAAAGTAATTTCATATATAGCACCTATTTGAATATAATCTTTCTTTATGATCTCTCATAGCATAGCCTTTTTAGTGCTAAGAAAGAATCTCTATGTAATATTTTGTCATAATAATGGCTTGCTAACAAAGTACATGGTCAAAGTACAGAGTTGGAAGATGGCAAGTAACTTGGTGAGACTGGCTGCAAATCCTTGCAGAATGGAGGAGTCTGCCCGCTGGCTGTCTCTCTCTTCGACCTCTCTACAACCATCGCCTGCTCTGAGACGTCCTGTTTGCAGCAAGCTGCTTCTGGGGTCACTCTTTTGGAATACTTTCATTTTAGACTGTGTCACAGGCAGAAAAGGAGTTGATGGAGAATGGACTCTTTAAAAACTGACATGTTTGAATCAACGCTAGAGGGAACAGATTGTGAATTTTGTTTACAGCATCCAATATTTGGATTTTTTTTTTGTAAATAAAAAGAAGTTATTTTTTTCTATTGATTTGTGTGTTGTCTTCCGTGTCTATGCTGGCTAAAGACTGTATCCTCTGAGTCCAGCCGTGTCCATGAGAAAAGACGGGGCAGTGTTTGGAGAAGACCCACCTTTATCAACTTCTGATTGGAGTAAAGTCACTAAAATGCCCAGCTTACAGCCAGCCCAACTCTTGACTGGCTCAGTCGGCTCCATTGGAATCTAGATAATGAGTACTGACGTTTTGAATCTGGTCATGAGCTTAGCTGTGTTAAGTGCCCCAGGCAGAGCTGTCTTTCAGGATCAGTAGTGGCTCCTGACTCTGGACTGTGGGGCTGCTGTAGCCCTGAGGGGGCTTTGGTTCTAGGGAGTAGGCCAAGTGCTGTGATGAGGTCATCACCGGTTTTATGTGTATCATCTGAGGCTCTATAGTGTTACTCAGAGTGTTCACCTTGGGAGGAAGGGAGGGCCTTTTGAAAGTCACTAATCAGAAGGAAGAGTGATCACAGGATCTAAATTGTGCTTTGTTTGTGTGCATGTGCTGAGTGCAAAGACATTGCTCTTTGACAAGCATTTCATGTAATCTCACCTGTTCAGATTGCCAGGGAGCAGCCATTTATTATTATTTTTTTCTTTGTGTTTTTTGGAGACTTTCTCACTACTGGTAGCATGAGAGTTTGGTAAGCCTCAGCTATTATAGGACATCTTGTGGTTTATGAAACCATTGAAAGTTCTGATGTTGGACAGAATGCATGCTTGACACTGTATCTGAGGAAGAGCCATTCCTGGTATTCAAAGCCAGTTTCCCTCACATACACATTATAAAAATACAAGGTGGTTATTTGCTTTGGTGGTGGTATTTGTGTGGCATTCTCTTCTTCCTTTGTTGCAACCTCTTCATTTTTTTTACAACCATCCCTTGCATGTCTGTGGTCATCACAAGACTCCTTTTTAAGCAAGGGTTGAATAAGGACAGTGTATATTAAGCTCCTACTTAAAGGGTAGCCTTATGTATACCCTACTATTTCTAGTTGAACTACCAGACTGCACCTAGCTAAACCTGGAGAGAAGTAACCCACTCTTCCTTTCCTTGGGAATAATCTTAACTTCTGTACCATAGTTTCTTTAAGAAGAAAAACAAAAGACAAAAAATTAATACCCAGAAAGCAAAAACAAAGAAATCAAAACCATAGTTTTAGAATATTAAGTAGAATATGAACTGTTAAAATCATTAAATACCTCAGAAATTAAGCCGTAATTTCCTTCTTAGAACTAAGTTTAAAATAAAAATATGAATGTCCTGCAGTCTAATAGCAAATACAGTCAAGTGGGAGGGGGGAAAGAAAAATGATTTAAAATGATAATGGCTTTCACCGGCAACACCCAGGTCTTCATTTATAATGTTGTGCTCCCAAAAAAGGAACCAGGTCTCCTTTGACAAATGGATGGATCAAGGGCTGGGGCAAGGAATACTTCAGAGGAACCTGGAACATCTTGTTTCAGAAAGATAAGGTGTGCTAAAAAAGGAAAAGCAGCAACAACAAAAAACAGGGATGAAGGGTATGTCAAAAGGACACAGGGGCCACCTGAGAGAACTCCAGTGGCCATAACTGGAACAATTTGAGAAAAAAAAAATAGTAGTATTGGATTATAACCTAAAATATAAAATGTCTGTGAGTCCACATGCATAGAAATAAATGGTTACATAAATAAATGGAAGCAAAAAATAACTTTCCCATGCAGAATTCCAAATAACCCGTGTAGATACTGCTTACTCCAGGAGGCAGAGCTTAACTCCTCACCTCTTAAGCATGAACTGGGTGTGATGACTTCTTTCTAAAGTGCACTGTATGGAAAAAGTGAATAAAGAGTGCTTACACCAGTGGAGAGACCTGACGGACCGTCTAAGCCAGGCGGTTATGGTCCCCATCATCAGTGATAAATCATGAAGATAACAAGCACTTTTGGTTATGAGGTGGTGAAAATGGCACTTTACCTCCACAATCTTCCTCTCCAAAGCCGTAATGTCTAATTATGAGACGAGAAAAAGACAAATTTGAATTGAGGGGCATGCTATGAAGTATCAGCCTAGTATTCCTTAAATCATTAAAACAGAAAATCTGAAAACTGCTACAGGGAAGAGGAGCCTAAGGAGACATGACAACTGAATGTCCTCTGGTATCTTGGATGGGATCTGGGAAAGAAAATGACGTGAGGTTAAAATCTCAGGGAGTCTGAATAAAGTGCCGTGTTATTGAAATAATATTTCCATCTCAGTTCATTAGTTATGACAAATGTCCCATGCTAATGTAGGACATTACTGGTGGGGAAAGTGGATGTAGGGTATGTAGAAATTCTCTGTACTCTGTTCATGATTTTTCTTTAAACATAAAACTATTCTCAAATAAAGTGTTTACTGAAAAATGAAGACTGATCCTTCTTTGCTATTTCTAGGGAAGTGAATCTATTTGTAGAAACAGTAATGCATAGTGAGTTTAATTTTTTAATGTTTACCATACTTAAGTGTTAGGAGAGCATATGAAGGAATGGAAATAAAATGATGTGTTTTATTCACACACATCAGAAAAATTTTATCTACAAGTTTTGGAGAAAAGGGAGTGGATTGAAGAGAGTTGAATTATAGGCAAGTCTTTTTCTGTAGAACAGCAGGGAGAGTTCATATTACCTTAGAGCATTAAGGCAAGGGGACACTAACTGTAACTACAAACCATCATGTAGATGTTTTTAAATATGGAGACTAAAATATGGAGCAGGGGACGAAAATTTCATCACCCTAATATACAGAAAACCCGGGGAAGTTGTTTAGGAGCTCTTTACAAGGGAGTAAATGACTTTTTCTAAATGCTAGGGGATGCTAATAGTTGGTGGAGTGTTGAAATGAATTATTATTTAATATAAATAATCACTTTCACCATTTACCTGCTTACCTAAGCTCTTTTAGCAGATCAGGTTTTCTTAAAGTGAAGGGACAGCTGCTCTTATATTTACTTTCTCAGCTCAATCACTGGCATTAAAAATCGTTGAAAAATGCTGTTTTCAAAAATAGATGCCCTTAGTAATTTTTGAAAGCAGCCATTCTAGCGTTGCAGTTTATGGAGTTAGGACGAGGCCCGAGCTTTCTGCCGAGGGACATGGAGCGCCCCAACGGCAGGAATTTATGAGTGTGGGGCTAAGTTATTTCTAACCTCCATAATGGAAAGTTCCCTTCAGAATCCCCTTCAGAAACTATTGATTTTCCAGCACAGTGTGTACTTATCAGTAATGCCAAGATTTTGTGGCATCATCTGGCCATGTCATTAGAAAACGGCTGAAACCCTATTCTTTCTTTTTTTTTCTTCTTCTAGCAAAATTCACCATAAGGAGCTACACTAGGCACTATGGATATCGCCATCCTATGCACTAGTTCTGAATTGCATACGGTCTGGAGTATCTTCCTATAGATCTCTTCAAATAAGGTAAAGATGATCACGCTTCATATGTTCTTGATTTTAATAGGGAATGTAAAGAAGTATTAAAATGTCTGCATTTTAGAGTCCAATTGTCAGAGAAGAGAAACAAATTCAATCAAGTTCAAGGCCTAAAGTCTGAGTTAGAGTTGCCAGATTTGGAAATAAAAATACACGATGCCCAGTTAAATTTGAAATTCCGAGATGCCATGATTGTTTTAAAAGTGTAAGTTTGTCCCATGCAATATTTTGGACATACTTATACTAAAAATTATCTGTATTTATCTGAGATGCAAATTGAATTGGGAGTCCTGTATTTTAACAGGCAAGTCTAAAACCTACATTGGATTACAAAATTAGGCTAAAAACGTTTCCTAGTATACAGCTAGAGTCCAGAACACTTTATAACTTGTTAATATCTAACTTCAGGTACCATGAAACACTGTATGCACAGAGAGCAGCCCTGTGGCAGCAAACCCTTTGAAACATGGTTCATTCATTAAATATTTGCTGAATGCCTTTTACGTGTTTAGCCTTGTGTTAGACTCTGAGACCCAAAAGAAGGGGAAGGCCTGGTCCATTGACCTTTAGAAGCTAGGTTCCACTTACAAGCAGAACTTAGTTGCTGAAATTTAATTTTTCAGCTACCCTGGGGTTAATTACTCACGAGGTTTAGCTCTGCATGGGGTACTATAAAGAGCCCTGTGGACTAATGGGGAGTCTGGGTGAGGGTAATAGCCCTTGAAATGTGCCTTCCTGGGAGCTTTCAGAGGCAGATCTCCCCACAGGTAGCCCCCTGTGTGGACAGGCACTGGCCATTTGCTTGTTTGGCAGGAAGGATAAAGATAGATATTTTGCAGTTTCTGCTGAGGGAAGCAAAAATTCTCCCCAAGCTGCTGGACGTTTGCGTTCTCTTTTTCAAAACTACTGCAAAAATCTTTAGGGCTTAACTAGAATGCACCTTGAAATTTTATTGCCCTATAATTCTGTTTGCTGCAGCACATTAAAATTCCCTTGAATGTTTCTTATGTAACCACTTCTGGTTAACTGTCATCTTGAAGTTATTACAACTTAGTGTTTGCTGCCTTTTTTTTTTTTCTTTTTCCCAGAGCTGTGAAAGTTCTTTTCTCAGAGGTTTCAAATGCACCGGGCACCCCAGACCTTACCCGCTCCCAGTTTGTGTATAACTGGGTGTGTTGTCAGTCTGGGTATTTGTTTTGTCAGGGTAGAGACCTTATTTAAGGAGCATTTTTAAAACTGTCATTGGTTACTTATGTTCTCCTCCAACCTGAACTGAGTAAGAGAAATCCACAACTTTCACCATCATCCAAACATTTAATGAATACTTACTTTCTTATGCCCTTGCCTTGATACTCTGTGAAGAATTACAAAGGATTATACAAAGCTGGCTCCTTCTCACTTGTGGTCTTAATTGAAAAGTGAAACAGGGATATGCACAAACAAATAAAACATGAAGCGGCAGTGAAATTAAGAATTTTGCCAAAATAAGTGGCCAAGCTCGTTCCCTCTTTAGAGCATCTGCTGGTTGTTCCAGCTCTGCGGAAAGTTCTTTCCCCAGATTTTTGCATCTCTTGTGCCCTTACTTTATTATTATTATTATCATTATTACCATCATCAGTTATTGTTGTTGATGTATTACTTTCTGAGAGAGATCCTCCTATTTAGAGTTTTCCTCCAGCATTTTTACCAAGTTACTCTAAGCCTTTATCCCAATTTTAGATGTGTATTATCAGTATATCTGTCCCTACCTGAAATTATATTATAAATGGATTATTTCTTAATTTATGACTTTTTTATCACCATAGAATTAAGTTCCATAAAGGCAATAACTTCATCTATAATTTGCCACCATGTTCTTAAGGTCCAAAAGAACACCTGCTACATAGGAAGTGCTTGCTATATTTTGGTGTGTGAATGAATGAATGAATGAAGCCCATTTGGCCCAGGATGAGAGGTGTGGCAGAATATCTATTTAGGAGGGTGTTAAAGAAGATAAAAGAAGAGTGAAGAGTAACAGGGAATCCTGCTAAAATAAGAATGGTATCTCAGAGAATGTTTGCTCATGAAAAGGGCCCAGAGGAGACCCAGGTGGAGAAATTCCAGTCTTGAGGCAAGAATGGAGCCCCAGACAGTAGAAGAGAGATGGACTCCGTTGCGGTGTTTGGGGCAGGAGCCTTCATACCTCTTCTTGGTTCCTGAACTCGAGCAGTTGAGAACAGTGGGCCAGTTTGTACAGGTAGCCTTGGTGTGGCCTGGTGCTCAGAACAAGAGTGATGGATAGTTCATCCTCTAGTGCCCACAGGTGTGTTCTGTCTGTTCCAAACCAGACCTCACCTGGCAGCCTGGTAAACTGAGGACTTCAGTTGTCCTGCGCAGTGACTAGAGTCTCTTCTTCATCACTTGCTCTGTCTCTTAGAACCAAGGAATCCCTGAGAGAAGTTTTCTGGCAGAGTAGAGAGACTGAGGTGTGTCTCCTATTTTAAGTAAGGGTAGGGGCTCTTAGTAAAGTAATGCTCAAAATTCCCCAAGCCAGGCTTCAGCAATACGTGAACCGAGAACTCCCAGATGTTCAAGCTGGTTTTAGAAAAGGCAGAGGAACCAGAGATCAAATTGCCAATATACGCTGGATCATTGAAAAAGCAAGAGAGTTCCAGAAAAACATCTATTTCTGCTTTATTGACTATGCCAAAGCCTTCAACTATGTGGATCACATTAAACTGTGGAAAATTCTGAAGGAGATGGGAATACCAGACCACCTGACCTGCCTCTTGAGAAACCTGTATGCAGGTCAGGAAGCAACAGTTAGAACTGGACTTGGAACAACAGACTGGTTCCAAATAGAGAAAGGAGTACGTCAAGGCTATATATTGTCACCCTGCTTATTTAACTTATATGCAGAGCACATCATGAGAAACGCTGGGCTGGAAGAAGCACAAGCTGGAATCAAGATTGCCAGGAGAAATAAATATCAATAACCTCAGATATGCAGATGACACCATCCTTATGGCAGAAAGTGAAGAACTAAAGAGCGTCTTGATGGAAGTGAAAGAGGAGAGTGAAAAAGTTGGCTTAAAGCTCAACATTCAGAAAACTAAGATCATGGCATCTGGTCCCATCACCTCATGGGAAATAGATGGGGAGACAGTGGAAACAGTGTCAGACTTTATTTTTCTGGGCTCTAAAATCACTGCAGATGGTGACTGCAGCCATGAAATTAAAAGATGATTACTCCTTGGAGGGAAAGTTATGACCAACGTAGATAGCATATTAAGAGGCTTTTATACTTTTTATACTTTTTTTTACTTTGCCAATAAAGGTCCGTCTGGTCAAGGCTATGGTTTTTCCAGTGGTCATGTATGGATGTAAGAGTTGGACTGTGAAGAAAGCTGAGCGCCGAAAAATTGATGCTTTTGAACTGTGGTGTTGGAGAAGACTCTTGAGAGTCCCTTGGACTGCAAGGAGATCCAACCAGTCCATCCTGAAGGAGATAAGTCCTGGGTGTTCATTGGAAGGACTGATGCTGAAGCTGAAACTCCAATACTTTGGCCACTTCATGTGAAGAGTTGACTCATTGGAAAAGACTCTGATGCTTGGAGGGATTGGGGGCAGGAGGAGAAGGGAAAGACAGAGGATGAGATGCCTGGATGGCATCACCGACTCGATGGGTATGAGTTTGAGTAAACTCCGGGAGTTTGCGATGGACAGGGAGGCCTGGCATGCTTCGATTCATGGGGTCGCAAAGAGTGGGACACGACTGAGCGACTGAACTGAACTGAACTGAGGGGCTGTTAGGGAGGAATTCACTTTGCTATTTGAAGGCAGATACATAAAGGACAGTTTGTTCATCAGCCCTTTCAGCTGATGAGACGGTTGGCGTTTCCACTGGCATCCTCATCTGGTCAAACCTCACGGAACTAACAGTCCTGTCCTGGGGCAGTATCCCTGCCGTGGCTGTTTGCTGTTGCTGTTTCAGGAGCGTCCCGGTTGCAGAATGCTACGGTGTTGTCAGACACCCGTGCCTGTTCTGGTGTTGCTTGTATGTGTGTGCTCAGTTGCTCAGTTGTGTCTGAATCTTTGTGATTCTATGGATTGTAGTCCGCCAGGCTCCTCTGTCCATGAGATTCCCCAGGCAAAAATACTGGAGTGGGTTGCCATTTCCTCCTCCAGGGGATCTTCCTGACCCAGGAATCGAACCTATGTCTCCTGTGTCTTCTGCATTGCAGGCAGGTTCTTTACTGCTGAGACACCGGGGATTCCCATGCTGTGGTGTTGGCTTATGGTCACAATAAAGTTTAGATGTGGTTCTATGAGTGCCAAAGAAATTGAATCCCAGACTTCAAGAAATCATTTAAAAATTAGTTTCAGACTTTCATTATTGCCACTTGTATTCATTCAAACAGACTTGAACTTTCTGGTTATTGTCCCAAGTCCCAAACCACTTAAGCCATGGCGATTCTCATCAGAAGTGATATCAGGAGGGAAATTGGTTGAGATAAGTGAAACATGCATGATACGTTTCATAAAGAGTACTGAGCATTTTGGGCTTCTCCAGTGGCTCAGCAGTAAAGAATCTGCCTGCAATGTAGGAGATGCAAGTTTGGTCCCTGAGTCAGGAAGAGCCCCTCCTGGAAGAGGGCATGGCAACCCACACCAGTATTCTTCCCTGGAGAATCTTATGGACAGAGAAGTCCTGGCAGGCTATAGTCCATAGGGTCGCAAAGAGTTGGGCTCAACGGAAGTGATTGAGTTCGCGCACATGCACTGAGCATCTCATGTAAAGCTCCATTGTAAGCAGGTATGTGTGGGGCTTCTGAATCAACTCAAGGTCCTGAGAGTCAGTAGGGGAAATAAAAGATGGGTATGTAAAGAGAGAGTTTTTCCTCATTTCCATGAGAGGACAGTAGTTGACATTATGTGCTTACCAGAATTCTGACTCCGCAAGAAGTCTTTCTCCCCTGGGCCTATATCATGTGCTCTTTCCAGGCCACCTGGAGGGAGGACCTGATGTTTGCTGGGTTCTTCCTCTGGGTCAGGATGCTTAGCACTTGATGTACACCATCCATCATCTTGTTAACAGCTAGTAGCGCTGTTCTTTTCCCCACTTTACTGAGCAGGAAATGAAATTTAGGAGGGATAGAGTTCTAGCTCTCCAGCTGGAAGGGGAAAAGAAAAAAGGAGGATTCCAGGGCGAGTCTTGAACTTCACGTTCTTTGCTATGTCCTAACCTCTCCACCCCCTCCCACGTCTCACCCTTGGCTGTGGATGGTCAGTGCTGCTTTCTTTCCATCCTCTGAACTTAAGAGCAGGAGAGAGGCTACACAGCCCACCCCAGAGGAGGTAGTGTGAACCCGAAGAACAAGAGTGGTTCTAAGATGTGAATGAGTCCCCATAGCAGGCCCAACAGACAGTGTATAATATCAGTAGTATGCATTTGATTTGATAAAATAATTATATTTTACATTTAATCACCAAAATAATCCTGAGGATTAGATTAAAAGGATATTATGATCATCTCACTTTTAAGGTAAAAAAAAAAAATGAGACTCAGGGAGACAGAGCTTGTGTATAAGACATAAAGGCCTTCAGAATTAGTTCAGCGTTCAGAGTCAGGGAGATTCTATTTCTGCCTGAGACACAAGGCAAATCGGTATCCAGGTCCTTCTACATCCCTTCTATCAACCATCTATCCAGATGGCAGGTGCATCATAGCAACACAGCAGGTGTAAGGTCCAGGAAGAGTATCTGAGCTTTTCTTACATGATGAGTTCACATAAATTGCCTATTGTGAGTGGATTACCTGACAAAAATTAAGCGTGATTTAAATTTTTAGTGGGCACTCAGAATTCAGTAAGCAACTTCAGTGCTGTCAAAGCTATTTTCTGTATGTCCTATTACAGAGAATGAGGCACTTAATCTTTAAAAAGTGATCAATTAGTCTGGCTTACATCACATCTTACTGACAATGCCTGCTACCAGCTGGCTGCTTCTGAATCTGTTTTCTTTTTTTTTTTCTTCTTCTTCTTATTTTGGAGAAAATGTTTGAAAGGAAAGGTAAAGAGTGTAATGAGACATGGCAAAGTCTGAATACATTTCTATAACTCCTGAAATGTTCATTAGTCTTCTTGTGCTGAAGGCTGATCACACCTGTTTACTTCTGTCGCCTGAAAGGTTCCTTTGCTTTTTTTCTCCTAGCCTGCAATGTCTGCTTAATGATGTCACAAACCTTTCTCAATACACGATGTCAACAAGATTCTTTGTCACTTGGTGAATAGTTGAGGATGATTGGGAGTGGAGGGCAAGGCCAGGGCTGAGGGCCTGGATTCTAGTCCTGTACCAGCACTAGTTGAAGTGTTTCCAAGATGCTGCTTAAGAAACCCATTCATGTGATTTTTATTTAGTCAGCCTTGAGTGATGCAAGAGCATCTGTAATTTTTAAAAAATTGTATTTGTTTAGTTTTGTCTGTGCTGGGCCTTCTTTGTGGCGAGCAGGCTTTCTCGAGTTGCAGCGAGCAGAGGGCTACTCTCTAGTGGCAGTGCACAGGCTTCCCATTGCGGCCCTTCTCTTGTTGCAGAGCACAGGCTCTAGGCTGCGCAGGTGTCAGGAGTTTCACAGGCTAGCCTAGAGCACAGGTTCAGTAGGCCGTCTGTCTTCACTTCTCTCAGCCCTTTCCAAGATTTTGTAAGTACCCTCTTTCTGCATTTAAACTCTTGGTGAGCCTTCTAGAGCAGCTTCTCTTTCCTGTAACGCAACCAGAAACACTCATTGCAAAGTAGGCTTTGTGGGAGCCTGATGCATGGAGCCTCATGCTCTGCCCTTAGTCTCCATCCATCATCAGCCTGGGGGTGGGAAGGGCCAGCCCTGCCCCAAGGCTGCAGGGCTGCAAGGGCACATAATACAGTGTCAAACTTTCAAGCTTGGAATCTGGTCCCACCGCTTACAACTTATTTAACTTTAAGCGAGGTAACCCCTTTGGATTTTTGTTTGCTCATTGTAAAAACGGACTGTGTGCTATGTGCTAAGTCACTTCAGTCATGTCTGACTCGTTGCGACCCTATGGACCATAGCCCGCCAGGCTCCTCTGTCCTTGGGATTCTCCAGGCAAGAATACTGGAGTGGGTTGCCATGTTCTCCTCCAGGGGATCTTCCTGACCCAGGCATTGAACCTGCATCTCTTACATCTTCTGCTTTGGTGGTCGGGTTCTTTACCACTAGTGCCACCTGAGAAGCCCAAAACAATGGACTAGTAGATGGCTCACACTGTAAAGAATCTGCCTGCAATGCGGGAGACCTGGGTTCGATCTCTGGGTTGGGAAGTTCCCCTGGCAACCCACTCCAGTATTCTTGCCTGGAGAATCCCAATGGACAAAGGAGCCTGGCAGGTTACAGACCACGGGCTCGCAAAGAGTCAGACATGACTGAATGACTAAGCACAGCTCCGTAAATAATTCTAACTGACTTAGGTCGTTGCTATACAGATATAATTAGGTGGGTATAGCATTTCTTTTGGAGAAAGCAATGGCACCCCACTCCAGTAATCTTACCTGGAAAATCCCATGGATGGAGGAGCCTAGTAGGCTGCAGTCCATGGGGTCTCGAAGAGTCGGACATGACTGAGCGACTTCACTTTCCCTTTTCACTTTCATGCATTGGAGAAGGAAATGGCAACCCGCTCCAGTGTTCTGGCCTGGAGAATCCCAGGGACAGCAGAGCCTGGCTGGCTGCCATCTCTGGGGTCGCACAGAGTCGGACACGACTGAAGCGACTTAGCAGCAGCAGCAGCGTTTCTTTTAACAACTGTGCTTGTGCTTAGTCTCTCAGTTGTGTCTGACTCTTTGCGACCCCATGGACTGTAGCTCACCAGGCTCCTCTGTCCATGGGGATTCTCTAGGCAAGAATACTGGAGTGGTCTGCCATGCCCAATATGTTTTAAATCTGAAAAATTTTAAGCATCAGGGCTTCCGAGGTAGCTGAAGTGGTCTAGAATTCGCCTGCCTATGCAGGAGCTGCAGGAAAGACAGGTTTGATCTCTGGGTCAGGAAGATCTCCTGGAGGAGGAAATGGCAACTCCCTCCAGAATTCTTGCCTGGGGAATCCCATGGACAGGCACGTGCTTCAAGTAACATGTGTTGTACCTTGTCACAAGACTAGACTGAACCTACCCAAAGTGTTCCAGACAGTGGAAACTGTTTGCTCACCACTGCACCCCCTATTGCTAACAGAGCTTGATGAATGTTTATGAAATGGATAAATAGATACCAGGCAGCTTATATGCAGAGTATGAATTACGGGTGAGGAAGTAATAATAAACTAATGTTCAGTTTCACTCGTGAGTGACCAACACTCTGCTCTCTGGGGTGGGTGGAAACTGTTTAAAGGACTCATTAATTAACTCCTGCCCACTTTTGGTTGATGACCTAATCAAGTGTTTGGGAATTGTCAGTGCATTTTCTCCAGTAGATGTTTGAAGCACTCAATATATACTTTTCTTACCAAATCTTATTGATGCCATGAAGATCTGGTTGTTAGGAACCTGTGACAGATGTATGAATATTATCTGGTTTTCCCACTTGTCTATCTTATAAAGGAGTGGAGAGTCTCAGTTGCCCATGTATCAGGGTCTTCTCTGGACTTTGTTATATGAACCCACTTTTCTTGTATGTCCCTTTTTCTGACCAGCTCAGTGGGTGATTCTGAGGCACAGAGAAGTGTGGGAACCACTGACCTGGTGGCTGTACACATTTTGCCTAGTAAGAAAACGTTTTTGCATGACCACCTTGCATGTTACCCTTGTGTAACGAATAACATATTACATATATTTTTAATTTGTATTACACAAGAGCATTTAATTTGCATCACACGAGCGCATTAAATGAGCATAAATGTGCTGTATGACTCCCAGTTTACATAAGAGGAAAATGGTGAAGCCCATCTTCTTTCTCTAAAATACACTGGTATTTCTTGTGCATCTTGTGCATGCAGTTTCTGTACAGCCTTTGTCATTAATTAGTTTTGTTATTTGCTTCTCTACACCTCAGCTGCCCCACTTACAAATTACTTGAAGGTGGTCTGGAGTGAAACAGTGGGGAAAAGGGAGCCTGAGATTAGATGCGGAATGGGCTGGTTTTTTACCTTGTTCTTGACTGAAAGAATACCATTGACAGGCAGGACACAGATTTTTTGACTCATTTCTCAAATTAAAAAAATGCAAATTATTCCTTTTTCTATGACAACAAGAACAACAAAAACCGATGGTTGACATTTATCAAGCACTCATTTCAGGGCAGGCGTGGCGCTGAGAGCTTTACATTCTTTGTTGACTCCTCATAACAACCTCATGAGTCAGACATCATCATTGGTGCTGTTTGCAGAAGTTGAAACTGATGCTTAAAGAAGCTCAATAGTTGCCTAAAGATACAGTCTAAGTGGGAGAGCAGTGAGCCGTCTCCAGAGGATTTAACCACCAAGGTGGTTTGCAAGGCCCTGATCCTTGACCAAAGCAGGATGCCTCCAGGGGGCATCACTGAGTACAAGCAACTGGGTGAATCTCATTATGGGGCTTCCTGGGACCTATGTAGGGCTTCCCTGGTGGCTCAGATGGTCAGGAGTCTGCTCGAAATTCAGGAGATCCAGGTTCAGTCCCTGGGTTGGGAAGATCCCCTGGAGAAGGAAATGGCACCCACTCCAGTACTCTTGCCTAGAAAATCCCGTGGATGGAGGAGCCTGGTAGGCTACAGTCCATGGGGTGGCAAAGAGTTGGACACGACTTAACGTCTTCACTTTCTTTCACTTTCTTTGGGGCCTATGTGAATTTATTAAGAAGAGAAAGCCTTCATGAATTGCTGTATTTTAACTGATATTTTAAACAAATTTCTTGCATAGCTGAGACCAAAGTTGAGAGAATTTTACCTAAAATTTCCAAAGCTTCCTTCTATTCCAAAAGTCCCCATAGTGTCCTAAATGAAAGAGAAAAAAAAAAAGCTTAAGTAAATAACATACTTCCTCAAACTTTAGCCCTTTTAATCTGTTCCTGACTAGTAGGCTGTCTAATCACCCAGAACTTTAGAGCTATTATCTAAACAATTCACATTCTGACTCCAGTAGTTTACAAAGTTGGGAGAGTATGATAACCTTATGATTGAGGAGGGAAATCCTAGAATTTCTATTTTTAACTGATCCTTCAGAAAATTTATTTTCACGCATAAGACATAGTGTAGTCATATGTATGTTAAATCAACGATTACATAAACAAATGTTTATTATGTGTATTCAGAAATGTTGGAGAAAACCAATTTAGTCATTGTTCTTTTCTATTTTTTTAAATTTAATTTTTAGTTTATGTTGGAGTATCGGGCATGACTGAGCAACTAATACACACATACATAGTTGATTTACAATATTGTGTTAGTTTCAGCTATACAGCAAAGTGATCCCATTATACATATAATATATATCTATTCTTTTTCAGATTCTTTTCCCCTTGATTATTATAGAATATTGAGTAGAATTCCCTGTGCTATACAGTATGTCCTTATTGATGATCTATTTTATATATAGTAGGGTGTGTATGTTGATTTGAAACTCCCAATTTATCCCCTACCCCCACCACTTTTCCCCTATGTGAAGCTGGCTTTCTCTATGGGTGGAAGTTAAAGTCTGTCTTCCACTTATTTATTGCTAGCTAACAAACTGCCCCCCAAGCTGGTAGATTAAAATGGTATTAATATTTAAATTTCTCAGAGAGCAGATGTTTGGGCAGGGCTCAGTGGTACTGGCTTGTGTCTGCTCTATCAGGATGGCTTGCAAGCTGGGCTGGAGGCTGCATACTTACAGGGCTGGCCATTGATACTGCCTGGGATCTGAGAAGGCTCCAACACTAGCAGACAGAAATAACTGGGGCTTCTTGGTCCCTCTCTGTCTTCCTCGTTGGTCTCTCCACGTGATCTCTCCAGCGGGGCAACTTCAGCTTAGCTGGACTTTTGACAGAGCCACTCACAGTGCCCACACTGTGTGTCCCAAGGGAGAGAGCCAGCGACCTTTCCTAACCTAGCCTCTAAAGTCCTGAAGTCATCCAGGGTCACTTCTGCCACACTTTACTTTTTAGGAGTAACTCACTGGGAATCAGACTTCATTTTTTGATGGGAGGAATGTCAAAAGCTTTATGAACATATGATAACACTTCTACACTTTCCTTAACCTGATGGGGATGGTGAAAGGCCAGTAAGGTGAATGGACATCATCTAGTGAAATCTGGACATTAAGCCACAGCCTGGAAGTGAACCAGAGGGTCTGAGCTGAGTGGATTCCAGACTGAGTGGATTCAACCCACCTGTCCCCCTTGCCTTCCTGCATGTCTACCTTGGTGCCTGCATAGGGCTTGGGAAACTCCACCAGGCTTCTAGCCTGGTCCAGAAGTATTTGAAAAGGCATTTGGAGGTGGGGATGGAAAAAATATTAAAAATAGACTAGATGACACCTCATGAAGGGGAAAGAAGACTGAATTCCATTTTTCTATTCAGGTAGGTCTGAGAGAAGGGGTTGAGGGTCCTCCTGCCAAACTATCATGCATGTCAAAATATCATCACAGATATGTGTGTTATTTAAAAAAAATGCATATTCCTTCCTTCAAAAGGTCATGTCAGTCATAGGTATGTATGCCTATAAAAATTATGTATGTATGTGTGCATGCTCAGTTGTGTCCGACTCTTTGCCACCCCATGGACTCCTCTGTCCACCCACCAGGATCCTCTGTCCATGGGATTTCCCAGACCAGAATACTGGAGTGGGTTGCCATTTCCTCCTCCAGGGATGCAGAAGTGTCTCTTGTATTGGCAGGCAGATTCTTTACCACTGAACCACCTGGGAAGCCAAAAAATTTGTATGCTTTCTATCAAAAGGTTATTTCAGTAACAGATGTGTGTTCTAATGAAACTGTGTACTTTTGCTATAAGCATTTCCTATTTGTAGGTTAGTTGATATTACTGAAACAAAAGTATAGCCAATGAGCATTTAAAATCACTTCCTTCTTTGCTCTTCACAACACTACTTTTTTTTTCTCCTATTATTAATGTCTTTTTTTTTAATGTGGTATATCTGTTACAATTGATGAGTCAGTTTTGATACACTGTTTTTATACGTTGTATTGTCTTGACAAATGTATAATGATAGATAATCTAGTATCATACAAAACAGTGTTATTGCCTTAAAAATGTCCTGTGTTCATCTGTTCATGCCTTCATTACCCTCAAACCTCTGGCAACCAGTGATCTTTTTGCCATCTCCATAATATTGCCTTTTCCAGAATGTCATATATTTGGAATCATATGGCAGTAGCTTTTTCAGAGTATCTTCATTCACTTATCTATATGCATTTAAGCTTACCCCATGTCTTCTCGTGGCTTGATAGCTCATTGCTTTTTATCACTGAATAATATTCTATTGTACACATATACTGGTTTGGTTATTCATTCACCCATTTGTGAATCTTGGTTGCTTCCAATTTTTGGCAATTATGAATAAGCTACTATAAACATTTGTGGGCAGGTTTTTCTATGGAGATAAACTTTCAACACATTTAGGTACATGCCAAGGAGTGCTATCGCTTGATTATATAAAAAAAAGTATTTTCAGTTTTGTAAGGAACTGTCAAAATGTTTTCCAAAGTGGTTGTGCCATTTTGCTTTCCCACCAGCAGTGAATGAGAATGCCTGTTTCCCAACATTCTTACCAGCATTTGGCATCCTCAGTGTTTTGGATTTCAGTCGTTATAACAGTCGTGTAGTGTTTCATTATTTTAACTGAAGCCCCCTGAGTATATATGATGTATGTATATTTGTGTTTGCTTCTTTGCCACCTGTGCATCTTCTTTGGTGAAGATGGTAAAATAAATGTATAACTTCTGGTAAAATAAATGTATAACAAGTATTTGAGTAAAATCTCTTTTCTGTAATTAATAAAACACTATAAAAGAATTCCTTCTGGATAACCTACTCCATTGAGGTGACTGAGGTTAAGTGCTTTGATTTGTGTAATTTTCATTAAGTCCTAATTTCTAAGAATATGTTTTGTTCCTGAAATTATGTTAAATTCTGGTCTAAAGCCTAATAATGGCTTCCTTTGACTTTGGATTAAGTAGCTTAAAAGAAGCCAGAGAAGAATGAAGAAACTTGGAAGTTGTTCAAAGGAAAGTCTTAAAGATGATTAAAGAGTTGAGACATAAGACCCAAGAAAGTGTAATTTATTGAGATTATTCAACTTTTTCTTGATGTTTGCTTATTAGTTTTTTAATTCATTTATTTTTAAATTAGAGGGTAATTGCCTTACAATATTGCATAGGTTTCTGCCGTACATCAGCGTGAATCAGCCATAGGTATACATGTGTCACCTCCCTTGAGAACCTCCCTCCCACTGCCCACCCCATCTCACCTCTTTAGGTTGTCACAGGGTACTGGGTTTGAGCTCCCTGAATCATGTAGCAAATTCCCACTGGCTATCTATTTTATATATGCTAGTGTATATGTTTCAGTGCTGCTCTCTCAATTCATTCCACCCTCTCCTTCCCCCACTGTGTCCGTAAGTCTGATCTCTATATCTGCATCTCCATTGCTGCCTGGCAAATAGGTTCATCATGTGAAGACTTAATTTTTGGGGGGCTCCAAAATCACTGCAGATGATGACTGCAGCCATGAAATTAAAAGACGCTTGTTCCTTGGAAGAAAAGTTATGAACAACCTAGATAGCATATTAAAAAACAGAGACATTACTTTACCAACAAAGGTCCATCTAGTCAAGCTATGGTTTTTCCAATAGTCATGTATGGATGTGAGAGTTGGACTGTAAAGAAAGCTGAGTGCTGAAGAATTGATGCTTTTGAACTGTGGTGTTGGAGAAGACTCTTGAAAGTCCCTTGGACTGCAAGGAGATCCAACTAGTGAATCCTAAAGGAAATCAGTCCTGAATGTTCATTGGAAGGACTGATGTTGAAGCTGAAACTCCACTACTTTGGCCTCCTGATGTGAAGAACTGACTCATTAGGAAAGACTCTGCTGCTGGGAGAGATTGAAGCAGGAGAAGGGGAGGACAGAGGATGAGATGGTTAGATGGCATCACCGACTCAATAGACTTGAGTTTGAGGAGGCTCTGGGAGTTGGTGATGGACAGGAAGGCCTGGCATGCTGCAGTCCATGGGGTCGCAAAGAGTCAGACACGACTGAGTGACTGAGCTGATTGAACTGAAATAGATTCATCAGTACCATCTTTCTAGTTTCCATATAATTTCTGACTTTTTAGACTCTTTATAATAGGCTCTAAGTTCATCCATCTCATTAGAACTGACTCAAATACATTCCTTTTTATGACTAATATTGCACTTTATATATGTACAACTTCTTTATCCATTCATCTGTTGATGGACACCTAGGTTGCTTCCATGTTATAGGTATTGTAAATATTGCTGCAATGAACATTGGGGTACATGTTGTCTTTTTCAATTATGATTTCTTCATGGTATATGCTCAGTAGTGGTATTGTTGGGTCATATGGTAGTTTTATTCCTGGTTTTTTAAAGAATAAATAAAAGGAATCCAGATTGAAAAAGAAATAATACTCTCACTGTTTGCATATGAGATGATACTCTATGTAGAAAACCTTAAAGAAAGATGCAACCATAAAATTGCTAGAGCTAATCAATGAGTATAGTAAATTCACAGGATATAAAATTAATACACAGAAATCCCTAGCATTCCTATACACTGAAAAACCAGAAAGAGAAATTAAAAAAACAATCCCATTCACCTTTGCAGCAAAAAGAATAAAATACCAAGGAATAAAACTACCTAAAGAGACAGAAGACCTGTATGCAAAAATTTATAAGACACTGATGAAAGAAATCAAAGGTGACACAAACAGATGGAAAGATATACCGTGTTCTTGGAATAGAAGACTCAATACTGTGAAAATGACTCTTCTGCCCAAAGCAATCTATTGATTCAGTGCAATCTTTATTAAACTATAAATGGTATTTTTCACAGAACTAGAACAAATAATGTCACAATTTGTATGAAAACACAAAAGACCCTGAATGGCCAAAGCAATCTTGAGAAAGAAGAATGGAGCTTATCCATTCTTAACCAGAAATCAACTTTCCTGACTTCAGGCTATACCACAAAGCTACAGTCATCAAGGCAGTGTGGCACTGGCACAAAAACAGAAATATAGACCAATGGAACAAGATAGAAAGCTAAGAGATAAAATCCATGCACGTATGGGGAGCTTATCATTGATAAAGGAGGCAAGAATATACAATGGAGAAAAGACAATGTCTTCAGTGAATGATGCTGGGAGAATTGGACAGCTATAATGTAAAAGAATGAAATTAGAACACTTCCTAACATTATATACAAAGATAACCTCAAAATGGAGGAAAGACCTAACTGTAAGACCAGAAACTGTAAATCTCTTAGAGGAAAACATAGGCAGAACACTCTTTGACATAAATCATAGCAAGATCCTCTATTACCCACTTTCTAGATTAATGGAAATAAAATAAAAAATAAACAAATGAGACCTAATTAAACTTAAAAACTTTTACACAGCAAAGGAAAATATAAATAAGGTGAAAAAACAGAATGGAAGAAAATAATAGCAGATGAAACAACTGACAGATGATTAATCTCCAAAATATGTAAGCAGCTTATGCAGCTCAACACCAGATGGTTAATACTGAAATCAGATTTATTATATTCTTTGCAGCCAAAGATGGAGAAGCTCTATACAGTCAGCAAGCAAGACTTAGATTTGACTGTGGCTCAGATCATGAGCTCCTTATTGCAAAATTCAGGCTTAAATTGAAGGAAGTAGGGAAACTACAGAGTCATTTAGGTATGGCCTAAATCAATTCCTTTATGATTATACAATGGAGGTAAGGAAAAGATTCAAGGGATTAGATCTAGTAGACAGAGTGACTGAAGAACTATGAACAGAGGTTTGTAATGTTGTACAGGAGGTGGTAACCAAAACTATCCCCAAGAAAAAGAAATGCAAGAAGTCAAGTAGTTGTCTGAGGAGGTCTTAGGAATAACTGAGAAGAGAAGCAAAAGGCAAAGGAGAAACGGAAAGATATACACAACTGAATGCAGAATTCTGGAAAGTAGCAAGGAGATAAGAAAACCTTCTTAAGTGAAACATGCCAAGAAATAGAGGAAAACAATAGAATGGAAAAGACTGTAGATCTCTTCAAGAAAATTGCAGATACCAAGGGAACATTTCATGTAAAGATGGGCTCAATAAAGGACAGAAACAGCAAGAACCTAACAGAGTCAGATGATATCAAGAAAGAGTTGGCAAGTATACACAGAAGAGCTATGCAAGAAAGGTCTTAATGATTTGGATAAATAAGATGGTGTGGCCGCTCACCTAGAGCCAGACATCCTGGAGTGTGCAGTCAAGTGGGCCTTACTATGAACAAAGTTAGTGGAGGTGATGAAATTCCAGTGGAGCTATTTCAAATCCTAAAAGATGATATTGTTAGAGTGCTTCACTCAATATGTCAGCATATTTGAAAAACACAGTAGTGGCCACAGAACTGGAAAAGGTTAGTTTTCATTCTAATCTCAAAGAAAATCAATGCCAAAGGGTGTTCAAACTACTGTATAATTGCACTCATTTCACATGCTAGCAAGGTAATGCTCAAAATCCTTCCTTCAAGCTAGGCTTCAGGAGTATGTGAACTGAGAACTTCCCGATGTACAAGCTGGATTTAGAAAAGGCAAAGGAACCAAAGATCAAGTTGCCAGCATCTGTTGAATCATAGAAAAAGCAAGAGGATTCCAAAAAACTCATCTACTTCTGCTTCATGACTACACTAAAGCCTTTGTCTGTGAGGATCTCAAGAGTCTGTAGAAAATTCTTAAAGAAATGGGAATACCAGCCCACCTCACCTGCTTCTTGAGAAATCTGTATGCAGGTGAGGAAGCAACAGTTAGAACCAGACATGGAATAATGAACTGGTTCAAAATTGGGAAAGGAGGATGACAAGGCTGTATATTGTCACCCTGCTTATTTAACTTATATGCAGAGTCAGTTCAATTCAGTCACTCAGTTGTATCCGACTCTTTGTGACACCATGGACTGCAGCACGCCAGGCCTCCCGGTCCATCACCAACTCTTCGAGCTTACTCAAACTCATGTCCATCAAGTCAGTGATGCCATCCAACCATCTCATCCTCTGTCATCTCCTTCTCCTCCCACCTTCAATCTTCCCCAGCATCAGGGTCTTTTCCAATGAGTCAGTCCTTCTCATCAGGTGGCCAAAGTATTGGAGTTTCAGCTTCAGCCATCAGTCCTTCCAATGAATATTCAGGACTGATTTCCTTTAGGATGGACTGGATCTCCTTGCAGTCCGAGAGACTCTAAAGAACCTCTCCAACACCACAGTTCAAAAGCATTATTTCTGTAGTGCTCAGCTTTCTTTATAGTCCAACTCTCACATCCGTACACAGCTACTACAGAAACCATAGCTTGGACTAGACAGACCTTTGTTGGCAAAGTAATGCAGGGTTCATCATGCAAAATCCTGGACTGGATGAATCACAAGCTGAAATCAAGATTGCAGGGAGAAATATCAGTCACCTCAGATATGCAGATGATACCATCTAATGGCAGAAAGTGAAGAGGAATTGAAGAGCCTGTTGATGAAGATGAAAGAGGAGAGGGGATAAGCTGGCTTAAAACTCAACATTCAAAAAACTAAGATCATGGCATCTTGTTCCATCACTTCATGGCAAATAACTGAGAAAAACTGGAAACAGTGGCAGATTTTATTTTCTTGAGCTCCAAAATCACTGTGGATTTTTTTTTAAATAGAGATTTTCATTAAAAAGCAGAGACATCACTTTGCTGACAAATGTCCGTATAGTCAAAGCCTTCTTTTCTTTCTTTTTTTTTTTTTTTACAGTAGTCATGTACAGATATGTGTTTGACTATAAAGAAGGCTTAGCACCAAAGAATTGATGCTTTTGAATTGTGGTGCTGGAGAAGACTCTTGAGAGTCCAAACCAGAGAGACCAAACCAGTCAATCCTAAAGGAAATCAACCCTGAATATGCGTTGAAAGGACTGATGCTGAAGTACTTTGGCCACCTAATGCAAAGAGTTGACTCACTGGAAAAGACCCTGGTGCTGGGAAAGATTGAAGGCAGGAAGAGAACGGGGCAACAGAGGATGAGATGGTTGGATGGTGTCACCAATTCAATGGACATGAGTCTGAGCAAACTCTGGGAGATGGTGAAGGACAGGGAAGCCTGGCTTGCTGCAGTCCATGGGGTCACAACGAGTTGGACATGACTTAATGACTGAACAACAACATGCAGCTCAATACCAGAAAAAGAAACAACCCAATCAAAATATGGTCAGAAAGCCTAAACAGACGTTTCTCCAAAGGAGACATACAGATGGCCAACAAATACATGAAAAGATGCTCAACATCGCTCATTATTAAAGAAATGCTATTCAAAACTGCAATAAGGTATCACCTCACATTGGTCAGAATGGCTATCATCAAAAAATCTACGAACAATAAGTGCTGGAAAGAGTGTGGAGTAAAGGGAAACTTCTTGCACTGGTGGGAGTATAAACTGCTATAGCCACTCTGGAGAACGGTGTAGAGATTACTCAACTTTGACAATCAGTGTTTGGAGGGAAGACTCACTCTGACTTATGCTGACCAGAACCCTCCCCTGTGGCTTACTCCATACACTAGACAATCACTATGCCAAGTGATGCCATAATTGGAATTCTGAATTAGTGACAATGTCTGTAACGGTTTTGATTCTATTTCTGTCCTCTGCCAAGTTTAAACTTCACTAAATGTTGTTTTAGTGCTTTCTAATGCTTTGAATATGGGTAATCCGTAGGACCCTGATTCTCAGAATGAGCCAGAAAATGAAAGTTTTTATTTATTTATTTACATTTCATCAGGAATTTTACATCCTGTTACAATTCTTTAACAGGAAGATGCCTTGCTGTTCATCTCCATCCTACTGAGCAGGGAGCTTAATTTTGGTTAGTTTTAGTGAAAAAAAAAGTCTCTAAAAGTCAAATTTATAATTAATAATTACAGGCTAGTTGTTAAAGAATTTTCTGTAATCATGTTAATTGATTTTTCTCTCCCTCAGTTCAGTTCAGTTCAGTCGCTCAGATGTGTCCAACTCTTTGCGACCCCATGAATTGCAGCACACCAGGCCTCCCTGTCTATCACAAACTCCCGGAGTTTACTCAAACTCATGCCCATCAAGTCAGTGATGCCATCCAGCCATCTCATCCTCTGTCTTTCCCTTCTCCTCCTGCCCCCAATCCCTCCCAGCATCAGGGTCTTTTCCAATGAGTCAACTCTTCGCATGAGGTGGCCAAAGTATTGGAGTTTCAGCTTCAGCATCAGTCCTTCCAATGAACACCCAGGACTTATCTCCTTCAGGATGGACTGGTTGGATCTCCTTGCAGTCCAAAGGACTCTCAAGAGTCTTCTCTAACACCATAGTTCAAAAGCATCAATTTTTCGGTGCTCAGCTTTCTTCACAGTCCAACTCTCATATCCATACATGACCACTGGAAAAACCATAGCCCTGACCAGATGGACCTTTGTTGGCAAAGTAATGTCTCTGCTTTTTAATATGCTATCTAGGTTGGTCATAACTTTCCTTCCAAGGAGTAATCATCTTTTAATTTCATGGCTGCAGTCACCATCTGCAGTGATTTTGGAGCCCCCAAAAATAAAGTCTGACACTGTTTCCACTGTCTCCCCATCTATTTCCCATGAGGTGATGGGACCAGATGCCATGATCTTAGTTTTCTGAATGTTGAGCTTTAAGCCAACTTTTTCACTCTCCTCTTTCACTTTCATGAAGAGGCTCTTTAGTTCTTCTTCACTTTCTGCCATAAGGATGGTGTCATCTGCATATCTGAGGTTATTGATATTTCTCCTGGCAATCTTGATTCCAGCTTGTGCTTCTTCCAGCCCAGCGTTTCTCATGATATGCTCTGCATATAAGTTAAATAAGCAGGGTGACAATATATAGCCTTGACGTACTCCTTTCTCTATTTGGAACCAGCCTGTTGTTGTTCCATGTCCAGTTCTAACTGTTGCTTCCTGACCTGCATACAGGTTTCTCAAGAGGCTAGAATGACTCAAACATCATGGTACCTTAAGATACTGAAGCTAGAAGTGCTATGTATGTTTCTTTGGAATCTAGGATCTATGAATTTTCTCTGTTTTTAAGTTGTTTTTTTCATTGATATTAAGGATTTTTCAGTATTCTACTTTAGAATTAAAACTCCTGTGTGGTTTATGTCCATAAAAGACAAATTTAGTACTGTTGTGTTTGAAGAGAATTTGTTACATAATTATGTGTCCTAATTACTACATTAGGAAACATTCTCCTAGGGACTTTTTCCGGTAATTGATCAGTTCAGTATTTATTTTGATAAAGGTAACTGTTACATCAGTGCTTGCCCTGTGTTGTGTAACACACATTTTTGCCCTAGATAAATTTTATCTCTGGTCAATGCATTGCACACGGAAAAGACCATAGACCCTCCTTTCCTTTCTGTAAATCAGTTCACTTCTGTGTATTTCTGATTGTATTTTTAAATTGATTCAGCAGTGGGATAAACTTTTAATTGGATTTTAAGACTATTCCATCTAACTGTGGTAGAAAGGCATTCACATATGCTATCTTGAGTTTATCTTGTAGGTCCAGATTTTGTAATTCTTAGAGTGTTAAAATCTGATAAATTTGATACCTATACATCCCTCAGAATGCCCTACAAGTAGATATAAGGGTAATACTCAGTACAAATGTTGGATGTTTGTATTTGCTTCACTGGGGTGCATTTAAAAGGAAATATGCCAGTACCTAAGGCAGGCACC
Organism: Cervus canadensis; assembly: GCF_019320065.1. Classification (NCBI taxonomy): domain Eukaryota; kingdom Metazoa; phylum Chordata; class Mammalia; order Artiodactyla; family Cervidae; genus Cervus; species Cervus canadensis. The sequence continues at coordinate 34,091,810 of NC_057405.1, read as the reverse complement.
TTAGCAGTTTATAAGCTACTGTAAAAACAATGTGGAGATTTCACAAACCATGAATACATATGTAATGGAATGCTTAGCAAAGAGTTTTTTTTTTTTTTTTTTTAGTTCACTATATAAAACTTGTTTCCTTTTATTTGTTTTCAGTTACTTTTAAAATTATTTGGATTGGATTCATTAATGGTTAGTCCCCTCTTTTTTATAGTCATGGTCATATTGTGGTCTGCCCACAGGCAATCACCTTGTACACTGGGGTATTCTAAGTTTGGTAAACATTTAAACTAGGATGCCAAGTAGAACAATTGGCATCTCCAGTCAACTGGGAGTCAATGGGAGACTCCTTTGATAGTGCTTCTGTAGGAACCTTCTTTCCTCCGGTCCTCAGTCCTGTGGAGTTCAAGCCAGAAGGTTCCTCAACTGTCAGGAAGAGAAAAATGATAGCACCTGGGATGGCCATAGGTCACCCTTATGAGTCCATGAAGCGCATTGCTCCATTTCAGGCTGTGCTTCCTTTGGGGTACATAATGAACCCAGTGAAATTCTCTACCTGACGTTTGACTGCAGACTTGTAAGATGAGAGCACGAAGGCTTTCTCTTTTAGGACAAAAGACTGATGGAAGTACAGGTTGCTTTGTGAAGCCAATCTCAGTTGTAGGCTGAAGGCAGCTTATTTGTGAAATGTTAAAATTACATAGAATAACTTTTGCACTTTCCCTAGCTAGTTATTAGTTTTTTTTTAAAATGTCTGTCCTTTCTCTTTCCTATTTCTTTTTGTTTTCCCTGAGTGTTGTTCTGGTTTTGTTTTTTAAATATACTGACCTTTTTGGTGATTGGAGTTGTTTGAATTGAACTAGACCCTTTAAAAGACTGGTAAATCCTCTCAAACAAACCAAAACAAAATTGTGTGTGTGTATGCACACACAGAGAAAATCAAAATATGTAGAAAGAAAAAGAAAACTATTCTGTTATTCTTGGGCCTCAGAATTGCACTCATAAAACCTTAAGGCAAAGTGAAGGATGAAATCCAGATGAAGTGGTGCTAATGGAACACTTGCTTTCTGCTGTAAGAATTTATTTGAAACATTACGAGTGCACTGAACTGCATTTTTAAATTTGGTACTAGGAAAGCTGTCATCGAATGAAGTTCTGCTTTGACATCATTTTGCAAAATGAGGAATTCTTTCAGAGGGTAGGGATCATCTTTAATAGATCTCTTTACAACTTAACCTATCTTTCTTTTTATCTCTTTGAGGATCAGCTTTATAATCTATAGAGATAGAAATACTAATTTATCCCTGCTAGCGTGGTCTGGAAAATTAAAAGAAAATTAGTGTAAGCTTGATTTGTGAGTAGTAAAAAGTCTATATAAATATTCAGGGGCTTGTGTTTCAGACTGGCGCCTGTGTTATATTAATTAGCCTTTCATATGTTGCTATCACATTATTTAATTTTCACAAAGGGAATGTTAGAAAAATTGGTGTCTAGTACTGCCTTATGGCTGAATGTCAGAGTGTGACTTTGTGAAGATCATTAACTCCTTGGAGCATCAGTTTCTCGTTCTTCTATTCTTTCACTGTGTACTGAGCACCTCCACCATGCCAGACAGTGAAAGGCAGAGGTGGACTCATGGAACTTGCGTTCTACCCCACACACAATGCATATTGTGTGTATATATAATGGGCTTCCCTGGTGGCTCAGTTGGTAATGGATCTGCCTACAAATGCAGGAGACCACCTGCAGTGCAGACGTGGGTTCAATCCTTGGGTCAGGAAGATCCCCTGGAGAAGGAAATGGTGACCCATACCAGTATTCTTACCTAGAAAAGCCCATGGACAGAGGAGCCTGGCAGGCTACAGTCCATGGGGTTGCAAAGTCGGACACGACTTAGCGACTAGACCACCACAGGGGGTGTCAGAAGGTGGCAAGTAGTGGTCTGCGAAAAGCAAAGGGATGAGGAATGCAGAGAGTAGATTTTTGTTTTCCACTTCTATTGAAGGTAGCCAGAGAAAGGCCTCATTGAGCAGCTAACTTTTGAGAAGAGACCTAAAAATTGTCAGGATAGAGGCAGGTGGGAGATGAGTGGGTGGAGGAATGCAGGTACCCCACAGTAGAAGTGTGTTGTGGCAAGGAGGCCAATGTGGCTGCAGATAAGTCAGTGCAAGATTGAGCAGAAGATAAGGCCAGAGGTGGGAGAGAGGAGGACAGACAGCATAGTGTCTCATAGACCATTTTCTGAGCGAGGAAAGGAAACACTGGAAGATTCTGTATCAGTTAGAGTTTAATAGGGTGTTTTGTCTGGAGAATATGAACACAGGGGTCAGACTTTATCCTTTAAAGTCTCTTGTAGTCTAGGTCCAAGATCCTATGATGCTGGATGGTTTCTCTCCCAATTCTCCCACTCTTATTCCAGGAAGAGTAAAAGCTTGTTCAAGCTCTTCTTGGCCCACTAGTGGGACCAGCTGTTTGGCAGACTGTAGGAGTTAGTTCTCCATCAATGTGGGGTCAGTAGCTCAATTGAACCCTCCCCTTCCCATGGCTTTCTAAAAATAATTTAAAAGAAGTTTTACTGTTTCAGAAGTACTAAAGAATTGATACAGATAAAGGTGCATGTGTGTGTGTGTGTGTGTGTGTGTGTGTGTGTATCATGTCTTTTTGACCTCAGCACAAGTGAAAAGCCCAGGGCAAACCAGCTTATGAACATCTAGGGAGACTTCTTCCCAACTTTCCAGTTCTTCACCGATCCTTGGAAGACTGCCCTCTGAGTGTTCATATGAGCCTTCTGCCTTACCAATAGGTAAAAGAATTTGTCTCAATGTGGTACAATAACATGGGATTTCAGGGCCAGGAATATGCTACTTACTAAATTTCATAGGACTTATAAATTCTTTAAAAGCGTTGAAAAAAGAAATTATAGTCTAGTACTAAAATTATTTGCCATCCTAGTTTGATCAATTTATTTTTATATTTGAATTCTCTAAATCCCCAAATATAGTGTTATTTGGGCAATAAATATTTTATGTGTGTGATGACTTGGAGTACACGAAGCTTTCGGGAGGATAGAATCTAGTATGAAGTGAAGCATCCATTGTTCTGTACATTCAAATGATGGCTGATGATATTGATTCAAAAGAAAAAAAGAATAAGATAATCTTTCCTTTTTTTTTAAACATTGTGATTCAATCAAAGCTTCCTTATTGGGATGTGAAATTTGTATATTTAGCCAAGTCCACTAAGTTGGGTAGAGAAATAGGAACAACACCTCAAATTCCCTTATGTTCTCTGAGAGAGAGGGGGGGGGGAAACAGAGAGACAGAAGGACAAACAGACAGAGGAAGAGACCAGTGTTTTCTGCAGTGAATTTTTGTGCTTACAAAAGAAAACATTAACCAAAAGTATCAATGTCATAAAAAAAGACGTGGGTGGAAGTTACCAAAGGGCATTTGGATTCTCTGTAGAAGGCCTTGAAATTCAAAAGAACCAAGTTTAATAAAGGAAAAATAATCTCATATTGAACTTCATTAAATTGATTTGGCAGGACATTCACAGTGCAGCTCATGCACATGTGTAAGATGGTTTCCCAGCATCACAATGGATTGAAAAGGACATATACGTTGGTATTAAGATTTAAGACACAGCAAAAACTAATTGTGATAGAGGGAGAGGTTCTATTAGAAATGACATTGTTGGGATGGGGTGGAAGGTGGGAGGGAAGTTCAAGAGGGAGGCAGAAATCAACACGTAGGCATACCTATGGCCAAGTCATGTTGATATATGGCAGAAACCAACACAATATTGTAAAGCAATTATCTTCCAATCAAAAATAAACACATTTAAAATTTTTAAAAATGACATTGTTTATGAAATATGAGGGAATACCATGCACCTCTGACTAAAAACAAAGACTATCCTTATGCTGCTGTCTTGAAGAGACCAGGAATATGGGATTGCTGTGTATTATAAACATATTCATAAAATTATTTCCCAGGTTTACTTCTGAGTTGCTCACTTTGAGAAGTTGCTTATATATGATTAATAGGAAGATTATATATGAGTAATAGTAGTAATCATTACTGTACATGGTTAATACTAACCAGACTATTGAGAAGAAACATGAGTAAAAGTGTTGATCAAGTAGTTGGCTTTCTTGATCCTTTATACATTTTTAATTTCCTTACACTCACTCAATTAGTGCTTTTGAAACTCTTTAGACAAATGTTCTCTGATGCAAAATCACTTGCGCAAAAAGTTAGGAGTTCCCAGAGTTCTGAGCCTGATTGGTGGATGTCATGTCCATAGCCATTGTGCCTCCATCTATCACCAGCAAAGTCAGCAAGAGATCTAGCTGGCTTTGATTGAGAAGTTGTTAGGTAGATTGTCTCAGTTTTGAAAATCATCTCTTTTAATAACAGTAGCAAGTATTAAGACTTACATAGTGCTGTGATATGCCAGACATTATTTGAATACATTTAATCCTCACTTTGACCCTATCTGATGTGTGTCAATTAGCTTTCTATGTGTAAGAAACCACCCTAAAATATTGTGGCTTCAGTCATATCATTTAATATTACTAGTCTGTGTGTCATCTAGGTGGTTCTGATCTGGGCCAGACTATAATGTCAACAAAGGTCCATATAGTCAAAGCTATGGTTTTTCCAGTGGTCATGTATGGGTATGAGAGTTGGACCATAAAGAAGGCTGAGTGCTGAAGAACTGATGCTTTTGAACTGTGATGTTGGAGAAGGCTCTTGAGAGTCCCTTGGACTGCAAGGAGATCAAACCAGTCAATCCTAAAGGATGCCAATCCTGAATATTCGTTGGAAGGACTGATGCTGAAGCTGAAGCCCCAGTACTTTGGTCACCTGATATGAAGAACTGATTCATTAAAAAAGACCCTGATGCTGGGAAAGATTGAAGGCAGGAGGAGAAGGTAACTATAGAGGACCAGATGGTTGGATGGTATTACCAGCTCAATGGACATGAGTTTGAGCAAGCTCTGGGGAATGGTGAAGGACAGGGAATCCTGGTGTGCTGTAGTCCATGGGGTCACAAAGAATTGTATATGACTAAGTGACTGAACCCCACTAATAACAAGTATGTCTCTGGCAGCTGGGGGGTCAGGGAGGTTCTCAGCTGAGCTCTGTTCTGGAGTCTCTTTTGGGACCACTGGCCTGACCTACCAGGCCTAGTCCATGTAGCTGCTCATCACGCGGTAGCATCCTGTTCACAGGGTGGGTACAGGAGTCTGGGAGAGAGTGGAGGAGAGCAAGGTTCCCTGAGACCTTGTCTTGGAGCTGACCCAGTGTCACTTTCAGGGAATTCTGTTGGCCAAGAGAGTCAGAAGGCTAACATATAGTCAAAAGGAGAGGAAAGAGACTGCACTTTTTGATGGGAAGAGTCTCCCATGAGAAAGAGTAGATATTGGGATGAGTCAAGGACTCATTTCTCCCATATCCCACAAGTGGACACAGTTATTTCCATTTGACAGGTGAGAGAACTGAGATACACACACTTTCCATGACACAAGGTTATGTGGTATGTAAGTGTCCAAGTCAACATTCCAACATAGGGGGTCTGACTCCAGAATCCATCGTCTTAACGTACATGCTGCATATTTCCTTGTCCTTTCCTAGACGTCATTGCTGCATGTGTCATGGATCATGGGAAGTCATGCTTGTTGCCTTCTTTCATGGAGAGGACCTCTCAGTCCCATGGCACCATCCATTCTGCCTCATCCCCTTAATCCAGTGCTTGCAATAAACGACACTTCTCTCCCTTTTAGTATTTCCTCCTGGTTTTTACTCTTATCTCAAAGAGAAAAGTCACCAGATTTTTATAAATGGATTTTAGCAAAATATTCATGGTAGTGTGTCTTTGTCATTTAGAATACCAATAGACAAGGGTAGGCACTGTTATACACTTTTTTTTTTTTTTTGTTATACACTTTTGTTTAAGATTTTATTTTTAGCAAATTGCAAAATATTTTTAAAAAATTCTAAAATGAGCTCTTTCTTTGATTACTTTGCACATTCTGTAAGGTAGGGACCTTGACTCCATGCACAGTTATTTCATCAGCAGGTAGCAAATGGTGTTTGGTAAGAAGAATTAAATAAAAGAAGGAAGGAAGTCAAAATACAAATCATTATTTGTACTTGATTTTATCAAGTGTAGTATACTCTTTACTTTTCAAAATAATTTTCTGTGTTTTTGTTTGTTCAGGGCCAGTTTCTTTTCCTTATTATACTTTATGTATGTAAATATAAATAAATTTATAAATATAAATATATATTCATGTATATAAATATATATACTTAAATAAATATATACTTTAGGTATATAAATAAATTTATAAATCTATATATAGGGGGAGGAGCCAAGATGGCGGAGGAGTAGGACCGGGAGACCACTTTCTCTCCTACAAATTCATCAAAAGAATAACCGAATGCAGAGCAAACTTCACAAAACAACTTCTGATCGCTAGCTGAGGTCATCAGGCGCCCAGAAAAGCAGACCATTGTCTTCGAAAGGAGGTAGGACAAAATATAAAAGATAAAAAGTGAGACAAAAGAGCTAAGGACGGAGACCCGTCCCGGGAAGGGAGTCTTAGGCGGCCTTGCTTGGGCTAGGGTCCGGGCCTGAGTGCCCTGAGGACAATCGGGGGGAGCTTCTGTGAGGTGCCAACTTGAACTGTGGGAGACCAAAGGAGAGAGAGAAAATTGACCGGCCGGAACACACTGCCGGCCGTTCGCAGAACAAAGGGACGGGGAAAGTCCCGAGAAGAGCTCGCAGGCTGCGGACCGGCCCAGCCCCGCCGGAGGCAGGAGGCAGGGGGGAGGGGAAGGTCGCGGCGAGACACAGGGCGCAGGCACCCGACCAGCGCGGGGCGGGGACTGGGGCTGGGGACGCGGAGGGCGGAAGGCGCGCGCACCCGCCTGGCGCCAGCGGAAACTGAGACTGGGTCCGCGGAAGGGAGTGGGTGCGCCACACCTGGGGATAGCGCGCCCACCAAGCCCCTGGCTGCCTGGACCGCTCTGACGGGGAAGGCACAGAGAGCAGGCGCAGCTTTTCCTTCCGCGCTTTTGTGTAACACCCGAGGGCTGGAACCTCGCGCAGCGCGGGGCGCGCTCCATATAGAACAGCCGGGAGCCTGAGCAGCGCAGACGGAGAAAGCAGCGTCAGCCCCTTCCGGCAGCGCCAGCCCGCCCCCGCAGGGCCAGCCCCTCCCCGCAGCGTCAGCCCCGCCCCGCAGCGCCAGCCCCGCCCCGCAGCGTCAGCCCCTCCCAGCAGCGCAACGGAACTAGCTACCTGAATAAGAGTCCGCCTCCGGCCGCCTGTGTCAGGGCGGAAATGAGCCTCTGAAGAGACCGGCAAACAGAAGCCAAATAAACAAAGGGAACCGCTTCAGAAGGGACTGGTGCAACAGATTAAAATCCCTGAAGAAAACACCGACTTCACCGGAAGGGCCCTGTAGATATCGAGAAGTGCAAGCTGGAACGAGGAGCTATCTGAAACTGAGCCGAACCCACACTGACCGCAACAGCTCCAGAGAAATTCCTAGACATATTTTTTACTTTTTTTTTTATTTTTCTGTTTTTTCTAAGTAAGGAAAAAAAAAAAAATTTTTTTTTCTTTTTATATTTTTCTTTTTTATTTTTTCTCTTTTATTTTCCTTTAAAATTCCCTATTACTCCCCCATTACTCCTTAACTTTCATTTTCATAGATTTTTACGATTTTTTTAATTAGGGGAAAAAAAAATTTTTTTTTTCTTTCTTTTTTTTTTTCTTTTTCTTTTTTTTTCTTCTCCTTTTTCTTCTTTTTTTTTTCTTTCCTTTTTCTCTTCTATTTTCTATTTTTCTTTTTCTCTTATTTCTTTTAAAGTCCTCTAGTACTCCTCTACTACTCTTCATTTTCATCTTCACTACACTATAACCTTAAAAAAAAAAAAAAAAAGAGAAGCCCTATCTTAAAACCGAAGATTATTCCCTCCCAATCTTGACTCTCTGTTTTCTACCTCAGAACACCTCTATTTCCTCTTTTCCCCTTCTCTTCCCCATCCAATTCTGTGAATCCTTGTAGGTGTCTGAGATACGAGAACACTCTGGGAACAGACAGCTGCGTAGATCTGTCTCTCTCCTCTTGAGTCCCCCTTTTTCTCCTCCTACTCATCTCTATCTCCCTCCTCCCTTTTCTCCTGTTCATGTAACTCTGTGAACCTCTCTGGGTGTCCCTAACAGGGGAGAATCTTTTCGCCATTAACCTAGAAGTTTTATTATCAGTGCTGTATAGTTGGAGAAGTCTTGAGACTACAGGAAGAATAAAACTGAAATCCAGAGGCAGGAAACTTAAGCCCAAAACCTGAGAACACCAGAAAACTCCTGACTACATGGAACTTTAAGTGATAAGTGACCGTCCAAAAGCCTCCATACCTACACTGAAACCAACCACCACCCAAGAGCCAATAAGTTTTAGAGCAAGACATACCACGCAAATTCTCCAGCAACACAGGAACATAGCCCCGAACGTCAACATACAGGCTGCCCAAGGTCACACCTAACACATAGACCCATCTCAAAACTCATTACTGGGCACTCCATTGCTCTCCAAAAAGAAGAAATCAAGTTCCACGCACCAGTACACTGATGCAAGCTTCCCTAACCGGGAAACCTTGACAAGCCAATCGTCTAACCCCACCCACTGGGTAAATCCTCCACAATAAAAAGGAACCACAGACCTCCAGAATACAGAAAGTCCACTCCAGACACAGCAATCTAAACAAGATGAAAAGGCAAAGAAATACCCAACAGGTAAAGGAACATGAAAAATGCCCACCAAGTCAAACAAAAGAGGAGGAGATAGGGAATCTACCTGAAAAAGAATTTAGAATAATGATAATAAAAATGATCCAAAATCTTGAAAACAAAATGGAGTTACAGATAAATAGCTTGGAAACAAAGATTGAAAAGATACAAGAATTGTTTAATAAAGACCTAGAAGAAATAAAAAAGAGTCAATTAAAAATGAATAATGCAATGAATGAGATCAAAAACACTTTGGAGGGAAACAAGAGTAGAATAACGGAGGCAGAAGATAGGATAAGTGAGATAGAAGATAAAATGGTGGAAATAAATGAAGCAGAGAGGAAAAAAGAAAAAAGGATCAAAAGAAATGAGGACAACCTCAGGGACCTCTGGGACAATGTGAAACGCCCCAACATTCGAATCATAGGAGTTCCAGAAGAAGAAGACAAAAAGAAAGGCCATGAGAAAATACTCGAGGAGATAATAGCTGAAAATTTCTCTAAAATTGGGAAGGAAATAGCCACCCAAGTCCAAGAAACCCAGAGAGTTCCAAACAGGATAAACCCAAGGCGAAACACCCCAAGACACATATTAATCAAACTAACAAAGATCAAACACAAAGAACAAATATTAAAAGCAGCAAGGGAAAAACAACAAATAACACACAAAGGGATTCCCATAAGGATAACAGCTGACCTATCAATAGAAACCCTCCAGGCCAGAAGGGAATGGCAGGACGTCCTGAAAGTAATGAAAGAGAATAACCTACAACCTAGATTACTGTATCCAGCAAGGATCTCATTCAGATATGAAGGAGAACTCAAAAGCTTTAAAAAAAAAAAAAAGCTGAGAGAATTCAGCACTACCAAACCAGTCCTCTTTCAACAAATGCTAAAGGATTCTTCTCTAGACAGGAATGTTGAGAAAGGTGTATAAACCGTGAACCCAAAACAACAAAGTAAATGGGCAACGGGACACACTATCAATAATTACCTTAAATGTAAATGGGTGAATGCCCCAACAAAGACAAAGATGGCTTGAATGGATTACAAAAACAAGACCCCTATATATGCTGTCTACAGAGACCCACCTCAAAACAAGAGGACACATACAGACTTGAAGTTGAAGGGACTGGAAAAAAATTATGGTGGCATGGCCAAACGGAGACCAAAAGAAAGCAGGAGTCGCAATACTCATATCAGATAAAATAGACTTTCAATAAAAGCTGTGAAAAGAGACAAAGAAGGACACTACATAATGATCAAAGGATCAATCCAAGAAGAAGATATAACAATTATAAATATATATGCACCCAACATAGGAGCACCACAATATGTACAGCAAACACTAACGAGTATGAAAGAGGAAATTAATAGAAACACAATAATAGTGGGAGACTTTAATACCCCACTCACAACTATGGATAGATCAACTAAACAGAAAATTAACAAGGAAACACAAACTTTAAATGACACAATGGACCAGCTAGACCTAATTGATATCTATAGGACATTTCACCCCAAAACAATCAACTTCACCTTTTTCTCAAGTGCACACGGAACCTTCTCCAGAATAGATCACATCCTGGGCCATAAATCTAGTCTTGGAAAATTCAAAAAAATTGAAATCATTCCAGTCATCTTTTCTGACCACAGTGCAGTAAGATTAGATCTCAATTACAGGGAAAAAAATTGTTAAAAAATTCAAACACAGGAGGCTAAATAACACACTCTGAATAACCAAACAAATCATAGAAGAAATCAAAAAAGAAATCAAAATATGTATAGGAAATGAATGAAAATGAAAAACACAAAACCAAAACCTATTGGACACTGTAAAAGCCAGTGCTAAGGGAAAATTCATAGCATTACAGGCTTACATCAAGAAACAAGAAAAAAGCCAAATAAATAACCTAACTCTACACCTAAAGCAATTAGGGAAGGAAGAAATGAAGAACCCCAGGGTTAGTAGAAGGAAAGAAATCTTAAAAATTAGGGCAGAAATAAATGCAAAAGAAACTAAAGAGACCATAGCAAAAATCAACAAAGCTAGAAGCTGGTTTTTTGAAAAATAAACAAATTGACAAACCATTAGCAAGACTCATTAAGAAACAAAGAGAGAAGAACCAAATTAACAAAATTAGAAATGAAAATGGAGAGATCACAACAGAAAACACTGAAATACAAAGGATCATAAGAGACTACTACCAGCAGCTCTATGCCAATAAAATGGACAACTTGGAAGAAATGGACAAATTCTTAGAAAAGTATAACTTCCCAAAACTGAACCAGGAAGAAATAGAAGATCTTAACAGACCCATCACAGGCAAGGAAATCGAAAGTGTAATCAAAAATCTTCCAGCAAACAAAAGCCCAGGACCAGATGGCTTCACAGCTGAATTCTACCAAAAATTTAGAGAAGAGCTAACACCTACCCTACTCAAACTCTTCCAGAAAATTGCAGAAGAAGGTAAACTTCCAAACTCATTCTATGAGGCCACCATCACCCTAATTCCAAAACCAGACAAAGATGCCACAAAAAAGAAAACTACAGGCCAATATCACTGATGAACATAGATGCAAAAATCCTTAACAAAATTCTAGCAAACAGAATCCAACAACATATTAAAAAATCATACATCATGACCAAGTTGGCTTTATCCCAGGAATGCAAGGATTCTTTAATATCCGCAAATCAATCAATGTAATACACCACATTAACAAATTGAAAGATAAAAACCATATGATTATCTCAATAGATGCAGAGAAAGCCTTTGACAAAATTCAACACTCATTTATGATTAAAACTCTCCAAAAAGCAGGAATAGAAGGAACATACCTCAACATTATAAAAGCCATATATGACAAACCCACAGCAAGCATCACCCTCAATGGTGAAAAATTGAAAGCATTCCCCCTGAAATCAGGAACAAGACAAGGGTGCCCACTCTCACCACTACTGTTCAACATAGTGTTGGAAGTTTTGGCCACAGAAAAAAAAAAAAAAAAAGAAGTAAAAGGAATCCAGATAGGAAAAGAAGAAGTGAAACTCTCACTGTTTGCAGATGACATGATCCTCTACATAGAAAACCCTAAAGACTCTACCAGAAAATTACTAGAACTAATCAATGAATATAGTAAAGTTGCAGGATATAAAATTAACACACAGAAATCCCTTGCATTCCTATATACTAACAATGAAAAAACAGAAAGAGAAATTAAGGAAACAATACCATTCACCATTGCAACAAAAAGAATAAAATACTTAGGAGTATATCTACCTAAAGAAACAAAAGACCTATACATAGAAAACTATAAAACACTGATGAAAGAAATCAAAGAGGACACAAACAGGTGGAGAAACATACCGTGTTCATGGATTGGAAGAATCAATATTGTCAAAATGGCTATTCTACCCAAAGCAATCTATAGATTCAATGCAATCCCTATCAAGCTACCAACGGTATTTTTCACAGAACCAGAACAAATAATTTCCCAATTTGTATGGAAATACAAAAAACCTCGAATAGCCAAAGTAATCTTGAGAAAGAAGAATGGAGCTGAAGGAATCAACCTGCCGGACTTCAGACTATACTACAAAGCCACAGTCATCAAGACAGTTATGGTACTGGCACAAAGACGAATATAGATCAATGAACAGATAGAAAGCCCAGAGATAAATCCACGAACCTATGGGGACACCTTATCTTTGACAAAGGAGGCAAGGATATACAATGGAAAAAAAGAAAACCTTCTTTAACAAGTGGTGCTGGGAAAACTGGTCAAACCATTTGTAAAAAGAATGAAACTAGAACACTTTCTAACACCATACACAAAAATAAACTCAAAATGGATTAAAAGATCTAAATGTAAGACCAGAAACTTTATAAAACCTCCTTAGAGTGAGAACATAGGGCAAAACACTCTCCGACATAAATCACAGCAAGATCCTCTATGACCCACCTCCAGAATATTGGAAATAAAAGCAAAAATAAACAAATGGGACCTAATGAAACTTAAAAGCTTTTGCACTACAAAGGAAACTATAAGTAAGGTGAAAAGACAGCCCTCAGATTGGGAGAAAATAATAGCAAATGAAGAAACAGACAAAGGATTAATCTCAAAAATATACAAGCAACTCCTGCAGCTCAATTCCAGAAAAATAAATGACCCAATCAAAAAATGGGCCAAAGAACTAAACAGACATTTCCCCAAAGAAGACATACAGATGGCTAACAAACACATGAAAAGATGCTCAACATCACTCATTATCAGAGAAATGCAAATCAAAACCACAATGAGGTACCATTACACGCCAGTCAGGATGGCTGCTATCCAAAAGTCTACAAGCAATAAATGCTGGAGAGGGTGTGGAGAAAAGGGAACCCTCTTACACTGTTGGTGGGAATGCAAACTAGTACAGCCACTATGGAAAACAGTGTGGAGATTCCTTAAAAAACTGGAAATAGAATTGCCATATGACCCAGCAATCCCACTTTTGGGCATACACACTGAGGAAACCAGATCTGAAAGAGACACGTGCACCCCAATGTTCATTGCAGCACTGTTTATAATAGCCAGGACATGGAAGCAACCTAGATGCCCATCAGCAGATGAATGGATAAGGAAGCTGTGGTACATATACACCATGGAATATTACTCAGCTGTCAAAAAGAATTCATTTGAATCAGTCCTAATGAGATGGATGAAACTGGAGCCCCTTATACAGAGTGAAGTAAGCCAGAAAGATAAAGAACATTACAGCATACTAACACATATATATGGAATTTAGAAAGATGGTAACGATAACTCTATATGCAAAACAGAAAAAGAGACACAGAAATACAGAACAGACTTTTGAACTCTGTGGGAGAAAGTGAGGGTGGGATATTTCAAAAGAACAGCATGTATACTATCTATGGTGAAACAGATCACCAGCCCAGGTGGGATGCATGAGACAAGTACTCGGGCCTGGTGCACTGGGAAGACCCAGAGGAATCGGGT